>NC_092875.1:170537855-170871698 GCF_028372415.1 Notamacropus eugenii | reverse complement strand
CTGCCTGTGTATTGGACATTTGGATTTTAGAACCAAAATGAAACTTGAACATTCTTTGGCCTTGGTAAAATGGGGCATTCTTTAATACAGGGGGTAAAATATTAGAATAAAATGAAAGAAAATTACTTCTAATAATATTTAAAAGAAAGTAGCATTTTATGATTAAAAAATTAGTTTTTAAAATATAACTTCTTCGCTAAAACTTATTCTACTTACATGTAGGAGGATGAAGCCTGTAAGATGACCCTTTAAATTCTATATTGTCCCTTTGATCTCAAATACTCCCTTTAAAGTTCTAAACTTTTAATTAACCTTTCTAAATATATCTTGTGTAACATCTCCTAATTGTTGGCTTATTGAACAACTGTGTTTATAACTTAGACACTGTTGATATGTTTGTTTAATATCCTTTTAAATTTCTTTATGGGGAGGGTCTGATTATCTTTCGCTGTAATTTGATATCTCAGGTGTCATTACATGGCTCATTTCCAAAAATGTTTTCCCACAAATACAATTTATGTAAGTTTTCCCACAAATACAATTTAAGCACCACACACCTATGCATAATAATCCAATTTGTGTTCCATACTGCAGAAATGTAGGATTTGGAATTCCAGGAGGAATGTACAAAGAAAGATTGAGTCATTTCTGCTTTTACCAGTGGGTATGTAGACAACAAGTTTTCCTGACCTTGACATGGCAGAGAGAAAGGAGACAAGTTGCATTACAATACTTACTCCACCTTTCTTACAATCTAAAACCTCTACTAAAGATGTGAGCCTGACCTCATCAACAACTAACCTAGCTGCTATTAAAATCCAGTTATTTTCTCAGTGTGTCCGTAGCCATGAATCTGTTTTTAAATCTCATTAATATTCTTCTGAAAACTAAAGACACAATGTAGCCTCAGAGAAGTAAATAAATTGACTAGGATAAAGAATTCCTTTTATATAATACATTATGATTTACAAAATGCTTTCTTTTTAGGAGGGATCCTAATACAGGGATCATTATGCCTATTGTAAATACTAGGAAACAACACTCTGAGAGTTTACATGACAGACTGACAGCTAACAAGTCTGAACTATCATAGAATCCCAGGTCCAGAAGGGATCCCAGAGACCCTCTAGACTAACCTGAATCAAGTTTGAATTGGCCCCTTTGCAACTTCTGCCCAGCACTCCTAGTTTTGCCTTCTGGCCAAGACATCATCCCATGATGACACTGATTCTCTTAGAAAATGAAAGACCAACAACAGAGCAACTATAAGTCCTATCCCTCCTCCATTCAACAGGTCTTCAAATATGTGAAGGCACTTTATGTCACACCCAAGTCTTCTCTTCCCCAAGGTGAACACCTTCAGCCAATCCCTAAATGGCAGGATCTTGAGACCCTTCCTCATCTTAGTAAACCTCTCGTGGTCCCAGTTGACTTCAGCTGGAAAGGTTCCAGCTGAACAGCATCCTTCCTAAAGTGTGGATCCCAGGGCTAATTTAGTTTTTCAGATGTAGCCTGACTAAAGACAATGAGCTAGAATGATCACCTCTGCAGTCTTGAACTTCCATGCCTCTCAATGCAGCCTAAGACAATAAGCTGGAACGCCTCTGTAGTCTAGAGCTTCCATGCTTCTCAATGCAGCTTAAGATCTCATGAGGTTTTGGGGCTACCACATCACATTGTTGACTCATATGGTACTTGCATCAATACCCCTATATTTTACTTAGATGACATGTTGTCTAGCCACATCTTCCCTGGCTTGTGCTGGCGAATTTGATTTTTTGAAACCAAGTATAATGCTTTACATTTGTTTCTATTAAATTTCATCTCATTAGGCTGGCCTAATATTATCCTGGAGCTAGCCTGCTGATCAGCAGGTCTTTGAGCCCAGTTCTTCTGTTTCTATGGGCAGTGTTCCTTTTACTACCATAAGTGCACAATACCCTAGGTCATTATTGCTCATTGTCCTTTTTATTGCCATATTGCAAAAAACTTAGCAAAGTGGTCATTATGTATCCCTGAAGTCAACAGAGTTCCCCAGAGGGTATGGTATTATAACTCTTTCCTCATTATAATTTGGGACAACAGTACAAGGGATCGTCTCTAAATATATTAGGTACTTATTCACACTTTATATAGAGTCCAATATATGTACCTACAGGAGGTGTTAAGAACTCAATAACTTGTATAAAAGTTTTATCTGGTCTTCAAAGTACATCTCATAGCAAATGGTGGGGCTTCTTTCCATATATTTCTGAAATGGGATGGCAGACTGTGGGAACTTAGGAATCTAATGGGGCCAAGGGAAATATATAAATGGCAGGAAAATGTAACAGGCCCCAATGTAAATAGTAGGGGAGCAGGGGAAGGGGGATTCCCTAATGTAAATGATAATGGAGAGGGGAGGGGAATTCCCTGCAATTAGGTGGTAAAGCAGGGAAATGTGCCAGTGGAAGTTTGGGTAAAACCATCAATTTAATGATCACTAGTGACTGAATCTGCCATGGAAACGCAGGTTTGAACAAGTTTGCACCCTTTGTCTCATTTCAGTCCCCCCAGATCTCCTTTCCACTCCTTTCTCTCTATTCTTTCAGACATCACAGCTATCCAAAATAGAGAGGGATGCAGGACTGAAAATGTTGTTTCCTTGTATTTATTTGCTTGACCAAACAGAGCCTGTACATGTTTGTTTTTTCCCTCCAGCCTTTCAGAACCTTATTTTTTTCTCATCAAAAGATCCCTCCCACTAAGGAGCAGTCAGATTCCACACAAAAGAACAGGGTCTGTTTAAAAGGTTCATAAATTCAATGCCTGGAGCTTAAACTCATGGTCAGTCACCAACTGAGAACATGTTTGGTATCTCCCACATGGAGATGATTAATACCCTATAACACTGTGCTCCTAAGTCAAGTCCATAGGTCAAGCATAAGAGTAGGGTCTTCCTTTCCTAATGATGGAGGAAGAGTTTCCTCAGTGACATAATAACTGAGAATCTTTACAGCACATGCTTGGTCCTGTCTATAGAAGCAGAGAAAAGTTCAAAGGATTTAAATCTGGAAGAGACATTAGAGGTCATCTAGATCAGTAGTATCAAATTCAGATAGAAACAGTGGCTATTAAACCCTACATAAGGATTGCTGTGAGCCACATATTGATTTAGAAAACCAGAAATTATACTTTCGGCTTATTTTGTTAAATATTTCCCAATTACACTTTAACTTAGTTCAGACCACAACTAGGAATATTGTGTGATACAGCTGAGGGTCTAAACAAATCCTTTTATTTTACAAATGATGAAACTGGGCCCCAGAGACGTTAACAACTTGCTCAAGGTTACTTTCACAGAGCCAAGATTCAAACCCAAATCCTCTGACTCCAAATTCAGTCCTCTTTCCACCATGGGGCATCTAGCTACTTATGTGAACTATCATGAGAGTACATAACAATAAAATTATGGACTCTTTTTTTTATAGGTTGTTCAGTTGTTTCAATTGTGTCTGACTCTTTGTGACCCCATTTGGGGTTTTCTTGGGAAAGATACTGGAATGGTCTGTCATTTCCTTTTCCAGCTCATTTTATGGATGAGGAAACTAAGTAAACAGGGCTAAGTGACTTGCCCAGAGTCACACTATATGAGGCCAGATTTGAACTCACAAAAAGAAGTCCTCCTGACTCCAGGACCAGCACTCTATCCACTACACTGCCTAGCTGTGTTCCTTGTACACATAGATGAGGCTAATGAATTAGACCAATAGGTCACAAAACTTGGTCTGTTTTGTCTAATAGTGGAGATACATTGTTCTGAACCATTCATACTTTAATAGTCCACCTCCCTTGTGCCCAGTGGCATGCATATACAAGAAAACTAACTGGGATTGGGTCTAATAGAACTAAGCAGTCCAGCCCATGAAGATGAACCTAATGTCTAGATTTCACTGACATGGTATTCAGATGAAAAGAAGCATTCTATTTTTTGTTTACATCATAAATGTACACCATCAACAGAATACTCCCTCTTCTTTTTATGTATCACTGAAATAGAAAATTTAAGTGGGAATCAGGATTATAATTCCTTCTCATAAAGTTGCTATAAAGACAAAGCCTTAAACTGATGTCTTTATGAAACTAGTAAGAGAATACAGTTGCCCAAATTGGGGGTGGAAGGAGAGCACCGGAGAGGAAACTCTATTTTCCTAGCAGATTTTAGTAGTCAGTGGTAAAAACTCTATGTGTAATACCATGGAATCCTAATATCTGGTGCTGAAAGGGACCTTAGAAGGCACATAACCCAATCCTGTTATTTTGCATATGAGGAAACTGAGGTCCAAGAATTTTCAGTGATTTGCCCAACGTCATACAGGTTACATGTGGCAGATACTATTTTATGAGGGACTTGAGTCTTAGGGATATTATGAAATTCATCTAATACCATTGAATGAGTCAGTACTGACTGTGGTCCTCATGGCTGCCTCACCTGGGTTCTAATTTAATGCCTCTTACCTTCAGTGCATGTCGTCTTTCCCCCTAAATGCTCCACCATTTTAACTTTTTGGTCCCCAGGTACTATTACTGGGGCGGCAATTTCAAGTAATAAAATTTACGTTGAAGTTCACTTAATGGTCTTTCACAGAATGTCACATCTCTAAAATTCACTTAAGCCTCTTTTTGCTCACTTATAAGTATTAAGCTCCAGCAAAGGGAACTAAAGTCCCTTTTGACATTTTTCTATGCTGCCAACATAAGTTCAGTCTTATGTGTATGAAAGCTTTGACATACACAACGCTCCTGGCCCTTCACACCTTTCACCTTGCTCTTAAACTTAGCCAGCTCCAAAACTGTATGAGTAGATAATTTTATGCCAGATGAAATCCTATCAAAATGCAGTCTGGTAGAAAGCACATGGTGCTGGGAGTTCTAGTCCTGTCTCTGGATTCTACCAAGCTCATAACCCCAGGCAAGTCATTCCCATGCTCTGGGCCTCAGTCTCCCCAGCTGTAAAATGAGAGATTTTTGACATATGAACTCTAAGAAACATTGCAGTTCTAAATTCTATAGTCCTATGATCAGTGTGGCCCCTGTTGTAGATAGATGAAGAGATAGGAAAAGCTGGGTTCCAGTTCTACACTGGCACATACACACAGTGGATAAAGCACCAGATCTGGAGTCAGGAGGACCTGAGTTCAAATCTGGCCTTAAACACTTACTATCTGTGCCACCCTGGACAAGTTACTTAACCTTATTTGCCTCAATTTCCTCCTAAGTTAAATGGAGAAGGAAATGGCAAACCACTCTGGTATCTCTACCAAGAAAACCTCAAATGGAGTCACAAAGAGTCATACAGGACTGAAAAATGACTGAATAACAAAAAACCCTAGTTGAGCCAATTAATATTTCAGTGCCTCAGGCAATCTCTAAGAATATAAGGTTACAGGGCAATTTTTGATCTTTGATGAATCAGGGATCCAGACTGCCCTTGCCCCTAAACAAGTGTTTTGATAAAACCACAATCTTTTGATTAAATTACCTACTCAACCAAGCATTAAAGACCCTTCATGATCTGTACTCCTTATCTTTCCATCTTTATGTCACATGATTTCTCCTCAAGTATACTTATTTAAGCCAACCCTGACTAGTCTCCATTTCCTGAACATAGCTCTATGCCCATCTTCCCTGTATTTTCTCATTCTGTCCCCTCTGCCTGAAACACCTCCCACTCCCACAACACTTCTTGATGGAATCCATTTTCCCTTTCAAAGACCAGCTCAAGTGCCCAGTGCCCCTCATCCCAAACCCACTCTGATCTCCCTGGTGAAACTGACCTCTTCTTTCTCTGAAGTCTCAAAGTACTTTGCTCATACATCTCTTAACATTTATTTATATATAATCTTAGGTCATCTCTACGAGGCAGCAATGGCCTACTGGATAGTATGCTAAACATTTTTTAAAATTTACTTTATTTTTAATTTATGGAAAAAGACAAGCATTTCCTTAACATAGTATAATAAAAAAAAAGGTGATTGTACATGAAACTGCAAATCTATCATGCACAACTTGGTATTTCTTTCAAAAATATACAACAAAATGTTCATGTAAATTTTTTTTCCCTAGAAATGGCTACCATTAGACACAAATAAATGTGTGTTTTTAAAACTATTATATATATATGTATGATACACACACACACACACACACACACACACACACATATATATATATATATATATATATATATATATATACACACTTCTATTTATCACTATGACTATCTATTTCTTGGAAAGGAGATAGTGTCTTTCTTCACATGTCCTCTATAATTAATTTGTAAACATAAAGTCAGAAAAGCTTGAGTGCAAATGTCATTTTAGACACTTACTAGTTATGGGACCCTAAGCAGTTTCTCTGAGCCTCAGTTTCTTCATCTGTAAAAAAAAATAATACCTACCTTACAAGATTATTGGGAGAATCCAATGTGTTAATGTATGTATGTATGCATGCCCTTTGTAAATGGTAAGCTCTTTGAAAAGGAAGCTGTCTTCTCATCTTTGTATCCTAGAAGTGCTCTACACACACATAAATACATTAAGGGTTTACAGTATGATTTTATGGTTTGTACATAGTAGGAATTTAGCAAATATTTGATGAATAAATGTTACCACATTCTTGATGTGATGAAAAAGAGTCAACAATGCCCCAAATATAAATTTAAGTGGTTTCTCTTTTTCAAAACAATTTTCTAAATTATTCTCTGAGATGTGCTGTGTAAACAATCTCACCATATTATTGTGGATCAGACTTGGTTTCACATTCTCTGTCTTTCTGATCACCTTATGTGAAAGATGAGCTAACTTGCCATCCAGTCGCAGTACTAGACCAGAATACACACTTAACTGCATCAAGATCTCATTGTTTATTAAAAAAACCCTGTAATTAGAGGCCCATGTTTTGACTAAATTGCTAAATACACTAGTGAACCACAAACATTCGGAGAATGCCAGGGGGAAACTTGTCCATCGAGTAGCTCATGTTGTTTACATGCCCATTTACAACAATATCCACTCACCCAAGTCAGAACTGGAGATTTGTATAAACAAGATTCCAGAGTCCTTCCTGAAATGCAGCAAGGGAGGTGAGCAACAAAAATGCCTATGACATCATTATAGACTCAGACTTGTCAGAACTCAAAGTACCCTTAGACATCAACTAATCAAACAATTTCCTTTTTCAGTTGAGGAAACTGAGGCTCAAGGAAGTGAAGAAAAAAATCCAAGTTACCACTGCTGGCACAACATCAGAGTGGAGTTCAGCCCAGGATGCTAGGACTCCCATGCGTCTCTTGAAGGACATGCCCCACCCCCCAACAAAATGGACCATTACAACCAAAGAGAATAAATTCAAAGCAAGAAGCTAAGCAAATTTCAAATGCTAAGAATGAGGCAATCAAAGCATATGAGGGCAGGAAGGAACATTAGAGATCATCAAGGTCAGTGACTCTAACTTGCATATGAGTAACCTGGAGTGAGGGAAGAGTGGGCTCTGGGGAAGTTAAAGAAATTGTCCAAAGTCACATAGTAAGTGACAGCTGGGACTTGAAACTAGATCTTCTAAATCTAAGCCCAACATTCTTTCCAAACTACAGGATACATTCACTTGTGTTTGGGTCTTAAATTGCAACCAACTGTACCTCATTATCACTTTTTTAATGGTTTGAAATAGAGGTAGCATGGCCTCTAGATAGAAATCCATGCCTTGGAGTCAAGAAGACCTGAGTTTTGGTACATACTAGCTGTGTGACCCCAGGTAAGTCATCTCACTTCTAAGAGCTTTAGTCCAAACAGCTCTCTAATATTTTAAGGTGAGGAACAGCTGCCAACTTGTACTAGTAGGAAGAGTTTCTTCAGTGAGAAGGTCCCATATTAAACACAGATCACAGGTCTGGTTGAGAAAAATGTTTGACAGGAATAGTTTCTCCTTTCTTTTCTACTCTCTTCTTTGTTTTATCTTGTCACTTATCTTTTCATCATATTCCATATTTTTCAAAATATAACACATATTAGTATGGTAACTTTTCTCATGCTCATTTACAAAGCCCACAGTTATATTATCTGCCCCACCCCCTTTCCTACTTTTTTAGGGGAAACATTTGCGGACTACTGAATTTAGTGATCCAGGACACAATCCTCCTCTCTACATAGACCCTCCCACTTCATCCACAATGACTTCAAGTTCTAACACACTAAGCACATAAATCCTCAATCTTTCCAGTAGACAACCTTCTATTCTCTACTTCAGTCATATACCAGCAAGGTTACACTGAATCCTCTCAATGACTCAGACTTGCTGTCACCTCTAAGAAGTCAAACTTTGAAATTCATTCTCCAATCACCAGCTCCTATCCCTTTTATTCCCCTTTCTCTGTCTCCTGCTCTTTCACACCAAAGCTAGTCTACGTCCTTATCATAACCTCTGATCCTTTCACCCATTCTCATTTCACCTGGAGTGAGGGAAGAGTGGGCTCTGGGGAAGTTAAAGAAATTGTCCAAAGTCACATAGTAAGTGACAGCTGGGACTTGAAACTAGATCTTCTAAATCTAAGCCCAACATTCTTTCCAGACTACAGGATACATTCACTTGTGTTTGGGTCTTAAATTAAATTAACTCAGTCCATCTCCCTAAAGATGGCTTTTCCACCATGGGGGAAGTGAACCCTATAAACACCTTAAGTTTTAACTACCTACTTTCCTAGAATTTCTTGTCCTTCAATTTTTGACTATTCCAAATCTCTATCAGTAGATACCCTCACCATGAAGTTTCCTTTCTACATGAGGCTGCTGAACAACATTGAAGAAAATCACAAAATTGGATTGATTTCACTCACTGTAAATTTATAGTACATAATCATAGCTGGAACCCTGCAACTTCTATTCTCTAATTTATTCCTCAGAGGGGGTTCCTCTTCTAAACCTTTTCTTGATTCCCAATCCTCAACCATGTTCCATCTCACACATATAAAAGACCTGGCCTCCTACTTCAATGAGAAGTATAATGTACTCTCCTCTTTCATTTCCCTTTTGTTTTTCTGTTTTGTTTTTGTCATTTTTTTTTTTTGCCGTAGCATTACCTGTTCTCTTTCCCCTTGCTTTATTTATCAAGCAACCAATAAAAATTTATTAAGAACTTACTATGTGTTGAGCAATATGCTAGAGTTACAAAGAGTTATAAAATTTGCCTGTGTTGTCTAAGTTGCCGATTCCTCTTGGAATCTAGCACACTTCTGAGGGGTGTCAATCCTCCATAAATGCCTGTAATTAGATTAGCAGTGGTCTGATTCTGAATTCTTTGAGATAGTGCCACCACAACACACCATGAAGCCACCATGAAACCACAACAGTTTTTCACATCTTTGGGTGGGCTCCCACCTCACAGGACTGAACTACAACAGTGAAGCAGCCGCTTCCCTCAAGGGACTTACTTTGTATCAAGGGAAGCAACATGCACATAGATAGGTATATGCAAAATAAATACTTATTACAGAAGAAAAAAAATATTCCTACAACTATGTAAGGCTAATCATGTTAACTTGCCCTTGGATTCTTTTCTTTTTTTATTTCATGCAGAATTTTATTTTGCCACCCCCCCACCTCATGAATCATCGATTTGTTCCTTATTACCAATTCTTTTCCCTCTGCCCTCTGCCTACATACTGTTTTCCTCAGTTAAAATTACTTTTCTTTAAATTATCCATCCCATTCATCTATAATGTCATCTCTGTCTTTTTCTTCACTGATGAACTTCATGAACAAGTTGCTTGTAGTCAGTGGCTTCACTCTCCTCTGCCTTTTGTAACTGGACTCTTAATTGCATCATTCTACAGAAATGACTCTCTAAAAGGATATCAGCTACCTCCTAACAAGTAAGACCAATAACCTTATTGCAGCCTTCCTCCTCCACAACTGCAGTTTTGGAAACAATTTACTATTCTCTCCCAACAAATAAATTCTTCATTTCTTAACTTCAAATACTTCTCACTCTGCTGAAGTTTTTGAAGCTATTTACTATCCCTGCCAATAAAGTATGCTTGCCTTCTATGGTTCCCCTCAGATGAACTGATTCATTCTTTTTGCTTGTTTGTTTGTTTATTGTCTGGGTGAGGCAAATGGGGTTAAGTGACTTGCCCAGGGTCACACAGCTAATAGCTTCAAGTGTTTGCTGCCCGGATTTGAACTCATGTTGTCCTGACTCCAGGGCCAGTGTTCTCTCTACTGTGGCCACCCATCTGTCCCTATGAATTGATTCATTTATTTATAATTTTTTTGGCATCAATTTGCTAATTAATTATGAGCAGAGACCTCAGAATTGTTTTGTCTTTCTCCTATTATTAGTGATTTGGAACATTGTTTTCATATGGTTGCTGACATTTTGTATTTTGTCTGCTAACAACTCTTCATGTCCTTGGACAACATATTCACCAGGGAATAGTTAAGAAGTGCTATTTTCCCTTAATTATTTAAACAAATTCATTAAAAAAGCAGGTTCTTAAACCAGTGTCACTCCTACCAACTTCCTAAGTGGTCTTAGGCTGAAAAAATGTGTCACCCTGACTTTTTGTTGGATCAACCACTCAAAAATTCAATATAAGGCATTCTTTTAAAGTTGTTTGGAGGGGAATGTTGGGAAAGTTTAGATGGTTTCTTGTCTCTAATCCACCATCTTGGCTCCCTTGTTGAAAATTCTTTAGAGCCAAACTCATAGCTCACAGGTCCTATACAGCCTGCATTGAGTGTTCTCAATTAAAATGTGATTGGGAAGTATTATAAAAATAAACAAAAACAAAATATATTATAGAAAATGTTTGTTTGTGATTTTCTAGGTCAATATGAAGCCTCAGGGAATCATTTCTTTTTTTAATCTGACACCATTGCTTTAAAGAAATCTGTATTCTCATTTATAACCTTGACAATTGTGAAGCATGCAGTAGTCCAATAGGGTAGAAGTGAAGCAATTGTTACCTGTGAAAACTGGTCAAATTTCAGACAGGAAGACTACCTTTTCAGGTTTAAAACATTGAGTCTAAAGTCCCAACTGTTTTGTGATCTCTGGTTTATTAGTATCTGAGTCACTGTCCAATGAATGTAAGAAACCACAAAAACACAAATATTAGGCTCAATATTGGGAAAAAATTCTTAACAACAAAAGTTGTTCTAAAAAGAAATGAGCTATCTTGGAAAGCATTGGGTTCTGCTCTATGATGGTCTCCAAAATTTTGGAACACTATATTCATGTTCCTTTATTCTTGCTATTATTAAATGAGATAATTGAAACTATATGATAAATTGCATTTGCAGGGCAAGGGTATGTAAGAAGGGAATTATAGGACATCAACATATAAAATTTGGGGAGCCATCATAATAATGAGACCAAAAAGTGAGGAACCAGCAAAAGAGGTAGAGGAGTACTCAAAGAGATACAGACAATCTAATGAAGTATATATATGTCATGGAACCAGGACAGAAGAAAGTTTAAAGGGGGAGAAGGGGCATAGTCAATAGCATTTAATTCTCCAAAGACAAGAAATATTGTTTTTGGATTTGTCAAGGAGATCATTGGTGGCCTTTAAGAAAGTAGTCATTTAGTGTAGGTGGTAGGAATCAGACTGAAAGGGATTAAGGAGGAAATGGAGAACTCCAGCATACACCACTTATTTATTCAAGTGAAACAAATTAGAATAACTAACTAGAGGGTCAATGGAAGGTTTTGGTATGCATTTTTTTCCAAGAGAAGGGTGACCTATACCTGTTGAAGACAGAGGGGAAGGAATCAGTGGAAAGGGAGTCAATGATGATACAAGAAAGCTTGAGGGAGATGAGGCTATGAGACCATGACATCTAGGGCATAGGAGGAATTAGTGTTAGAGATTCGAATGTGTACCTTTTCTTACAAGACTGGAGAGAAGGATGAGAAGATATAGGCAGAAACAGTGATTTAGAGGAGCAAAGATCCTAATTCCACTGTGCCTACCCATATATTATCCAGGAAGAATTAAGATATTTTAGATCCATTTCCAAATATGCTTGAAACAAACAAATCCAAGTAGGTCTAATTTGGGTGGGAATAAAGGGTGGAGAATGAGACAACTTTATCATTAAGATAACTCGATGTGTAGTATAGTCCACACCAAAGAATGTTATCTCCTTATGTTCACATCTATACAACTGTTCCTGCCTTTCCATTCAGATTAGATTTCACAACTGCCCAGAAAATCTTTCACAAGGTGCTGGTTCCAATGTTTATGTTTGAAAGCAAGAGGAAGGCATTAATTTGGCAAAGTGACTTACAAGCCAGGGGAGAGAAATGGTAACTGAGCTGAAATCATTCCAGAGGTTGATAATACATAGAAAAAAAAATGATGCAACTCGGAGTTAGGATTACTAGTGATGAAAAGAAAAGAAAAATCACTTGTTTGCCACTTTGGCAAGGTAGGGATATAATCTTTTGATAAAAGTGGGAAAACAGGAGTATAACAACTGAGATTGTAGAAATACTGTTGATGTTCATGGCCAAGGCACAAAAATGTAGATCATGGACATCTGATAGAACAGCAACTCTTTGAAAGCAAGGAGAGGTTTGGTTTTCTTGTATCTTCAATGTCTAGTACAGCATCTAGTACATAGTCCTTATTTCACAAGTGCTGATTGATTCATTGACTGCCTCCAAAACTGACCCTGTAGAGTCAATCCCCAAATTATCTAGTATTTCATTTAAATGTATTATATAACTTACTTTCCACACCAAAAGGCTGTGTGCTAGGTATTAGCATTTGTTGTTGTTCAGCTGTTTCAGTTGTGTCCAACTCTTCATGACCCCATTTGGGGTTTTCTTGGCGAAGATACTGGCATGGTTTGCCATTTCCTTCTCCAAATCATTTTTACAGAAGAGGAAACTGAAGCTGAAAGAGTAGACTACTTGCTCAGGGTCACATAGTTATTATGTGCTTGAGGAGAGATTTGACTACTGCACCACCTAGCTCCCGTAATTAAACACACACACCCATACCCCCTATAATACAGTTGTACATACATATATAAAATTTTACGCTTATTTATTTTATATTTAAATATTTGGACACAGCAACCGCTCCCCAGGATCATGTGCCAAGGTGAAAAAGGCTGTGATCTGAGTCAGTAGAGGAAGAAACCATCCACAGAAATTCACTGATCCTTGAAGTGTTAAAATTGTAGTAAAATGCAACTAATTGCACTAGAAATTACAGGCTATTAAATATAGGCAAATACAAGCAAGCATGACACCAAGAATTTTTAGAAAATTATCATTATTTCAGAAAAATTTCTCTATGGTTTGCTGGAATGAAGATGATGAGTCCATACATCTGTAGAGCTCTTTGGAACTTCCAAACTACGTTGATTATTCAATTCATCACACATCTATTGTGTCTTCTATGTGCCAAGAACTGTGCTTGGTGATGGGAGAGGTACAAAGAAAAAATTCAGCAGCTTCCCTATCCTTCTGCAACATACAAAGTACCATATTAGGTGCCTAAAGCAGGAAGACACTCCTCTTCTTTTTTTCCTCTTTTCACTCATTCATTTATTATTAATGAAAACTGGAAAACTATACCTTAAAAACAAAGAACTTTCTCTGTCAAAAAGGTAGGATCATATATGAGAGATGTTGTTCAGTCATGACTCTATTTGGGGTTTTCTTGGTAAAGATACTGTAGTGGTTTGCAATTTCCTTTTCCAGCACATTTTACAGATGAGGAAACTGAGGTAAACAGGGTTAAGCGACTTGCCCAGGGTCACACAGCTAGTAAATGTCTGAGGTCAGTTTTGAACTCAGGAAGATGAACTCTATCCACTGCACCACCTAGCTGCTCTAATGACAGAAGACACGCAGAGAATCTCCTTTCTGACCTCTGTTTTATACAGTATGGCAGCTGAAATTGGGCAAAGGATAGAGTTGGCTGAGACCTGAGAGATCAGGATGATTAATTTCACATTGGCTGAAAACTCATGCAAATTGATAGACATTTACTTTTTGGTACAAGCACAACTGGGAGAAAGCTGCAATAACAAGCCTTAGCAAGGCTTAGATGCTTTAAGATAAATGGTGTTAAAGATGTATTTTCCGTGCAGAGTGGAAAGAGCCTGGATTCAAATCCCACATATGCAATTTATAATTTAGGCAAGTCATTTTTCCCTTTCTGAATATCTGTCTTCCCACTTTCACCCTTATAAAATGAAGACTAGAAAATCTCTTATATCCCTTTCAACTTGAAATCTTATGATTCCATGGAAGAACAGCTAAGACTAAGAATGGAGTAGCCCAGAGGAGGAGAGCATGGAATCTAAACACCCTTTTTGTATGTACTTTCTCTGCTTAGATGACTCTAATCTGAACCCAGAAATCTAGACAGCTCAGGGGAATGCCCTACCAGGAAGCTCTCAGGGCAAAGGGAGTGGCATCGCTGTGTTACACCATCACTTTCAGAAAATACAGGTAATTTTCCATTCTGTAATGGAAAGGCCACCAAAGTGCATGTGCACCAGCATACCTGGGACGGAGGTGTGTCTAAGAAATGCTGGTGGAATCAGTTACAACAACAGACGATGCTTATCAGTGCTGTGCTAGGTACATCAGGCCTCTGGACATCATTTCATCAGATTACATCAGTACCAAATGCTTTCTTTAAACCACACACTTTATTTTTTTTCCTTTTAGCTTAGTTCCTCCTATTGTCTTAACAATCAAATGACACTAAATTCCACTTTACAGCACTAATCTTCTCTCCTCAGCCAAGCTATGAAAAGAGACAAATTGTTCTCTGTGATATTCTAATGGGTAAGGCATTTTGGAATAATTGTAAAACATCTAGACACCATGTGGTGCAATGGAACGAATGTGGGATGTGGAGTTAAAAGACCCGAATTCAAATCTCAGCTCTGCCATGACCTTGGCCACATCACTTAAACTTTCCGTGCCTCAGTTTATTTGCTCTACAAAAAAAGGGAGGGGGGTTGAATTAGGTGACATTTAAGGTCTTTTCCAGCTATAGACCTATGATCTTAGACTTAAAAGAACCTGAGTTTCAGAAGGGTTATACTTCTTGCAATGGTGATTTAGCTAGTAAATGTTAGAACTGTGATACCATGCTTTCTCTTTATATGTCCTAATCAATTGCTTTTCAATGACTAATTCAAATTAATTGAGGTTGGGGGAGGGGATAAAGTTAGGATAGAGAGCATAATCCGAATTATAGATCAAATATAAGGTAACCCTTACAAACTCTGTTGGTCCTTATCTCAACTTCCACTCTTATTGATGAGTTGGGTCCCTGAACTAATCTCTCTAAGAGGTTCTACTGAGAAGCTTAAAGTGTGTTGTAGGCACAATGTTATTCCTATTAGTCACTTGTCTATTAGCCTCTCCTTTCCCTACCTCCTCACTCTTTCTCTTTAAAAAACTTCCTGTCCCTGGCCAATAGTCAAGATAGGTTTTCAACACATTGTCCATGTCACCAATCCAAAGCAGTTCACTGAGTTCTCAGGGAGGGAGAAGTATTTTCCTTATGGAATGCTTTCCCAGTACCATACAAGAAAGTCTCAAACATAGCATCTGTGCCCCTACAAGGATGTCCAAAGATCACAATTGCCCTCTAATTCAGAGTAACGCAGATTCAACACACAAAGAACATTTCACATTTTTTTTTAGATTACTGCTTACTTAGTACTTAAGAAAGATTGCCTTGGTGCTCAAAATGCCTTTCCAAATCCAAAGGACATAAAGAAAAGACAAAGGAAATCCAGCTTTTTATCTCAGAAGAAAACCTGATTCTTAGAATTTTCTAGACCATATGGAGCTCTCTCCAGGGACCAAGGATGTATAGACAGAATGTGGCCCTTGGGTATTTGGGCAGAAATGTTTCTTACTTCTCTTCCTGATATATACTCTCAACAAATGTTATTTTGCCAAGGTTAATTGATGATAATTTCTTCAGTGATATTGAAGATGATGATATGATGAGTTCAATTTCATATATATGTATGTGTGTACATATATATGTATATGTATGTGTATATTATATATGTGTGTGTGTGTATATATATATATATATATGTATAAAACAAAACAGAGACAGAGGCAGAGAGAGTTTAAGGTGATAGAAGGTAATCAAAATGAAGATTACAGAATCATAGACCTAGAGGTATATGGGGCCTTACAGTCCAATTCCATCATTTTCCAGATGAGATAACTGAGGTCTGAAAAGGCTTTGACTTGCCCAAGATCTCACAGGCAGGAAGATGTCTTGGGGGCCATTGTAAATGCAAGGACAAAACTCTAGTGAGAGGGAGGTCTAGGTTATAGATATACATTTAAATGTCATTGAATTCATGGCTTTTAATGGATGAAATTGCAAAGGCAGAGCTGGTAGAAAAGGAGCAAGGATGGAGCTGGGAAGGATTCCTATACTTAATGAGAGAAAGGGAAAAGAGGAGTAGTCAAAGAAGGAGAAGAGACTCAGGGGAGCCTAGTGTTCCAGAAACCAAGAGGAAAGAATAATAACTCATGTTTCTATAAGGCTCTAAGGTTTATAAAACACGATGGAGAAAAGGGCTCCAAGGGTCATTATAATTACTTTACAGATGAAGATAAATGAGAGACATTAATTGACTTACCCAAAGTCAAACACCTAGCAAATGTCAAAGCCAAAATTTCATTTTGGACTGAAAGGATAGTTCTATTACCACTTATGCCAGGTTGCTTCTCAATATAAAATCAAGAAGGAGGTGGTAAGTACTGCCAAATATGGATGAAGAAGGATGAGAATTGAAATTAGGCACTTGGCAATTAACAGTTTAAAAAATCCATTAATACCAATACTTTCAAATGTTTTAATGGAAATAAATGTTATACTTTTTCAAAAGCTTTTTCTACATCTAGGAAGATATAATTATGTGATTTAAAAAAAAAAACTTTTATTATTGACATAATCAATTATGTTAAACCATCCCTACATTCTTGGTATGAATCTCCCAGGATTGAATTGTATGATCTTTGCAATATATTGTTGTAATCTTTCAGCTAGTACCTTATTTAGGATTTTTGCATTCATATTCATTAATGAATTGATCTCTAATTTTCTTTCTCTGTTTTTACTCTCTTTGGTTTAGGAATCAATATCGTATTTGTTTCATAAAAGGAGTTTGGTAAGATCCCTTCTTAAAAATAAAAGAAATTTAAGAAAAAATCATGTAGGGGTGGAAGCCAAATTATAAGGGGCAGAGGAAAGAATTAGTGGTGTAAAAATGGAGGCAATAAGTATATATGAATCTTTCCAGAAATGTGTCAATAAAAGAAAGGAGAGAGGATAGTGGGGGAGGGGGCATTTGGTGGTTGGGTTTTTTGTTTGGTTGGGTTTTTTTTTAATGATAAAGGAAATCTAAATATGCTGCTAAACAGAGGGAAAGCAGTTCCTAGAAAGGAAAAGGTTAAACAAGAAAATTCAAGGCTCATTGATCAGGAAACTCCTAGACAAGATGGGAAGCTGTGGGGCCAATAGCACTGGCAGAAAGTTCAGAATGGGCGAGGTGGGCCGCCTTGCTGTCTATGACTAGAGAAGAAAGAAAGGAAGATTTTGAAGAAATGTTGAAGTGTATGGTAGGGATGAGGGGGCTGAAATCTGACCACTGCTGTCTTTCCAGTAATGTAAAAGGTATGTCATCTGCTGAGAGAGATGGGGAAAGGGATGATGTTCAAGGCTTAAAGAAAGAGGAAAAGGGTTAGAAAGTCACCTTAGGGAATCAATAAGAGATCAGTAAAAGGGCTGCCAATTATCAATAAATGCCCAGGTAATGTTAGCTAGCATACATTTCTAGTGGTCTTACGAACCATGGTTTCACAACGTCCCCCTGCAGTCTATTTCACCTGGAGCAAAAGTGAGTGCTGGGGTTATCCAAGGTTGGAGATGAGCAGGATCAGAAAGACACAGACATTCTAGGGGAGGAATTCAAAGTAGAATAGAGTGCATTGTTGAAATATTTGATTATAAGGCGAACACCAACCAAGAAGGAAGGGGGATGGAAATTAACCTAAAACAAGGGTAAATGGAGAGTAGGTAAGAATCTAGGGACCAAAGTTCACAATGGAGTCAGAGAACAAGTTTAGGAGGAGTGAGTGTGGGACAGGTCAAAGTTTAATTGACTGTGGTCAGAAAGGGGGAATTTGTGAGGTCAAGTTCTTGGACTGAGTTCTTTTAAGGAATGAGATCTAAAGTGGGACCATCCAAGTGAATGGCTGAAGTAAAGATGGAGATGATGGAAGTTAAAGATTTAAGGACAGGGTTAATTAACATTTCTAATGATAATGGCAGGGGATGTAGAAAAGAAAAAAGGCAACTCAAAGAAAGCTATAAAATCCCTACCCAGTATCAAAGGATCATGGTATTTGCAATAGAGAAGGGATTTTATGGATCATCCCATATAATTACTGCATCATTTTGCTGATGTGAAACTTCACTCTCTGAGAGATGAAATAAATTTTCCAAAGTCACATGGCTAAACATCAGAACTCGGCAGAGATCTGATGTCCAAGAAAAGAGAATAGATTTAATCATGTGTTCTAATCAATAATTTGGTACCTATGACTGATCTCAATAGAATTCTAGTATATGTAATAAATTGGAGAAATTGTGAAATTGTTCCTTTGGGTGTCACAGCAGGAAAACTCCCCCTGGGCTTTCATGTGATCTTCACATTCTTGGTAGAGAAAAAGTCAAGCCAAGTCATTAAATTGTATAGATATGGATATATCCACATTATTTTTAGATTACTGCTTTCTTAGTACTTAATCAAGCAAGTCACTTAACCCCAATTGCCTCATCCTGGGTCATCTCCAGTCATCCTGATGAATATCTGATCACTGGATTCAGATGGCTCTGGAGGAAAAGTGAGGCTGGTGACCTGCACAGCCCTCCCTCACTCAAAACAAAGTCAAGTGCAAGTCCTGTCACCATTTCTCTGATAGCACGGTCTTCTTCGGCAATGAAGGACAAACACACACACTTAAGGAAGACTCAAAATGCCTTTCCAAATCCAAAGGATATATATGTGTGTGTGTGTGTGTGTGTGTGTGTGTGTGTGTGTGTGTATGTATTTATGTATGGATATAGTTTAAAAAGATACCCTAACTCCCTCTTTTTCTTTGCTTAGTCGCTGCTTCACTAGTCACTTTTGTCTTTTTTAGGAGACAGGCAGATGAGAGAAGCAGTCTAATGTTTCCAGAAGTACCTTTACCAGGAATCAGAAGAGCTCAGTTCTTTACACACACACACACACACACACACACACACACCATTCTACAATTTACTACTTGTGTGACTTTGGACAAGTCAAAACGTCTCCAGGTCTCAAGAGCCCCTTCTGCGCCTTCATCTCTAAAATAAGAAGATTGGATTTATTCATCATTAATGAATCATCTAAAAACAAAACAAACCAATAAAGCAAATAGTGAAACCAAAATAACCTGCATCATTGGTTAATAAGGAACTCTTCAAAGAGTTGGATGGGTACTGTGAAGTCCTGCTTAAAATTATCTGTAAAGTAAAAGTAACAGCAAAGCCAAAACTGAACATCATAATTATAAGGACACTGGAAACTTGACTTTGGGAAAGGAGTTAAGGAAATCAGCCTCCCTGCCTTCACCACCTGGTAGACCTGCAGATACTGTCGGAGACAGTTGATGTGCTAGCTAATTTTACTGAGCTGTTTTTTTCCCCACTTTCTAGAGGGAAGATAGACATATTCACAAGTGACTGTGATATAATAACTATATATATAAACATTTTGCATGTGTGTTTTTACATATACTTTTATATGTATATACTGTCTTCCCCAGTAGAATATAAGCTCTCTGAGGGCAGGGACTGATTTAGTCTTGGTATCCCCAGAATATAGCACAAGTGTCTGACACATGATAAATGGTTAATTAATTGTGAAACTGGGTGTTGGTTGGTTGAAAAGACATCAATAAACAGATTTTTTTCAATAAAAAATTATACGGAGCTTTTATTTATTTATAGTCAGTCTTCTGTGATCATTTGTATACTTTCGCATTTGAAAGTTTATACTTATTCTCTTCATATTTATTCTGTGTTGTTGGACACAAATTCTTCATAACCCCATTTGGAGTTTTCTTGACAAAGATACTAGAGTGGTTTGCCATTTTCTTTTTCAGCTCATTTTACAGATGAGGAAACTGAGGCAAACAGGGTTAAGTGATTTGCCCAGACTTACACAGATAATAAGTATCTGAGACTGGATTTAAACCAGATCTTTCTTGACTCCAGGCCCAGCACTCTATCCATTGTGCCACCTAGCTGCCCTATTTATTCTGTAGATACTTATGTAAAACAGAGATGGGATTGCATGATGGATGGGTTTGGCCTTGGAACCACAAAGACTTATGTCCTGCTTAGGACACAAACTGGTTATGTGACCCTGGTCAAGTCACTTAACCTATCAGTGACCTAGACAATTTTATAAGACTAAGAGTTATAGAGAAGGGCCAACCTCAACTGGTAAAAAAGTAGTTTCCTGACCTGTGCCTTTGTTGCATCGATGAAATCCCCTGTCTCTGTACACTTATGTATGGATTTGTCTCCTTGAACTGAATGTACACTCCATGAAAGATGGGACTATTTCATCCTTTGTATTTGCATCCCCAGGGCCTAGTGTGGAGCCTGGCACATAGGAGCATGTAAAAAATAATGTACTGATCAATTATGACTAGTGAATATTCTAACTTTCTGCATATTTCCATTCTAGAATCTCCCTACTTTCTCAAGGGCACTAGCGTCACCTAAGCAACTGCTGCAGGGCATAGAGTAGGTGCCTTTTGCATCACAGTCCACTTAAGTCCCAGGAAACATAGTTTCAAGATGAGCTGACTACTGATGCTTATCCAGAGAGTCTTAATTCTATCATCAGGCCCTTAGGGGAACAGAGGAGTGTCCCTAGTTGGTTTCTTGGAATCCTTCAGTTCAAACACCCACTACCTTGTTTTACTTCTTTATCTTCCTTTGTGAATGCTTAAAAAAGAAAAAAAAAAAGGTTGGGAAAGAAAGAAAATCTCATAGAAAAACTTCTTAACTTACTATATATGTGTGTGTGTGTGTGTGTGTGTATACACACATCATATATATACATATATATACATATATATATAACTGAAAAGCTTTGAAATAAATAAACATAATGCAACATTATAAAAAGTAAAGCAGTTGACTGGGAAAAATCAGATAATTCTGATAAGGGTCTGATATCCAAAATCTGTAGAGATTGAATAAAAATGAATAAAAAACGAAAGTCTTTCTTGAAATAGATAAATGGTCAAAGGGGATTTGAAAACTCAATTCTCAAAAGAATTTGAGGCTATTCTAATCATATGAAAGAATCCTTCCCTCATATCACTAAGTGAAATGCAGATCAAAAGAACCCTCAGGCGTCACCACACTCTGGCTGGCAAAGATGACAAAATTTGAGGAGTTGTGGAAAGACAGGCATACTAATGCACTGTTGGAGGGGCTGTGAATTAGCTGGAAAACAAATTGGAACTATGCGAGAAAAAAAGGGATTAAAATATCCATACTTTTCAACTCAGAGGAAAAACTTCTAGGCATATACCCCAAAGAGCCTCCAACACACCAAAATATAGGTTGTCCCAAAAGTATTAATGAAATTTTAAGCTTTAACAACTTCAGAAGTAAAAATTCTACAACCAAAAACCCCCATCATTTGAAAGTTTATTTATAGAGAAAAACAACTTATGCAGACATTAAAATATCATTATTTTGATTATCTTAAGGCTAGGATTACAAATACAATATTTTCAACCATGGAGCAGCAACTGATAAAAGGATTTTGGTTTTTGTTGTTTTTTTTTAATTTGAAAACCGGGCCAGCTAGGTAGCATAGTGAATACAACACTAGACCTGGAGTCAGGAGGGGCCAAATTCAAATCTGGTCTCAAACACGTACTAGCTGTGTGACCCTGGGCAAATCATTTAAGCCTGATTGCCTTCAACCTCCCTCACCTCTCCCCCACAAAAAGTATGAAAATCTGCTAAAGGAAAGTATAGCACAACACAATGGTGATGCTAAATTTTAATAAGAAACATATCAACATTTGGATTTTGTTTTACTAAGCATCTTCTGTTTCAGGACAAATAGTTGTTCTGGAAAGAGTTTTCACATTGCACTATATTTTAATGAAGTGACTTATCAAAATCCATTTTCCTAAAATAGTGTTTTTCGAATAAACACAGTAAAAAATGATCATGGTCCTAATTTCAAGCTCCAACTTTTGTCCAGTAAAGAATCTTTTCTGTGGGAAACAACCTCCCAAATACTACTTCACTCCTATTCTACAACTCAAAAATTGTACCAACAAGTACTACCTAACCTGGAAGGTAGGGCACCCCCATTATAAGATAAACATTCAGTAATGGAAAGAGGTAGGCTATTTAGCAACACCACCACAAATTTTCTATCACACAGTCATTCACACTGGACTCTTTTGTATGGCCAGCAGTGTCATTTAAGCTCAGTGGGATGTAAGAGTCTGAAATCAAGGCAACTTTGGGTTCCTGATGAGAGCAGAAAGAGCCAAGATACCTCCAGTTTTAGCACTGAAGATATGAAAAGCACAGAACTTGGGTTTGAAGAAAAGAAAAAACTAAATGCAATCTTTACTGGGCCCTTGGTTCTCTAGCAGACATCATCTGAATACTAACTGGGGAAAAGCAAGGGCTTTACTCCAAAGCCTGGTGGGGTCTTCTTTCATCTAACTATTTTTTGCAAAGCCCCAATTGGTGAATATTTAGGATTTGCTTCCTATAGTTTTGGCCATGAGGTTGTCTAATATGCATTTAAACTAATATGCATTTTTAACTAAGTATTAATTTAATATTGAGTGGAATTTCCTTTTGCTATCTAATGTCTATTGTTTAAGACTAAATAGCAACCCTCCTTAATCCTAACTTCTTAGAGCATCCTCACGAGATGGGGAAACTGGAAGAGTATTATTTCCATTTTATATAAGGGTATCTAGGTGACACAGTGGGGACAGTTCTGGGCCTGGAGTCAAGAGGACTTGAGTTCAAATTTGGCCTCAGACACTCATTAGCTGTGTGATCCTGGGCAAGTTACGTAACCTTATTTGCCTCAGTTCCTCATCTGTAAAATGAGCTGGAGAAAGAAAGGGTAAACTACTCCAGTGTTTTTGCCAAGAAAATTCCAAATAGGGTCACAAAGAGTTGGATATGACTGAAACAACTCAACCACAACCACAATAACAATAACGCATATGGAAAATCTAAGAATAGATGGAGACCGCGGCACATAGGTAAAATGACTTATGCACGGTCACGTTTGTTAGTAATGGAATCTAGGTAGCAAACAGACATGTATTCTCCTAGGATAACCTGAGTTAACTACATGAAACAGGAATATTTGTCAATTTAGAATAAAATGTATTCAGTCAGAGTGCAATGAGTAGACGCAATAGTGTCTGGAAGTCAGGAAAACCTTGGGTCAAGTCAAAGCTCTGATGTATACTGGTTATGTGCCTCTTCATGATCTCCAAGTGTCCCAAGACAATTCTCTAAGACTATAATTCTCTATATATTCTCTAAGACTATAAATTGCAGAACAAGTGTTGATCTGCAATGCGTATGAAGTTTCCTCACAGACAATTTTCTATGACACTTTAAACTCAACATGTTCAAATCAGAACTCATTATCTTTCCCCCTAAACTCTCCTTCCCTCCTAACTTACCTATTACTGTAGAGTAACACTATCCTCACAGTCCTCAGCTCCCAATCTAGGTGTCATTCTTTACTCCTCACTATTTCTCTTCTTTCCTTCATTATTGTCCCTGCTCCAAGAGGCAAATCTGTTTCCAAGGTCTGTGCATTACAGCTTTATAACATCTCTTGAAAACAACCTCCTTGATATTGCTACCAGTCTGGTGCAGGCCCTCATCACTTCACAAATAGAATGTTATAATAACTTGATGGTAAGTCTACCTGACTCAAGTCTCTCCTCATGCCCATCCATCCTTTATTCAGTCACCAAAGTGATTTTCCTAAAGTGTAGTTCCAACCACGTCACACTCCTACATATACACACATGATAAATTCCAATGGCTCCTTGTCACTTCTAAGACCAAATACAAAATATTCTGTTTGGCATTCAAGTCTCTTCATAAACTAATCACCTCCTACCTTTCCAGTCTTCTTATACCTTACTCCATGCCACTTGCTCTTTGATCCAGTGATACTGGTCTCCCTGTTCCATGAATGGATATTCCATCTCTCTACTATGGGCATTTTCTCAGGCCTGGAATACTGTCCCTCCTCATCTCTGCCTATTGGCTTCCATTAAATCCCAACCAAAATCTCATTTGCTAGAGGAAGTCTTTCTCAATTCCTCTTAATTTTAGTGCCTTCTCGCTTTTAAACATTTCATATCCATCCTACATATACTTGTTTCTACATGTTTTCTGTCTTCCCCATTAGATTGTGAGTTTCTTGAGAATGGGGACTGTCTTTGGTGGGTTTTTTTGTATCCCCTTTTTTTTTTATCCCCAATAAATCTTTATTGACTGAATGACTATGTCAATGAAATCACTGACCAGGAGTAAATCCAAATGTATTGTCCTAGTTTGCCACATGGTACCAAGGAAAGACTACTGGATTTGGAAGCAAAGAACTTAGATCTGAATCATGCCTCTGCCACTTAAGACCTGCGTGTACCTCATTGGTAATAAATGATGGATGATTTAGCCTCTGTCTCAGTTTCTTTATCTGGACAATAAGGAGACCAGAAGACTAATAATTAATAATGTTACCTAGTTCCTGCCAGAGAAGTGATGGACTGAATATGCAGAATGAAATACATGTTTTAGTCACAGAAAATAGGGGAATTTGTTTTGCTTGATGAATATAGAGAAGCATATGAACTGATGTAAAACCAAGTAAGTAATGCCAGAAAAACAGTATGTACAATGGCTACAACAATGCCACCCTACCCCTTCTCTGGAGCTCCTGGTATGCCTTGTCATGCCAGTTTTCAGCTGAGTCAGCTGTGAATTCATTCCCACTACGCTTATGTTTCCAGGCTGCTTGCATTACTGAAGGACATCATGAAATGTGGCTGACTTAGTCTACTACAAAGTCATAAATTCTGCTTACCAAATATTGTATTCTTCTTATATTGATTCCCTATTACCTCATGACAGTGGCTTCTCCAAACTTTTCCCATAGTTCCCAAATTCTCAATTGCAATTTCTGCTACTACCATTTTACCTTCCTCAGATGACCTCTCTTATTTTACTGAGATTTTTTGAAAGAGAAAATCCATAATTGTTTCAGTCATCCAGACTCAGAATCTTACCATCCTTTACTTCTCCTTCTCTCCCCAAATTCTTGATTTTTCTTTTATAATATCTTTCACATCTGTTCCTTCTTTTCTTTTTTCCATTGTCACCACTATTGCCTGGACCCTTATCAGGCAACTAGATAGCAGAGTAGATAGAATGCTGGACCAGAAGTCATAAAGATCTGAGTTTGGATTGTAGCATAGACATGTATGTGACTGAATAAGTCACTAAGACTTTCTCAGCCTTAGTTTCCTCATCTGTAAAATGTAAAATAGCAGCATCTTCTTCAAAGAGTTCTTGTCCAGATCAAGCCAGAAACATATCTGTAAAGTACTCTGCAAACCTTCAAGAGCTATATAAATATTTAGTGCGGGGGTGGGGAGCCTATGGCCCGGAGCAGCATGGGGTCCTCTAGGTCCTCAAGTGCAGCCCTTTGACTAAATCCAAACTTCACAGAACAGATCCCCTTAAAAAAAGAATTTGTTCTGTAAAACCTTGTTGTTGTGAGTATCGCCTGTTACTACTGAGACTATCTATCATCTCATATCTAGATTTATGGCAAACATTCTCCTAAGTATTTTTCCTTCTCCAGTCTCTCTCCTCTCCAGTATGTTATGCGTACCATTGCCATATTGCCTTCATGCATGAAGGATTTGTGATTTTGCCAGCAAAGGGAATCCTCTGTAAAGTAACTCCCTCAATATTATTTAGTAAATAAGTCCCAGGGAGTTGCCTGAAAACTAAGTGATATGTCCAGTAATATAACCTCTGACAGGATTTAAACCCAGACCTTTATGACTCCAACTCCAGTATATTCTATACACTATGACATATTCCATCTTTCACTGCCAGATTAACCTTTCTAAAATAGTTTTGCACATAGAATCTACCTATATGCCAGCTTCCTGCAATTCCTCTAAACTCTTTGGCCTAGTATTCAAGGCCTTCCACAGTCTCAGCCTTACATATTTCTCTAATCTTGTCTTCTACTTGCCTCCTTTCTCTCCCCACCCCCACTCTCCAATGTGGACTTTCTACTGCAGTCCAGTTGATTCCCAAATAGACCAAGAGCATTTCTGGCTCCATGACTTTATACTTTCCCCATTCCCACCCTTCCCACCTCCCCCACCCCACCCCTTTATCCAAGTCCTACCTTTCCTTCAAGGTCCAACTCAAATACTACCTTATGCAAGGTAGTATTCCCTTGCCTCTGATCCCCTTGCCTATAGCAATCTCTCTTTCCTCTCAACTTACTTTTTGTGCTTCTCATTCAGCACCTACGATAGCTACCTAGAATTGTTATTTATTTGTATTTGTAATTCTCCTTCATTGACATCATCCTTTAATGCCTTATGGTGGCTGGATGCTCCAAGGCTCTGGCAGCCAACTGCAGGTTCTGACAAGACCAACCAAGCTAAAAAGTCTAGAAGTTTGAGCTTTCCAGTGGATTGAGTGCCTGTCAGCTAAGGGTGGTCACTAGCTTAATGGGGGTGGGGGAAAGAGAAAGAGAAACAGAGAGAGAGAAGCAAAGACAGAGAGAGAGTGAGAAAGAGATGAGAGCGAGAGAGATGCTTCTCATGAAGAATCATTTACCAAGGTGTGGAAGGAATAAACATTACAAATCTCCTACAACAGCAAAGTATGAGCAAGTCCTATATGTTAGACTGGGATTTCACTAAGGGGCAAGAACTTGTTCAAAGAATCATAGGATCATGAGATCTAAAACTACAGAGATGTAAGAAGTCATCTAATTTCAGTGTTGTCAACCTAGAGTACTTGTCTCTCCATGGGGTATGAGAAACTTATCAAGAGATTGCAGGGAATATTTGCTAAATAGCTATACTATCCCATTGTAATTAATTGACCTATTTTATTTCTTATGTGTGTATTCATGGCAAATTCTAAAAATTATTTCCTTTCATATTGAAGTGGGAGTATGGGAAGGTTTCCTGAAAACCAAAATGAAAACTGAAACTGAAAAGTGTTAGGAGCTCTTCATCCAGCCCAATCCTCTCATTTTACAGAGGTGAAAATTGAAGCCCAGGTAAACGTAGTGATTTGGCCATATCCATGCAAGTAGTAAATACTAGAATTAGAATTTGAATTTAAGTCCCCTGATTCTATACCCACTTTCCCACACTACCTCAATTCAATCCAATTTAACAAACAGTTTATTAAACACTTCCTATATTCAAGGTTATGTTGTGTGCTGGCAACTCAAAGACTAAAAATAATAGTCCCTACCCTCAAGAAACTTACATCCTACTGCGTGTATATGAATTGAGGAAAGGATACAGTGTGTACAGAGATAAATAAGTATAAAGTGATTTGAGGAAAGAGAGAGCATTTCATTAGGGGGAAGGAAGAAGAATCTAAGAAATGTCCACCCAGAACATAGCAACTGAATTAAGCCTTTGAAGTAAGTTGCAGAATTAAATATTTGTTGACTGCATTATATTCCATTTCTCCTTTTTACTCTCATAATATACTAAATGGGAGTCTTGTGACATGAGTTCATGTACCTCTCTAAGCTTCTAACTCAGTCCTAGGAATTATGACTTGGGCATCAGCGAGAGTCTAGTCCGTTGAGTTTTCCATGGATTACTTTCTGTCAACACTGGCATTTGTAATCATTTTTGAAACTCCCCAAATTATAATAATACCTAATCCAAATAATATCCAGCTTCTAGAAAGTTATACACGATGCAGTATGCTGTCATAGGCACATTATGAAATAATCTTGGCACTTGCTCTATGCTATTTGCTTTGCAAAAAATTTCTAAATCACAGTGAATAGTCACAATTCTTATGAGGCATTCAGAAGACTTTATTTCAGTTCTACCATTTTTAAGTCACATGCTATGTTGTGAAAAAGCCAGTTGTGAAAAAGGGTGAGCTTATCACAGAAAGGGATTAGACCAGACAACTAGGCCTACTGAGTACCCAGAAGCCTTTGAGTCTGAGTTAGTCATTTCACCTTCATGTGCAGCACAGCAAATAAAATCGCTATGTATGTCTTTACATAGGGCACCTACCATAGTGCTACAGAACTCTGTGTGTGTGTGTGTGTGTGTGTGTGTGTGTGTGTATTATGCAAGGTATACACACACACACACACACACACACACACACACACACACATTGTAGTATCTACATTGTAGGCAGGGCTCAAAGGTTTCTTCTTGAAGCCCTGATAAAAGGTCTCAGCTATAAATTCAATATGGAAGTTGAGTGCCTCAAGAAGTTCAACTGTTTCAAGTCAAGATTTATTTCCCTCAGAGCAAGTCTCCAGGGTGGCTGTTAACTATGGAGAGGATAATTGAGAGAGCTTCTACTCCTAACAAGGTTCTCCTTTGCTAATTGTGAAGAACTAGGAAGAATAAAGCCTAGCTTTTGAGGGCTTCAGACTCATTGGTCTCCTGTCATACATTCTGGAATATTCCAGGTAAAATGTGTTCTTTAAAAAGAAATTGAAATTAATTGCTCATGGTTAGACCAGGCCAATATAATAAAAATAACTATTCTACCTAAACTAATCTATTTATTCAGTGCCATACTAATCAAACTACTAAAAAGTTATTTTATAGAACTAGAAAAAATAATAATAAAATTCATCTAGAAGAAGAAAAAGTCTAGGATATCAGGAAATTAATGGAAAAAAATGTGAAGGAAGATAGTTTAGCCATACCAGACCTCAAATTGTATTATAAAACAGTAATTATCAAAAGAATCTATTATTGGCTAAGACATAGAGTGATGGATCAGTGGAATAGATGAGATACATATTACATTATAATAAATGACCATGATAAACCCCAAAATTCAAACTTTTGAAATCAAAAATATTATTTGACAAAAACTGCTAGGAAAACTGGAAAACAGTATAGCAGAAATAGGTATAGACCAACATTCACACCATATGACAAGATAAGGTCAAAATGGGTACATCCTTTACACATAAAGGGTGACATCATAAGCAAATTAAGAGAACATGAAATAGTTCAATTGTCAAATCAATGAATAAGGGAAGAATTAAGGACCAAAGAAAATATAGAGAGCATTACAAAATGTAACATAGATCATTTTGATTATATAAAATTAAAGTTTTTTTTTCACAAACAAAAGCAATGCAACCAAAATTAAAAGAGAAGCAGAAAACTGGGGGAAAATTTTTGCAACAAGGATTTCTGAAAAAGGCTTCATCTCAAAAACATAGAGAATTGAAACAAATTTATAAGAATACAAGTCATTCACCAATTGATAAATGGTCAAAGGATATGAATAGGCAGTTTTCAGGCAAAGAAATCAAAACTGTCTTTGGTCATATGAAAATCCTCTAAATCACTATTGATTAGAGAAATACAAATTAAAATAACTCCAAAGTACCACCTCACACCTATCAGATTGAGTAGTATGACAAAAAAAGAAAAATGATAAATGTTGGAGGGGATATGGGAAAACTGGGACACTAATACAGGTAGAGTTGTGAAGTGATCCAGCCATTTTGGAAAGCAATTAGGAACTATGCTCAAAGGGCAATCAAATTGCATGTACCCTTTGATCCAGCAATACCACTACTAGTACTATATTCCAAGGACATTTAAAAAGTGTGAGGGGAGGACCAATATGTACAAAAATATTTATAGCAGCCCTTCTTGTAGTGGCTAAGAATTGGAAATCAAAGGGATGCCCATCAATTGGGGGAGTGGCTAAACAAATATGGTATATGATTGTGATAGAATATTTTTGTGCTACAAGGAATGATAAGCAGGATAATTTCATAAAACCTTCAATTTACAGGAACTGATGCATAGTCACATGAGCAGAACTAAAAGAACATTGCACACAATAAGAGCAATATTGTATTATCAAGAACTGTGAATGACTTCACTATTCTTAGCAATACAATGATCCAATATAATCCCAAAGAACTAATAATGAAGTTTACTATCTGCCTCCAAAGAAAGAACTGATATTGCCTGAATCCACATTGAAGCATACTATTTCTCATTTTCTTCCTTCCTTCCTTCCTTCCTTCCTTCCTTCCTTCCTTCCTTCCTTCCTTCCTTCCTTCCTTCCTTCCTTCTTCTCTCTCTATCTCTATCTTTCTCTTTCTCTTTCATTCATTCATTTTTTATTCAAGTCTTCTTATACAAAATGACTAATATGGAACTGTTTTGCATGACTGCACATGCTTAACCTATATCTGATTGATTGCCATCTCAGACAAGGGAGAAAGGAGGGAGGGTGGGATAGAATTTGGAATTCAAAATGTTAAAAAAAAAAAAAAAAACAAATGTTAAAAATTGGTTTTAACGGGGGGCGGAGCCAAGATGGCGGAGTAGAAAGACGCACATACACTAGCTCCGAAACCACTGCCCATAAAATATCTGTAAAAAAAGAACTCCTGGTGAATTCTGGGGCAGCAGAAGCCACAGAACAACAGAGTGGAGGAGATTTCTGCTTCAGAGGGCCTGAAAACCTCTCGCAAAAGGTCCCTCACCCCCTGGACCCAGAGCAGAGCCCAGACCTGCCTTGGCAGGGTGGCACCAAAAGGAGCGGATCCGAGCGGGCTTCAGGGACAGAATCTCCAGAGGCCATGTAGGTCCCTCCACCCACAGGTGACAAGGGTCAGTGAGAGGGTCTCTTTGGTGGGTTGAGAGGGGAGTGGGGTGCCCCCATAACTCAGGCCCCCTCAGGAGGCAGCAGTGGAGGCAGCAGCAGACCGAGACACCCCAAGCAGGCAGGAGCCTGGATCCATTGTTGAAGGTCTCTACATAAACCTCCTGAGGGAACTGAGCCCTGTGAGGTGGCCCTGCCCCCACCTGAGCACCTGACCTTGATCTCATACTGAATAGCAGCCCCGCCCCCACCAAAGCCCTGAGGCTGGGAAGCAGCATTTGAATCTCAGACCCCAAGCTCTGGCTGGGTGGATCTGGAGGCAAGGTGGTTGTGAAGAGAATATTCAGAAGTCAAGTCACTGGCTGGGAAAATGCCTAGAAAAGGGAGAAAAAATAAGACTATAGAAGGTTACTTTCTTGGTGAACAGATATCTCCTCCCTTCCTTTCAGATGAGGAAGAACAATGCTTACCATCAGGGAAAGACACAGAAGTCAAGGCTTCTGTATCCCAGCCTACTCAATGGGCTCAGGCCATGGAAGAGCTCAAAAAGGATTTTGAAAATCAAGTTAGAGAGGTGGAGGAAAAACTGGGAAGAGAAATGAGTGACATGCAAGCAAAGCCTGAAAAACAAGTAAACACCCTGCTAAAGCAGACCCAAAAAAATGCTGAAGAAAATAACACCTTGAAAAATAGGCTAACTCAATTGGCAAAAGAGGTTCAAAAAGCCAATGAGGAGAAGAATGCTTTCAAAAGCTGAATTAGCCAAATGGAAAAGGAGATTCAAAAGCTCACTGAAGAAAATAGTTCTTTCAAAATTAGAATGGAACAGATGGAGGCTAATGACTTTATGAGAAACCAAGAAATCATAAAACAAAACCAAAAGAAGGAAAAAATGGAAGATAATGTGAAATATCTCATTGGAAAAACACTGACCTGGAAAATAGATCCAGGACAGACAATTTAAAAATTATGGGACTGCCTGAAAGTCATGATCAAAAAAAGAGCCTAGACATCATCTTTCATGAAATTATCAAGGAAAACTGCCCTGAGATTCTAGAACCAGAGAGCAAAATAAGTATTCAAGGAATCCACCGATCACCGCCTGAAAGAGATCCAAAAAGAGAAACTCCTAGGAACATTGTGGCCAAATTCCAGAGTTCCCTGGTCAAGGAGAAAATATTGCAAGCAGCTAGAAAGAAACAATTCAAGTATTGTGGAAATACAATCAGGATAACACAAGATCTAGCAGCTTCTACATTAAGGGATCAAAGGGCATGGAATAGGATATTCCAGAAGTCAAAGGAACTAGGACTAAAACCAAGAATCATCTACCCAGCAAAACTGAGTATAATACTTCAGGGGAAAAATTGGTCTTTCAATGAAATAGAGGACTTTCAGGCATTCTTGATGAAAAGACTAGAGCTGAAAAGAAAATTTGACTTTCAAACACAAGAATGAAGAGAAGCATGAAAAGGTGAATAGCAAAGAGAAGTCATAAGGGACTTTACTAAAGTTGAACTGTTTACATTCCTACATGGAAAGACAATATTTGTAACTCTTGAAACTATTCAGTATCTGGGTACTGGGTGGGATTACACACACACACATGCACACTCACACACACACACACATAGAGACAGAGTGCACAGAGTGAATTGAAAAGGATGGGATCATATCTTAAAAAAATGAAATCAAGCAGTGAGAGAGAAATATATTGGGAGGAGAAAGGGAGAAATGGAATGGGGCAAATTATCTCTCATAAAAGAGGCAAGCAAAAGACTTATTAGTGGAGGGATAAAGAGGGGAGGTGAGAGAAAAACATGAAGTTTACTCTCATCACATTCCACTAAAGGAAGGAATAAAATGCACACTCATTTTGGTATGAAAACCTATCTTACAATACAGAAAAGTGGGGGATAAGGGGATAAGGAGGGTGGGGGGCATGATGGAAAGGAGGGCATGGGGAGGAGGGAGCAATTAGAAGTCAACACACTTGGGGAGGGACAGGATCAAAAGAGAGAACAGAAGTAATGGGGGACAGGATAGGATGGAGGGAAATATAATTAGTTCTTACACAACACTACTATTATGGAAGTCATTTGCAAAACTACACAGATTTGGCCCATATTGAATTGCTTGCCTTCCAAAGGGAAGGGGTGGGGAGGGAGGGAGGAAGAGAAGTTGGAACTCAAAGTTTTAGGAACAACTGTCGAGTACTGTTCTTGCCACTAGGAAATAAGAAATACAGGTAAAGGGGTATAGGATGGAGACAAGGGCAGAGAGGGATGATAGAAGAGAGGGCAGATTGGCAGATAGGGGCAATTAGAACGCTTGGTGTTTTGGGGTGGGGGGAGAGGACAAAAGGGGAGAAAATTTGGAACCCAAAATTTTGTGAAAATGAATGTTAAAAGTTAAATAAATAAAAAAATTGGTTTTAACATATAATTGGGGGAAAATAAATATTATATATATACATATTTTTTTTTAAAAAAAGAAATTGAATCTCATCATTCAACCAACATTTATTAAGCATCTATGTATCAGGCACCATATTAGGCGCTGGTTACACCATGATTTAAAAAAAAAACTTAACAATCCATGCTCTCAAGGATCTTGTAATCTATATAATAGAATCAAAGTGAAGCATTGCTGAGAGAGGGCACTTGCAGTTGGGAGGATCAGGAAAGGGTTTGTAAACGTACTACTTGAGTTGGATCTTGAAGGAAGAGAAGGATGCCATGAGGCAGAGAGGAAGAAGGAATACATTCTAGGTTCTGGAGAAAATCTCTGGATTGCAATTTTTTATATATTTCTCACAACGTCATTCTATTCCTGATTACATTTTAGTGCCCAGCACAGTCACTCATTCCTGCATGTAGAGTTCTTGTGCAAATAGGGGAGGATTTTCTTATATTCCAACAGGAATATTAGTAGTCTTTAGAAGTTTATCCAAAAAAAGCAAGTTGTTTTCAATTAAGTAACAACTCTTAAAAAAAATAACTGGGTAAAGTTCAAGAAATTTCCATTGTTCCAGAACGCTTGACCTCAGTTTCCTCTTCTGTAAAATGACAGTATTGGACCAGATGGCCAATGGTCTCTTCCAGCCCTAGATTGATAATTTTATGAGTAATATAACATTTTATTTTTTAAACAAGATTTCAGTTGGAGACTATGGATGTGGGAACTTAAAACTGGAGCTTTGATAAAGACTGTCTGAACTTGAATAAAAGCAAAGGTCTTACCTCTATTTGGGTGATTCACAAGCAGGAAGTTTGTTCTTGAGGCAGGAACAACTAGTCATTGCTCAATGATTAATCTGATTAATATGCACAGTATCATCCCATGCAGTTCAACAATTAACTTTTAGTCATACCGAGGCATTTTTTTTTACCAGTCTTGAAGCACTATCCCACTGTAACTTGTTTTGTTATGTATATTGCATTGTATTGTAGCTATTACTGTACATGTCTTATCAGTTTTCCTTCCCCAATTAGGTGAAAACACCACAAGGGAAGAGACTAATTCTTACTGTGTCTTGCATAGCCACTGAGCACAGTGCTTTGCACATAGTAGGTAGATAATAAATATTTGTTGAAAGAATAGTCAATAGTAAAAGATCTTTGTTTTATTGGTGTGGGAACTCCCTCCACCTACACATGTTACCAGTCATTCATAATTTATAATCTGTTAGAATTGTTTAAGGCTCAAAGACATTCAGTGACTTGCCTGTGGTCACACAGCAAGCATCAGAGATATGATTTGAAAGCAGTATCTTCTTGTTCAGTACTCTTTCCACTATCCCACACTGCCTCTCTGAATGAATACTATTTTTCTTACATAATATATACCTAAAATATATGTAAAATCTACAGCAATAAGTTGTACATTTACAGGTACAAGTATCTGACCCAAATCCTATCCAGGTTTCTTCTCCAAACTACATAAATAGCACATTATTATAAATCTTTGGGATGATGGTAGGACAATACAGCTAGGTAACATTTAATATGAGTTTGAATAATAGAAAATTCAATTTAATGCATATTATAAAATGATACCAGGTCAGATTTAATGTGAGCCAAAATTCAATTAATACCTTCTTTGGATCTCTTTAAAAATTGAGTTCAGTTGTATATTGTTAAAATTACTGCGGCAACAGCCAGAACAGATGAGGAAACATATTCTGATGTTTTGAAGATGTGTGTTCGTCCTTCATTGCCGAAGAAGACCATGCCATCAGAGAAATGATGACATGACTTGCACTTGACTTCATTTTGAGTGAGGGAGGGCTGTGCAGGTCACCAGCCTCACTTCTCCTCCAGAGCCACCTGAATCCAGTGACCAGATATTCATCAGGATGATTGGAGATCACCCAGGATGAGGCAATTGGGGTTAAGTGACTTGCCCAAGGTCACAGAACTAGTGAGTGTCAAGTGTCTGAGGTGAGATTTGAACTCAGGTTCTCCTGACTCCTGCTCTGGTGCTCTATCTACTGCACCACCTAACTGCCCTACAAATAGGTGCTGGTCCTTAAGAAGACCTCTCATTCATTGCCTATTCTAACTAGAACTGAATTTCAAAAAAATGTTCTACCTTAGAATATGTATACACTCACAGACACACACAAATACATGTCACTGTGGTTCACATTTGCATACAGAAAGGAAGTAACCACCTGTTTTTTATTACATGAGGAAACTGTGAAAAAAATAAAGGTCAAAAAAATCATAGTACCTGACCTGAAGGCCTTCCAAGTTCAATCTCCCACCTCTGGATCCTCTTAAGATAGGAATCCTTTCTAAGTTGTCCATATATATATATGTAGCTATATACTAAGTAGGCTATGCTAGAACAGCATTAGTACTGGGCAACTCATTACATCAAGAGACAGCACATTCTGTCTTTGAAAGCTCTAATAGGAAGTTCTAAGTGTTATGGTTTAAAAATATAGCAAGACTTAAAGAACTTCCTAGAATACTCTGAGCATCCCTACAGAACACACAGAATCATTTTCTTAATGCACACACCCATACACACATGCACACAGACACATAGTGTCTAGGAAAAGTTAGGCTAAGATTGTGAGAACAAAAAGTGAGAGATGAGAAAAAAAATGTCCTCAATCCAGAAACTGCTCTCTTTCTACATTCAATGGTATATATAGTTATATAGTTTAGAAGGTGGATATATTTGTTAACAAAATTTTGATGTTGATGAAATGGCCTTATTCTGGAAAAAGGTGCCTTCCAGAATTTAAAATTGTAAAAAAGAAAAAACTCTACCTAGATTAAAAGTGTTTGAAGATCATCTAATATGGAAGAGGATTTTAAATGAAAATCAATGCTTGATTATCATTTTTGAAATCCTTACGTTCTAAGAGGCTATAGACACCAATATCTCCCAGTTCTTTGGCAATCAAAGAAGAAAGTTGGGATCACTAACTTTGCAAAGAGTGATTTTCAAATTATTTTAGCCCACCTTTTGGGAGAAAAAGGACAACAATGTAATATTTAAAGTATTACTGGTTTTACATAATGCTCCAGGACTCAGGAGTGAGGAACTTGCAGCCTGGAGGCCACATGTGGTCTAACTCCTTGAGTGTAGCCTTTTGATGGAGTACATTGACCAAATGGTGAGCAGGATGATTTCAGAAAAACCTGTAAAGACTTACATGAACTGATGCTGAGTGAAGTGAGCAGAACCAGGAGAACATTGTACACTGTACCAGCAACATTGTATGATGACCAACTTTGATAGACTTAGCTCCCCTCAGCAATAAAGAACTCTAAAACAATTCCAAACTACTCAGGATAGAAAATGGTATCCACATCCAGAAAACAAACTATGGAGCCTGAATCCAGATCAAAGCAGACTATTTTCTCTTTTTTTGTTTTTTTTATCCTTTCTGGTGCTTTTCCCGTTTTGTTCTAATTCTTCTTTCACAACATGACTAATGTGGAAATACATTTAATATGATTGTATAGCCTATATCAGATTGCATGCCATCTTGGCGGGGGAGGGAAGGATGAGGGGAAATTTTAGAACTCAAAATCTTACAAAATGAATGTTGGAAACTAAAAATAAATACGTTATTTAAAACAAAGAAACAAAAAAAGTCTTAAGAGGGCTATTTTTTTTCGAGTAACTGTTGTATTAAGAAAAATGGAACCATTCATAGGCCTAGAAAATATATGTAGATTTCATGAACACTTGGTCAAATTGTATAGTTAATCCTCTAACTGCTTATTGTGAACCTGTTGCAAGAATAATTACAAAATCTAGTCCTACTCATGTGTGCTGCTAATCCTTTTTAAAATCTCACAAAGCTATTTGCTTTAATAGTGTCCTAAGGCAGAAGTTGCCATAGGTTAGCTACATGTTGCAAGCAGTGTTTCCATGAGCACATAATATAAACATATGCCCAATTTATAAATTACTATTACAATTAAGAATAAGCATAAACCTAGGAGAGACAGCTTGTCATGACAAATAGAAAGTATACCTCAGAGAGAGGAAGACCTGCCTTGAATTCCTACCTGACACATACTAGCTATGTGATTATGGGCAACTCTTTAAAGCTCTCACTGACCCAGGCAGCCTTCAAAGGCTTTCAAGGAGAGATCAGGTGCTGATGTGTGGTAGTAAAAGGAACTTCCTCATTGGGAGTTAGAATCATAGCTCTGCATAGGAAGGAACCACAGAGACCATCTATCCTAGCCTCCGAATAATACGGATAAGGAATCTGAAGCCCAAATAGTTAAACTTAAGGTCACAAAGATATTGATTATCAGAGACAGAATTTGAACTCAACTCTTCCAAGAGAAAGTTTTGCATAATACTTGGTCTTGGAAACAAATGAATCCTGCCTTTGACACATACTGTATTATGCTGGGCAAATCTCTTAACATTGAAGTGTTCTAGGCAACTCTCTAAAACAAAACTGCAGAGAAACTGTAGATCCACAATGGTGGATGGAGTTTCTCTATACCCATATAATCCTTATCCTCTGACTCCATTGATTCTCTACATCATTGAAAACATAGAGTATTATCTCAAGGAATTTTTTAAAATAATATTTTATTTTTTCTCAATTACAGAGAAATGATTTTTAGCATTTATTTTCTTCAAGTTTTGAATGTCAAATTCTATCCCTCCCTCCCACCCTTCCCTGAAACAATAAGCAATCTAATAAAGGTTAAACATGAGGAACTGTGTAAAACTTATTTCCATATTAGTTATTTTGCGAAAGAAGAAAAGAAGGAAGAAAGGAAGGAAGGAAGAAGGAAGGAAGGAAGGAAGGAAGGAAGGAAGGAAGGAAGGAAGGAAGGAAGGAAGGAAGGAAGGAAGGAGGGAGGGAAGATAGTATGCTTCAGTCTGTATTCAGATACCATCAGCTCTTCTGGAGTTAGATAATGTTTTTCATCAGGAGTCTTTTTCCTGGATCATTGTATTGCTGAGAGTAGCTAAGTCATTCACAGTTGTTTATCATACAATTTGCTGTTACTGTGTACAGTGTTCTACTGGTTCTACTCGCCTCACTCTCTATCAGTTCATGTAAGCCTTTCTAGGTTTTTCAGAAATCATCCTGCTCTCCATTTCTTACAGCACAATAATATTCCATTATAATTGTATAACACAACTTTTTTTGTGATATACCACATTTTTAATTTCAGGTAAAAAAGTCTAAACATATATATACTCACATACACATGTACATTATACATAACGCATATCTATATTTCGATACTGTAAGCATTTTATCCTGACAAGAATTAACTCTACTCTCATAAACTAAAGTTCAATGTATGTATGTGTTCGTCCTTCATTGCCAAAGAAGACCATGCCATCAGAGAAATGATGACATGACTTGCACTTGACTTTGTTTTGAGGGAGGGAGGGCTCTGCAGGTCACCAGCCTCACTTCTCCTCCAGAGCCATCTGGATCCAGTGACCAGATATTCATCAGGATGATTGGAGATCACCCAGGATGAGGCAATTGGGGTTAAGTGACTTGCCCAAGGTCACACAGCTAGTGAATGTCAAGTGTCTGAGGTGAGATTTGAACTCAGGTCCCCCTGACTCCTGCACTGCTGCTCTATCTAGGTGTACCACCTAGCTGTCCTAAGTTCAGTATAAATGTCACCTCATTAGTAAATCCTTCCCTCATCCCTCTTGGTAAACAAGCTTCTCCCTCTGAGAACACAGCACTTAGTTTTGTACCTCTTTAATTCATTACTAGTTAGAGCAGTTGACAGAATGCCAGGCTTGGAGTCAGGAAGACTTGAATCCCAACTCATCCTCAGATACTAGCTGTATGACCCTGAGCAAGTCATTTAATGCCCTGTTTGCCTCAGTTCCTCATCAACAAAATAAACTGGAGAATGGCAAACCATTCCAGTCTCTTTGCCAAGAAAATCCCAAATGAGGTCACAAAGAGTCAGACATGACTGAAATGACTGAATAACAACAAAAAAAATCCTTTACAGAATAAAAGGGATAGGACTAGAGACTTGGCTTGTGACCATTCTCACACAGCGGACACCTAAGTATAACTATGGATACAAATTCAGGACAATGTTTTCTCAGAAATTTAGAATCCTAGAGAATTGTGTGGAGCCCTTGGAGTTTAAGACTCATGAATGCTCATACAACCAGTATGTATCAGAGACAAGACTTGAACCATCACTTCCTGACTTTGAAGCCAGCTTCCATCCACTGCCCCACACTGTCTCTTCCAAATAATGTTGGCTAATAATCAACAATAATGATGCTTCTGCATATAAGCCTATTAGTTCCTTGAGGCAAGGGATGTTGTCTTATCTGAACCTAAATGTTTTTTTGTGGCATGGTTTGGGGGAAATGAGAGAAAGAAACCTTCTTGTAGACCATCCTTGGCTTATATTTTGTGGGCTCTTGGTATATAGGGAGAGATCTTCTTTTGGAAGGTAAGAAATTGGATGTTTAGTACCAGCCACATCAGAATCATTTAGACTCTTCTTAGAGGAACTTTCTCATTAATAAGAAAATATGCCTGCTCCAACCCTGCCCATCTAAAGGAAATATCAAGAAAAATTCACTGGGTGATTTAAAAAAACTCTTTGTGTCATTGAGAGAGAAGTGTTATATAAAAATTCAGCTGCTGGCTATTCTTAAAGTAAATCTTTCTTGTCCATACTATAATTACCATCCCACTGATGGGGCCACCATCAGATGTTGTTCTGTCAGTGACCATCAGAGATGGAAAGAGCTCTACACGAAGCAAACAGAGAGTAGAAACTTCTCTTTCTATATAAAGCAATAACAACAGCTCATATTTTGACAGCCCTCAAAGGTTTTCAAAGACATTCCTTCAAAACAACCCCCGTGAAACCAGCATTGTTCTCCTCCATTTTAGAGATGAGAAAACTGAGGCTCAGAAAGGTCAGATGTTTCAGTCTCGGGCACACAGTTAGTAAACTCCAGACACTGGACATTCTCGGGCATGCTGCCCGTTCTTTTCCAACTCAAGCTCTAAGAACAGGAATCAACTCAATCCTATCACGTGTGGAATAGTAGAAAAGTGTCAAGCAGTTGTCCTATGACTTTAATCACTATCCCTCTGTCTTTCCTTTCCTAGATACTTCGCCCTAGACACCACTCCCCTGGCTCCTCAAGGGCAGGGTCTGTCTTGGTGCTTATATGTACATCTCCAGAGCTTAGCACATCTGGTACATGGTAAACACTTCATAAATGTTTTTTCATTTATTCATTCTTTCTTTCTATTGCACCACAATGACACCAATAAAATGCTAAATACTCAGCTCTTCCATTTCAGGGCATAATCTGATTGTTAGTTTTAAATTTAGGGAGTAGTACAGAAATCTCCTGAAATATTGTTGGTTCCTAAGGCTAGGAAACTGAAGGTTTGATGGACTGGAATCAGGGAAGGCTAAATTCAAATCTGGCCTACTTACTTAAGTATATGACCTTGGGAAAGTCACCTGTCTTCTCTCAGTTTCAGTTTCCTCCTTTATAAAATGGAGATGATAATAGTATTTACATCCTAGGGCTTGCATGAGGACCAAAAGAGATCCATAAAGCACTTTGTAAACCAAAAAACATTATATAAATGCCAGTTACTATTAACATTGTTCATATAACAATTACACCTTATAACGGTGTGCGTGTGTACACACACACACACACACACACACACACACACACACACACACACATTTCCATGTCCCTAAAGCCCTTGATTGAGTCTTATATTTTCCAAGACAGTATGGGTAGAAAGAGCTATGGTTCTGGGTTCAAAAGGCCGGTGACTGAATGCTAGCTCCAGTACATATTATGAACGTGTCCTTGGGCAAATTTCTTAACACCTCAGCTTCTTCATCCCTAAACTGACCTTCAAACCTGCCTTCCTCCCTGCCTCCCACGGTTAGTGTGAGATAACTCAATATTTTGTAGATCTTAAAGCATTCTGTGAATCTGAGTTATGATAACTTTATGCTTATTTGTCATCCTATCTATATTAACAAACCATCATAAAAGATGGGAAGGTTATAATTATCCAACATAACTAATTCATTTTAGCACCTATTATTTTATTAAGGCAAAAATGTTCCCTTCATCATGAGCTATGTGTTACTAGTGATCAAATAATGCTCATTTGTGCAGTTGATTAACAAATATATATTTTTCCTTGTATAATTTTTTCCTCATGAAATATAAAGTTTTCTGATATAAAGGAGAGAATGTAATAATTGAGCAAGGCTGGACTGAAGTGGCCTCTAATAGCTGCTGATGGTGATCATATTTAGCTAAATAACTAAAGATGAGTAAAGGAAAATAGGTAGACAGCCACTGAAGCATGTGGGTGTGCAGACGGTGCTCTCATTTTATATGGCTCATCTGTTGTTGGTGGTATCAAAACTATTTTCAAACAATTTGGGGCATGCTTTGCTCTAGAATTGATTGTTTTGCATAATTCATACCTTCCTCATAATGTTGTTTAGAAAGAAAATGGGCCCCTAGAAGGCTTGGGAGGGAGGGTAAGGATAGATGTGGCATTACTAATTGAACTCCAAGGAGACACAGTTAAATGCTAGCAAATCATCTGAGTTCTTAATAGTTACTTTTTGAAGAGTTTGCTTTCTGAAAATTGTCTCTACCAGCCTAGAGACTGGAATTCGCAAGGCTGAAAGAAATAAAAACCTTTCAAAGACTTTTGAAGAGTTATAAATTCTTAGTACTTTCAATTCTGGTGGGTTTTATGTTCCAATGCATCCCTTCTCCCTCCCCCTCCCTACAACCAGTTAAAGTATATATTCCAGTTGTCTGAAACACATGCTAATTATGCATGTCCTAACAGTGCTGCACTTTGACAGATTTGAGGCCTGTGGTGGCAGAACAATCCAGAAGAATGGGGGAAATGTATCTTATCTAGTGCAAAATGCCTGGAAACTTAATGAAATTCAGAATTTTTAAAACTTATCTGACAATATTTGATTCAAACAAACATTTGCCAAAATGGACCAGAAAATATATTGGACTCTTTTATGAATCCCCTGGTATTCAATAGAGCTTAAGTCTCAGAGTTTGTATATTAAAAGGAATATAAAGATAGAACATTAACACTTGAAGTAACCATCCTTTTGTCTGTTTAGGTACTCCTCTGACCAGCACAAATCACAACCCCTTCTGTTTCTTCTGCCCATGTCACATCACTCAGACACTTTTCTCTGCCATCTCCTCCTTCACTCTGGTCTTCTATGAAGAGGTAGCCCTTCTCCTTGCCAAGAACAAACCTTCTACATGAGCCCTTGATCACATCCCCCAATCTTTTCCAATCACCCCATCATCATCCCCACTCTCTTATTGTCTATCTCTTCCTCTCTACCGGCTCTTTCTCTGCTGCCTATAAACACATCTGTGGCCATTAATCCTTGAAAAAAACAAAAATTCACTTAATCCTATCATTCTTGTTAGCTACTTCACTGTATACTTTTTTTTCTCCACTCCTAGCCTAAATTTTCTGATAAGGTTCCCTATTCATGGTGTTTCCAATTCTTATCCTCTTGCTCAACTGAATTCTAATCCCTTTGCAACTAGGCTTTCAACTTCTTCATTTGGCTAAAACTACTCTCTCCAAAGTTACCAATAATCTCTTAAAGACTCATGTCCTTTTCTCAGTCTCCATTTTTATTGACTTCTTTCAAACTTTGATGTTGTTAATCACACTCTTCTCGATACAGTTTTCCCTTCCACATCGCAACTTTCACCATTGCCCTTTCGATATATTATAGATTGGCATAAGAAATTAAATGAGAATTTTGGGGGAGTTCTGTAGAAGCCACAGATGACATGCAAAGTCCAGCAGTTGACACAGAGTTTAGAAACTCAGAAATGCATAAAATATAGGTATAGTATTGTATAATATCAACATATTTGATCTCTTAATATCATAGTAATTCAGACTTCTTCTCTGGCAGGAAGGGAAGGCTAAAAGTTTTTACATGGATTTTCCATTTCATGGTGGCAGGGGGGAGAAGGAAGGTCACTGCACTCCTAACCCTGGAGATTTGGAAGGGATAACTGGACTCTCTTCTAAGTTTTTGTGATGCTATTCTTTCTAAGGTTGTCCTGCTACCAGTGTGACTATGCCTTTTCAGTCTCTTTTGTTGGTTCATTCATTCATGCAGAGTCCAACAATAATGAGAGTCTCCCAAAAATTTCTCCTGGACCCTCTTCTCTTTTTACTTGGCAATCTCAACAGCATCCATGGGGTCAACTATCATCTCTATGCAGATAATTCCTAGATCTATATGTCCAGCCTAGTCTCTGCCCTGGGCTAAAGTCAAATATCACTAATTGCCATTTGGATATCTTGAACTGAACGTATGGTGGAGGCATCTCAAACTCACCATGTCCAAAACAGGACTCATTATCATTTTCCCCAAAGCTTCTCTTCTTCCAAATTTTCAAGGTCACTGCCATCTTCTCAGTCACCTAGGATGACAATCTCATTGTCTTCCACTCATCACTCTCACTAACCTGACATATCTAATCTGTTATGTCATTTCTACCTTCACAACATCTCTCAACAAGTTAACAGAATCTACAGTCATCCCTTGTCCATCATGGGGGTTAAGGGCACAGTACCCCCCATCCTTGTAAATTTTTTGACTCTCTCTTTGTTCTAGAAAAGAAATTCAAATTTTTTCTTTTTCTTTTATAGGGTGTTTATAGTACCTTAAAAGATATAATTTGTTGATATTATAAAATACTATACATATATTTTATGCACTTCTGAATTTCTAAACTTTTTTTCTGTTTTTCTGCTAGCCTTCAGCATCATCTGCAACTTTTGTAAAAGTCCCCCAAAATTCCCATTTAATTTCTTATGCTGACTCACAATATATCAGAACCACAATGGAGGAAATCATGATGTGGAAGGGATAACTGTATTATTAAGTGCTTACTGGATGATATGTTAAGTTTAGTGCTAAGAATACAAATAGAAGCAAAAAATATCCTTGCCTTACAGTAGCTTACATTATAATGAAAGACAACATATGAAAGGAAACTGAAAGGGGTGGCATAAGGGTGGGAAAGAAATCAGGATAAGTCAGCATCAGGTCCTGGAGAAGAATGAAGGAGCAGACACGCCTGACCTAGGCTCTCCTCAAAATGGAGGTTTCAGGAGAAAGTAACCACTCAGAGGAAGGGGCAGCAGGGGTGAAGTGCTCTTCTAAAGGGAGAGAAAGTTGCTGGGATATGATGGGGTGAAAAGTCTGAAGAATTAGAAGGGGTACCCAGGACCACCACCCTAGTCAGGGTTCTTATCTTTTGCTTGGGTTAGTGCAATAGCCTTTAATTGGTCTTCTGCCTCAGATCTTTCTCTGCTTCAAACCATTCTCCCCTCAGCTACTGAAGTGATTTTTCTATAGTGTAGATCTGACCATGTCACCCCCCACCTCTTTTATATTTAAAACTTTTTACAATTTGGCCCTTTCCTACCTTTTCAGTTTTCTAACACTTCACTGCTCTCCAAGGGTCCTAAAAAATCCAGTTGCACTGGACAACTTAGTGTTCCTCTCCATCTTCTGTGTCTCTGGCATTAGACAGGCTGTCCTCCATGCCTGAAATGCTCTCCCTCCTTACCTCTGCCAATGGGTTTCCCTGGCTTTGAACATGATTCAGCTCAAATTTCAACCTCTCTGAGATTACTTGAGACAACACTGGGCTATTTACAAGTTGATGAAAACCACTTGAAGGTGGGTACTATTTTTACCTTTCTTTGTATCCCCAGTGTTTAATGAACATGGTTCCTGGTATATATTAGGAACTAAATAATTGCTTTTTGATTGATTGCCTGCTCCTGGTTAGTTCATTGAGCTGGACCATGAAACTATACCATCTTCTGCTTGAATATCTCATTCATTGGGAATGAACCATTTGAAGGAAACCTTTTCTATTTTTCAACAGCTCCAGTGAGGAGGAAGATGTTCCTTACATCAAGCAGAAATCTACTTTTCTTCAATTTCCACCTAATCTTAGATATTCCTTCTTCAGCTAAGCAACATAAATTTAATCCCTCTCCCATGAGTCCTTTAAATACCCAACGATAAAAATAATGCCTCCCACCACATCCCCTGTAATCCCTCTCTTTCTAAGCTAAATATTCTGAAGAAGATTCAACTGATCCTGGCATAGCACATAGGAATGTGCTGGAGACAGCTTCAACTGGCTCCAGAGAACCAATTGTTAAATTTTCCATGTGAGTTTTTACACCTCGGAACCAGCAGATGCTACATATTCAGACTTGATTTATTATTTTGTTTATTGTCTAGATTTAGTAAGAGTGATGGGCAAAATATTAATAGTGCATGTTAAACCTGTTATTGTTTGTGCCTGCTCAAAGAAGACCAAAATGACATCACTATGTCAGGGTCACTGTATGGTGTGACCACTTGTGTCTGATCATACCAACACGGGCTCAGGAGGCTCTACCACAGGTCAGGTACAAATAGATTGTATGATCATTTGGAGTAGAGATGTCTCTAAATTTGTACATTTCATATTTCTTTTGAGCTATTGTAATTCTCCTTTGCTCATAGAGCACAGTGCCTTCTTTGATGAACATTAAACTTCTAGGTGTGTTGTGTGCATTTTTCTAGAGATCTGGTTCTTAAACATTTACTAACACACTTCTGGTGGCATGCCTTCAAGTCTCTTCACCATCCTGATTGCATACATCAGGATGTGCTCCAGTTCCAATCTCTTTGTCTTGGGATTTAGGACATTCCAAATGTGGAATATCTACTCCCATCCTACATATGCAATATTGTTTTTTCTGTCTACTCTCCAATACAAGTCCCCCAGCTTTATCCAGAGTGATCTCTCGTAATCCTTTAAAGTACTCTGTGGGAGGGAAAGGAAAGGAAACAAATATTTATGAAGTGCCAGTAATTCTGTGCCATATACTTTACAAATATTATCTCATTTGATCCTCACACCTCTGGAAGGTAGGCGCTACTATTGTCCTCATTTTATAGTTGAGACAATCAGAGGTTGAATGATTTGCCCAGGGTCACACTGCTAGTGACTGAGGTCAGATTTGAAATTAGCTCTTCCTGACTCATGGCCTTGCTCTCTGTTCACTGCATCCATCTGCTCCAGTTTTTGCCACAGCATAATCTCTCTATCAAATGCTTTTCTGAAACTCTAAGAAGACTACACACATCAATCTGATCCATAAACCTAGTAACTTCATCAAAAAAGGAAATGAGCTTAACTTAGCATGACTCTTTCTCCATGAAATCATCCTGGCTCTATGTGATCACTGCTTCATTTTCTAGATGTTCCCTAACCATCCTTCTAATAATGCATCCTAGAGATTTGCCAAGAATTGAAGTTCAGATCACTTTGCAGACTTTAATCTTTGCTTTTCTGAAAATCAGGACCACATTTGTCCTTCATTTTGCAAAATCTTTCAAAAATCACTGGCATTGGGTCAACAATCACATCTGCCACTTCCTTTCATGCCCTGGATTTCCATTCAATTTGTTTTGATAATCCTTTAAGCACCTACTATGTGCTGGTTGTTGCCAAGTAGCAGAAATGGAATATCCTACTTGGGAGATACAAAAAATGATTCTGTTGGTCTTGGTGACTTGAGCTTATCAAAAGTAGCTAGGTGCTCTGTTATTATATTCTTACATATCTTTGGCTTCCACAGCTTATCTCTGGTCTGGTCCAGTCCAAAGATCATTTTCCTTGGCAGAGAAAACAGAAGCAAAGTAAGAGTTGAGCAATTCTATCTTTTTCCTGTTGTTAGACAAATTGCTTTGCTTCTTTGGTCCTCAGTTTCCTCATCTATAAAATGAAGGGTTGAATTAGATCAGGGTTCTTCACTTTATTGTGTATCACGGACTCCTTTGGCATTTTAGTGAAGTCTATGGATCCCTTCTCAGAAGAATGTTTTTAAATGCAAAAAATAAAATAAAATATATAAGATTACAAAGAAAGGCAATTATACTGAAATAAAGTTATAAAATTGTTGTTGAATCATTCAGTTGTGTTCAACTCTCCATGACCCCATTTTGAGATTTTCTTGGCAAAGATAGTGGAATTGTTTGCCATTTCCTTCTTCATGTCATTTTACACATGAGGAACAGAGGCAAATAGGGCTGAGTGATTTGTCCAGGGTCACATAGTGAGTGTCTAAGGCCAAATTTGAACTCAGAGCCTCCTGACTCCAGGCTGGGTGTTCCATTCACTGTACCACCTAGCTGCCCTTAAAGTTATAATATGTACTTATATGTGTGTATATATGTATACACACACGTATATATATATGTATATATTATGTATGTGTATGTGTATATAGATTTTTTTCACAAATCCCAGGATAAAAACTTCTATTCTTAACTAGATGATCCTTGAAGTCCATTCCAATTAGCAATCTGTGATCCATTATCGCCGTTTCAGTCATCTCAAACTGTGATGCTATCCCTCTTTCTATCTTGATTTTTTTCTACCAATATAGGTTTTTTTTAAATAACCCTTTCATTGTCAGCATTATCAGCCTCATATCATTAAGGCTTTATTAAGAACCTAATATGTGCCAGGTACTTGCTAAGTTCTGGAGATACAAAATGGGCAAAAAACAAAACCAAAACCAGTATTTTCTCTCAGGGAGGTCACAATCTAATGGGGGAGACAACATGCCAACAATTATGCTGAAACAAGATCTGTACAGGATAAATTGGAGATCATCAACAGATGGGACACTCTAGCCTCTAGGTAATCCTGGTTCTATTGTTAAAATGCAGTGCCAAGCTTTTTTATGCTATCCCCATTACCTGCCCTTGCTTCCATAGTCTGTATATCTTTTACGAAATCTAAGTTCATCAATAAGCTCTGTTTGCAGCCATATCAGTCTCTCTAAACAACTCCATCTTTTGCTTCCTGAGGGAATTTTCTCTTTCTGTCTTCATAATTTTAGTTTTGAAACCTTCTCATTCTCCTTATGTTGGCTTCATATAATCTTATATAGTTTTTCTTGGAACACTTTAAAATTTGGTCTCCACAAATCTAGGGTACACATCATACGATTTCTGGCTTTCCTCATCCCTATCTTGAATTCGAAGGTGTCAGGGTCACATATTTCTACCAAGATTCACCTAATCTATACTTTGGTAACATTTCTTCTCGCTAGGCAGAATTATGTCCAATATATCAGTTCCCCAAACTGCATCCTCCATCTTCTGAAGGATGAAATTATCATTAAAGCAAGCCCCAAAAGTTCCAGTGTGCTTTTAGAAGAGAAAGAGCATGCTGACAGGATAACTTCATTCAATTCAACCAAAAATATTAAAATGGATCTATATTGTCTTATCAACTTAGGATTTTTTTCATCCAATGATGAAGACCATAAAGCATCCATGACTGCCCATCTTGTATAACTCTTGTACCTGTTCTGCTAAAGGATCCCACAGGGGAAGGTCTACCCAGTTTCTGAAAGCCGTCCTTTCTCAGTGGGGCACAATGGCTTTCCAGCTGTCATCTCTTGTTCTTGTTATATAATCAGGCTGTCTTCTCTTCCTGTCATTCAGTTTCTTAATGATATCTTTTACCCCAATTCTTTGAAATCCATCACTGGTTATATGAAGCAGCTTAGGAGCTTCTCAATTGGTCTGTGCGATAATTACCTTTAGTTCTTGGGAGGTAGTAATCATACTAAAAATGAAAAGATAGTCCTTTGCTTTCTTGGGAAGATTGAGGTCAGTAAAAGGACTTTGCAATTTCCTAAATGTAATCCAACCTAATCTCCTCTTTTTCCACTCTGGGACCAGCTCATTGTCTATCTCTATTGTTTGTCTGAGATGTACAAACTATTGTACAAGTTCTATGGGGATGTCAATCCACATGCATGTTAAAATCCAGGCAACAAACATTCATCACACACTTGGTGTTTCCAGTGTGGATATATAGGTCTACTCCGTCAAGTAATGTAGATCTTTTTGAAGCAGTTTTACAGTATTTTGGAACTTAATGCAATTGGCACAAAAGTCATCCACAAACACAACCTTCTGAAGGGCCACACCAGCCACAGAAAATACCTCTCCAATCTGGAATCTGTGCTGGATCACCCACATCACAGCAGCAGATATCTATAGACAGCATACACCTCCCTGTTTTAAGACTCACCTAACCTTTCTTACAAAGGGTCATTTAAATAAGGTTCTTTGCTTTATTATATCTTCTGAGGAATCTGAAATGATCTTGAATGATACAGGGATGGGAGACATCTTGCTATAAAGGATCATGTTAGTTTTGTGCATTGTTCTCCAAATTTCATCCTTTTTGGAATCAACAAACATTAAGTAAAATGGAATCTTCAGTTCTCTATGTTTTCTAGTTAACAATGGCATAGTAAAGATGTGGTCCATTATGAAATTTGACTTGCAAAACCATGCTTGTTTCCTGATGAGGCTCTCACAAAGGATGTGCTCAATTTGTATACAGATGATTCATAAGAACTCTGTATAGCTAGGGAAACAGACACATAGAGTGATAGATACTGATATACTCATGATCACCTTTTCTTTTCTTTCTTTCTTTCTTTCTTTCTTTCTTTCTTTCTTTCTTTCTTTTTTTTTTTTGGTATTAATGAGGTCTGAGTTTATTTGTTTTCCACATCTTTGGTATTTTCTTGATCTTCAGATCATTTGTATAATAGTTTCATGATCCTATCACTTCCATCATAGATCTCTCAATATACTTGACAATCCAAATGCTTTACTGCTTTTGCTTTCTTAGATGCCATCTCTACTTCTACAAACATCTCTGAGACTGTGATGATCCTACTATCCTTGGAGGAGAAAACAGTTTTCTACAAAAATTTTTGGAGGTTTTTCACTTTTCTTCTCTTTGTAGACCTCTTTTTGCCTTGGATAGTTTCTATCTACTTCATGAGATGATATCATTCATAACTGTCTTAGTATTCTTCTTCATAAAATTTTACAGATGAGCTTATGTGCTAACCAGGATTACCTTTAGTATCCAGCTTTGGCAAGTGTTAGATGTTTGGTAACTAAAGCATTTTCTATGGTCTTCTGATCTCCTTGTTGTGGCAATTAATTCACACTGGTTAAACTTCTGTCAAATATCATTTCTGGTGTTCACTAAACAAACATTTATACTTCAGTTAGACAAACATTTATTTTCTGGATGTTGGCAGATATTTCAAATGTCCAGATAATTAAAGTCTCCCTTCATACCATATTGTGCCTCTGTGCCATCACAAACTCCTCACTTATTTCTTCTTGGCCTAGAGGTGGTTTGTAGTATATACACATACTATTATCATAATATTGCTTCTTTTCCTGTCACTGTTGATCTTCACACAAATGTTCTCCACCATGTTCTCCTTGTCTGGTTTCTACTTTTTGATACACAAATCATTAAATTCAATTTATTTCCACAAGCATTTATTAAGAACTAATTATATTCAGGGCACTCTGCCAGATGTTGAATTATGACGTCAAAAGTGAAACAGGACTTGCCCTCAAGAATCTTTCTTTACACTGGGAAGAGGCAACATTAAAATATGTATAATCCAGGTAAATTGAGGTAGGGGGTAGAGCATTAACAACAAAAGAGAAAAAGGAATACTTCATAGAGGAGACAGATAAGGCTTCTAAGGGACAATGATAAGGAAGAAGTACATTGCAGGAGTGAAAGATAACTTGTCTGAAAGCATGGAATTGGGAGACACAGTGTCAAGTTCAGAGGTTCAGGTAACATGCCAACTTGGCTAGAACACAGAATTGAGAAAGAGAAGTAGTATGAAAAAAGTCTAGAAAGACAAGTCAGAGACAGGTTGTGAAATATTTTGAATGGAGTTTATATCATATTATTCTAGAGGCAATAGGGAGCCACTGAAGATTTTTGAGGAGGGGAATGGCATGGTGAAAATTTTGCTTTAGAGTGATTGTTTTTTCAGCTGTGTGGAGGCTGAATTGGAGAGGGGAAAAAGTGGAAGAAGAGGTACAAATTAGGAGGACAATAGATCAAATGAGGGACCCAAGAGAAGAACTGGATGAGGTAGATATGGAGAAGTAAAATTTAGTGATAAGTTGGATGTGTTAGATGAGGAAAAAGGAATGGTCAAGGATGACCCTGAGGCTACGAATCTAGGTGACTAAGAAACCATTCATATCCTCAAAAGAAATACGGTTTAGAGGAGGGCTGGGTTTAACAAAAGATGTGTTTTGGATGTGTTGAGATGCCTGCAGGAAATATAGAAGAAGATGATGTAGGACTGACATTTAGTTAAATAATATAGTTTTGGTGGTAACCCTCTGCAGAGAGATGGCATTTGAACCTACAGGAGTGGATATAAGAAGACTGGTACAGTGGAAGACATAGACACTCAGAGGGAAAGAGAAGGATCCATTAAAAGATACTAAGAAGGAACAGTCAGACGAATAGGAAACCATTTCAGAATCATGGGAACTAAGGAGGAAGAGAATATTGGGGTAGGGGAAGGTCAACAGTGTTGAAATCATCAGAGAGATTAAGGAGGGTAGAGACAGAACACATAAAGATCATTAGATTTAAAGTTAAGAAATCACTGATAATACTGGACAGAGTAGTTTCAGTAGAGAGCTGGCACTGGAATCCAGACTGCAAGAAATTAATGGGAAGGGACAGTTAGGTAGTGCAGTGGCCAAAGCACTGGCTCTGGAGTCCAGGAGGACCTGAGTTCAAATCTGATCTCAGACATTTGCTAGCTGTGTGACTCTGGACAATTCACTTAATGTGAATTGACACACACAAAAAAGAAGAAATAAAGTGGGTCTGCAGAAGTGAAAGTAACAACAGAAAATAATTTTCCTAGAAGTTTTTCAGTAAAAGGGAGGGCATATATAGGACAATAGTTTGAAGGGATGGTAAAATCAAATGAAGAATTTGCAGTTTGATTTTGTTTTAGGACAAGGAGAGATATTGTTATATTTTTAAGCATCTGGAAAAAAGTCGATAGATAGGGAGAAACCATAAATAATAGTGTCAGTGATCAAAGGGTTTATTTCATGAAGAAAATGGAGGTGAGGGAGGGGAAAGGATTGAAGGCACAAGTAGAGGTGTATAGAAAGATCACCTTTTCCCTAAAGACAGGAGCAAAGGAGGAAGAAGCATTTTGATATACAAAGCAAAATACTACTTGGTACTTTCTGAACAAGGGATATTCTTCCAAAGCTATATTCTAATATTATATGTCATCCCACCAAGTTTCAATGATACTTATGAGATCAGATTTACCTCTTTGAATTAGGATCTCTGGCTCAGTTAGCTTGATACCTGTACTTTACTTACTGTGTATAGATTGGTCGGTATAGACATCTGGGGTAGATGAATTTCCTGATGTGTATTACATCTAATATGTCCGTTATTTTTCCTGCATAGTAGCTTATCTATAAGGTATATAGCTTGCCTCTTAAAAATTCACCCTTTGCCTACATTGTATTTCGTTTCTCTAATCTTCTTTTTCCCTCCCTCCATCTATTCCTTCTGAAATCCTACCAATCTTAAAAGGCCCAGTTCAAATGTTACCTCTCCTATGAAACATTTCCTTCTCAGACCAGGCAGAAGTAATCTTTCATAGTACTTCGTACATCTCATATTTACTTGTGAGTATGCCTCATCTTCTCATCTAGATTACAATCTTCTTAAAAGTAGGGACTATGAATTATTCATCTTTGCATCTCCTTTAGTGTTTTACACACAGCAAAGACTTAATGTTTGTTTAATGAATATTGAAGAAAAAATGTCCATTTACCTAAAGTTCTCATTGCGGTTTATCATCTTCTCTAGCTGTATTTTTGCTTCTCTCTCCCCCTCTTAGCCTCCTTCCGTCTTTCTCTCTCTCTCTCTCTCTCTCTCTCTCTCTCTCTCTCTCTCTCTCTCTCTCTCTCTCTCTCTGTCTGTCTCTGTCTCTCTCTGTCTCTCACTCTCTTCCTCCTCCTCCTCCTCCCCACATTCGAAGTCAAAGTTTCTGTATCTCCAGGGGTCAGGGTCAGTCATCTCAGATTCAGACTCTAAGTGGTACAGGTCTCTACCTCCTTCTGTGAGAAAGGACCAGGAACTTTTCTTCCAATTTGACTGTAATCACCTTATCTCACATGAAGGATAAATCAACCAACTAAATAAAAGGATTATTTCTAGCTTCTCTCCTAAACTCGGTCCAAGACCACATTCCCAGCATGATTCTGTAGAGTACTTTGACCAAAATAAAAAAAAAATCATAACAACAAGGTTGGAAAGGATCTTAGATATATTTGTGTATGAGAAAATTAAATCAATACACAATCAGGTATTGTAGAACGAATTAAAGATCCTTTCTCTCCATAGTTAAAAGGCTTTTGTTTCCCTTGATCTTCCTTGATATATATTCCTTGGAATTTTTTTCAATGACTCACTTGGAAAGAGTGGGTGTTGGATTATAGGACTGCTAAGGTCCCTTCTAACTAATAGTACCCCATGACTCTGATCATGTCTCTTTTTTCTGTGGCAATTGAGATTGCTTCCCCTTGAATGATCTCTTGTCACTGCAAAGACACATGGTAATGATCTGGGGCTGATTATACCTTATAGACTATAGATAGTTTAGACTAACGAGTCAGGCTTGGCTACCAGCTAGAAGAGCCATGATGTGGTTCAATCAGCACTTATTAAGTGCCTACTGTGTACCAGAGACTGTACTAGGTGCTAACAATTCAAATACAAAAAGCAAGCTGTCTTTAACCTCCAGCAACTTAGAATCTACTGAGAGGCCACTGCATGTAACCAAATCCATACATAGAAAATGAAAATGAAGTTAGTTCTTAGCAGGGAGAGCACTGTACTAACTGCACATTTTCTGAACCAACGGCAGGTCCCATTGAAAGGTGAAGCAAGGGTAAGGAATGGTTGTTTATGTTCATTCGAGCTTCAGTTCAACTGCTATAGCCAACCTGGGTCAGGTAGGTCAAAACAATAACAATACACCCAACATTGAGATCATAATAATTGCTTAATTATACAGTGTATTGTGTTATTACATCCCTGGTATTTAAACCCTCCTGTAATACCACTTAACCTCAAACCCTGTCTAACTGGGAGTGGTCCCATAGAGACATCCATAATTACTGAATGATTTCTGCTACAAGTTTTTATATCTTTTCTTACCTTTAAAAGGGGCATGACTGGGCAAACACTGGGCTCCGTTCAGACCAATACCCAAGAGTCCCAGGGACAAGGATCTGTGCCACAGATTGGAATTCAGCAGGGGGATTAAAATCATGAGATTTCTTGAGTTTAGGGCAGAAAACCCAAGCCTATAAAGTGCTGAGTCATTTATTTTGTTTCAAAACTAAAGAAAAAGGCCTCTTTGGCATTGCTTAGTCACTCAGCAAGGAGCTGTATCAATTCCTTATTGTTTGCTGTTTACTCAGTGTACAAAGGTAGCCACTAATACCATGTGGAAAATCTGGTGTAGGAGCTGGAAATTCTGGCTTCTTGAATAGTTTACACAGGTTTGTTTGGGTTTGTTGAAACTTTTAAAAAACTGTTTGTCAAGCAAGTTTTGGGGCATCGATAAATTCACTGAATTTTTTCTTTTACCTTCAACAAGAACCACAAGTACTTTTAAGAAAACAAGGAGATTAAGGAAGACTTTTTTCCCCAGTCTTTCATTTGTGAGGAACATCAGAAGAAAGCAGCAAAATAGTCAACGTAAGTTCCTCAGGAGTAAAGATTATTTTATTCTTTGTTAGCTATTTCTTCAACAGTGCCTGGATCAGAGCAGGCACCTAAAAGATGCTGGTTGATTGACTGATTGATTGTGCCAAATTGTTTTAATAAACTGGAAACCTGGAGAGAAATGGTCTTGGACTTGTGACTGACTCGCCAGGGCTACTCTGAAAGTCACCAAGTTTAGAGGTCCAACAGACCTAAATGTAAAGGAGGAAAAAACCCAAAAGAACACTCACTGAAACAGGAAGAAGTCCTGTTAGGATAGCATTTAAAACACTGTAACCCTAATTTAGTGGAGAGGGGGAGGTAGAAATAAAGCTTCCAAAGGGACCATTTTCCAACTCCTCATTAGATAGAATAGGGTTAATTATTTGCAGGCCTATTTTCCTGGGGAGAGGCCTCTGTGAAAAAAAAAAATTCCCACAGAATTTTCTGTTTCACAGTTTGGGATGGGTTCTTGACCTTTCACATGCCTGCGAAAGCATATATATCTAATGTTCGAGGTGTCCAAGCAGAGGACGTGGGAACAATGATCCCGTACTGCTTGCATGTACCCCAGGGAAGTTCCTGACAGTTCCATCAAATCTTCTATTTTCCTTTTGCAGCCAACAAGTATTTCTGATGTTCCAAAGCATTTGAGCACTCAGGCAGAGTAGTTTTTTGTTTCTTTCTCACCCACGTTTCTCCCTTCTCCTTCAGATTCACTACATAGCATCTTAGATCCAAAGATCCATAGCTGAAAGACATCGCAGAGGTCATTTAACCCACCCCAACCTCACCATCATTTTACAGAGGAGAAAACCAAGGCCCTAAGAAGTTAGGCCTATGTCAAATTGCTTGCCTTCTCCTTTTAGGGATAGAGGAGTGAAGAAAGGGTTGTGAGGGAGAGGATTTGGAACTCACAATTTGATAAAAGAAAGTTAAAATTATTTTTATATGTATTTTGGAAATTGATTTTTAAAAAAAGAACTCCAGAAAAAAAAAGTTAGGAGACTTTACAAAGGTGATATGCATTAAACCTAGGTCCTCTGATTTGAAGTCTAAAACGCTCTCCACTATACCATACCACTTTGAAAAAATGTGTTGGTGTAATTAGTATGAAGTCAGTGGATGGAAGTATCTGAGATATAAAGTCAGAAAATATCAAAATGAAATAGATGGCGTGAGGGTGATGTCATCAGGGAGTACATGGTGTAGAGTTCATCCTAGGCGTGCACTTAGGGGAAAGACGGAAAGATGGGCACTCTCCCACTTCAAGGATACAGGTGACATTTCTTGGAGAAGCAGATAATGTTGCCCAGGGCCAGCTATAACACATATATTGATGATTCTTACCACCGTCATTATCTTAGGGGAGAATCTGCTCCTTCCCCTCTCCTACTCTAGCATACGTCTACTTTAGTGCCAAGTACAAGATGGAAGTTTGCAAATTTGTCATGCTGTAAGAAGATGCAGGCTCATCGACAAAAGTCCATCTTGAAATCTTTTAGCTGCATCCTTAGTGGATAATGTGTACTATCTGAATCTGCTGAAGAGCCAAACAAGAAAACTCTATCCCTCCATTTTTTTTCCCATAAACAATTCCTATGGACTACTGTCTTACCAAATGGGGAGAAGGAGCAATGGTAACTTTAACTCATTTAGAGAGCACTTGGAGGTTTACACGGTGGTTTCCCCACAGTAATCCTTTAAAGTGAACAATGCCATTATTATTTTCCATACTTTATAGATGAAAAATCAGTGTCAGGGAATATATGACTTGATAGGATCACATAGTTAGTGGATGTGTATATAGGTTTAGAATGTATACGTATATGTAGCTTTAGAACATATCTCTTGATTCCATTGCAGGTATTATATTTTTACTTAGGTGTCTATTGAATATCACATCATGAGAGTCTTTTGGTTTCTTCCCATAAATGCTTAGCAAGGTTTGTCAATATCTATACCCTGCCTGTTTTGTAGTCACAATCTCTCTGTGGCCATTTTAGACTGGAATCTGCAAGGCAGAGAGGGAAAATGAGAGGGAGGAACTCTCAGATCCCTTGTTGTGCATTATCTATTCAAAACAACTTGTTGATTGACTGAAATTTTCATTTTTCCAAGACTTGCTTTACAATGTGTTTGCAGTAATGTTGAGAGTTGGAGGTGGGGTAGCATTCTTAAGGGTTATCATCAAATCAACTTCCTAGTGGAATATGCTATGCTAAATGCTAAGAAGGATATAAAGCTTAGATAAAGCATGTTCCCTGCCTTTATGTTACTTATTATCTAATAAACTATAAGTTATACTTCAGTGAAATCACCATAGATCCAGAGGTCTGGCCCCTCAGCATTAACGTCTGGAACTTTTATTTTATGCCTTTCACCAATCTCACCTATACCTAAAAGGATACAATTATCTCTTCCATATCACAACTTTCCCCACTAGAGTTTCACAGGCTGGCATGTGAAATTAAATAGGAATTTTGGGGGAGCTTTGCAGAAGCCATAGATGACATGTGAAGGCCAACAGATGACAGAGGAAGTTTGGAAAGTCAGAAATGCCTAAAATACACATATGGTATTGTATAATATCAAAATATCTTTTAAAGCCATAATAATTCAGATTTCTTCTCTGGTACAAAGGGAGGGCCAAAAATTTCTACATGGATTTTCCCGATCATGGGGGCCCCTCGTCCCCATGATGTGGAAGAGATAACTATATTAAATGCTCAGATGCTGGGAAAATTAATGAATAATAATAATAGTGATGACAATAACAGCTGTGATTTATATAGCACTTTCCATACATCTCATTTGATCCTCACAACAACTCTGTGAGATAGGTACTATTATTATGCCATTGTCAGAGACAGCTGCTACAATGGATAGAGTGCTTGGTTTAGGGTCAAGAAAGCCTGAGTTCAAATCTGACCTGAGACACTTACTAACCATGTGCCTCTGAGCAAGTCACCAAACCTCGGTTTAACACAGTGCCTGATAAATAGTAGGCACTTAATAAATATGTGTTCCCTTCCCCCTTCCCTATTTTAACAGATAAGGAAAATAAGGCAGAGAGAGGTTGAGTAGATTGCTGGAGGTCACAAAAGATTGGTTGCAGTGGCAGGATTTGAATTCACATCTTCTTGACTCTGAATCCAACATTTTATCTACTGCCCCATCTGGTTGTCGGTAATTCACACTACCCAAATTTATATAAAATTGACTTGTAACAGAAAGCCCTGGTCCTCAGTTTACAGAGTAAATATAATTGATTCACAGGTCAATATCTCAAAGGTTTCTTAGAGTCCAACTCACTCCTTTTACAGATGGGGAAACTGAGGACCAAAAAGGTTAAATTATTTGTCCAAAGTCACAAAGAGTAAGTTGCAGAAGTAGGGTCCAAACCTGGGTCCTCTGACTCCAGTGTTCTTTACCCTATGACATAGTGTCTTGGGATCAGAAGTTTCTATAAGGCATCTGGAATGCCCATTAAGGAAGGGAAATTACAAACCAGAAGACTACCTGAGGATGGCATGACGTTCAACGAAAAGAGGAAATAAGAGATAGTAACCTGAGAATCAACACCCCTTCTGCTTGGCAGCAAGGTTTTCGTCTAATGAAGCAGCAATTTGTTATTTTTTTAGACTTAGCGCAATGTCTGCTACACAGTAGGCACTTAATAAGTGTTTAATAGATTGCTTTTTGGATTACTGGATTGTCTGGCAAAGCAACCTCTCTTTTGTACAACACCAGTGACGCACAGAGGATTTCCCTTCACACACCTCTTTCAACATGACCAGCTGACCTTTAGGGTTTGTGCCTACATTAGTTTTTCTCATCACATTCCAAAAACCTTTACAGTGACCAAGTCATAAGCATTGTATTTCAAAGGGTACTTCCAAATTGCCTCTAGGATGGTTTCTGGTGAATGATAACCTTCCTGTGTTATGACCTCATGTTAACTCTCTTTTCTACTGTCTCAACAATACACGATACATTGTTAGATATATGTGCATATGTGTGTATGTGTATGCTTAGATAGTATCTATCAGACCATTCAGATCTGAAATTGACTATATAATTTCTGATGGTGAATCCTGGTAGGATCATAGGATCACAGATTTAGAACTTGAAAAACCTTTGGGAAAAAAAAGGCATTTTTCAATGACTTGGAGTGAGTCAAAAGTTACAATGGAGCTAGAAATGTTTTCTTTTATCATCTGGTATTCTATTCATTGAAATAACCAATAGATGGAATCTGTTCCTGGGAGTCAGGCCTTATTGTAAAGAACACTGAACTGGGAGATGAGCAACTTGAGTGCTAGCCCCACTTGGCACTATCAGTGTAATGTGGACAAGTCAATTCACCTCTTTGGACCTCAGTGTTCTCATCTGCAAAATGAAAGGATAAGACTACAGGACCTCTAAGACCTCTTCTCTTTCTAAATGACTCTTTTTCTATTGGTGACTATCTTATATGATCTACCTGTAAGAACTGAGTACAGCTTTTAAACACAACAATATTAGAGATAGAGTATCTTTTGGAACATCTATTCAACTATGACCAAGGTTCTCTAAATTGTTTTTGAATGAATTAATGGAAAAATAAGTAAGTAGATGAATGAATGAATGAATGAATGAATGAATGAATGAATGAAATGAGTGTGTTTTAAAAAGTGGAAACTTCAGCTATAGCACATGGGGAAATAGGCTGTGTGAAAACAAATAATACATTTTTTAATTTTGTATTTACTGTGGGCACCACTTTTTGCTGCAGACAGAGCTATTTATCTCCTCTGAAAGGAATGGGAATTTGGAAGTGTGTAAATGTGCTGCTAAGATAGGGCACCTTTGCAGGAGAAGTTTTTTACAAATTGGTTATATAGTTCAGGGACCCAGAGCTCGTCTAACCAAAGTTAGGAATATGTCACACCATTTACTTGCCCATAGTTAAGAATGAATCCTCTTTCTCTTTCATAAATGTCTACCCTTTCTTTCTTTTCCTTCCTTCTCCAGATTTTTAGTCTTCCTTGTAGATTATATGCTTGAGTAAATATTTGGGGACAGCCTGGCATAATATTGTCATATAGTGAAATGTTCGTTTTTGTTATTGGTCATCCATGATGTCCATAACTTGGTGACTTATTTTGAAGTATATTCTCACAATCTTGTACTTTGAGTTCCTGATCTTGCTGGGGATTATGGGCCAGAGGGCAATGTTCTCTGTTTAAAAAAAATATCCAAGAAAGTCTAAACCAAGTTTAGTAGGAGCCAGCTGCTAATATACTGGCAAAACAAAAATCTTCCTAGCACAAGACATTCATCTACAAAATGATGGGGATCTGCCATAAGCAGTAAAGGAAAAATTTGCAGCCTTTTTTTGCTAGTCAGCCCTGCTTCATCTTTCCAGTTTCTCATGTGATTTGCCAATCACAAAAGCCTCAGGAAGAATAGTATAATTTTTTTTTCCATTTCTAAATATGAACCATGGAAAACAAAAACCTCTAACAGTTGAGACACCATATGTGAACCTTTTAGCTTAGATGTACCATGCTGAGCTGTGACTGCATGCTTTCTCTGTGTGCATCCTCAGTGGGACATTGCTTTCCAAGGGCTGATGAAAGCCATTGTCATCCCTGATAGTCTTTCTGCTAGAACAATCATTGGAAGATTGTTTTCACTGAGCTTTCAGGACTAGAAGGAAAGGTATGCAGAATTATCCATGAGGGATAAGTATTTTTATGAAGTCAGATATTATCATCATAGCTCTCACTTCTCTTTTATTTTTTTATATCCTTTTTTTGAGGTTTCAGTTTCTTTATTTTTAATTGCATTTTTTTCCAATTACATGTAAGGACAATTTTAATGTCCATTTTTAAATTTGGGAGGTTCCAGATTTTTCAGCCTCCCTAAAATGGAAAGCAATTTAATATAGGTTATACATGTGCTATCATACAAAACATATTTCCATATTAGTCATGTTGTAAAAGAAGAAGCAGATCAAAAGAAAAAAACATGAAAAGAAAAATCTCACTTCTCTTAAATACACTTTGCCCTCGATAGTTTTAAATTCAATGAGAGGCTTTCAATAGTTTGAAAACACATACCATTTAAAAGAATCCGAGAGATTTTCCATTTTTCTTATAACCAATTGCCCTAAAAGGACAGTAAAATCATAGCAGGATCATAAATTCAAAACTGGAAGAGAATATCTAGTCCAGTAAAATAAACCCTGAGGAGAGGAACTGACTGTTCAAGATGACAAGAAATTAGGAAATGGCAGAGCTGAACCCCTTGTTTAACTCCAAACGCAACACTCTTTCCATCATGCTAAGCTTCCAAGTACCATCGGTATTTAATGATAGATGCAGGCACATCTTAGAGGTATTCGGTGTGCCCGATATTTTTCCAAATTTGGAGAGTACAATGGAAACAGTGTCCCTGGAATCATAAGTACAAACTCTACCACTGATGCTTGATTACTTTAAGGGATAAGGGGTGTTCAGAAAGGACCACTCCCTGTTGTGTAAGGGCTTGCTGAGTCCTTTTCAGGATGCTTCATCCAACCTTGGTGTGCATCTTTTACCCAACTCTCACCTGTGGCTCCACGAAGTTGTAGCATGTGCAGCAGCCACATACTGGTAAAAAAAAAAAAAAAATCCCAGCAGATGGGCTAAACCAGGATGAGGGTAAATGATAGACCTCAAATCTTTCAGTCAGTTAGGGGAGTATCTACCTGAAGCATGTGAAGACTTGTAAAGTGTAATGGATGGATGAGAATAATTTGTTCCAAGGGCCATGAAGATGACTGAAAAGTGGAGTGCTTAAAGCTTGGTCAGATATCAAAGACACCAAGGTCATTCACTGCATCCCAGGCCATCACCAGTTGTCTTGACTTCTATCTTGCCACTGGACTTCAGTGATTCTGGAAGAGTGAGATTGGTGACTTTGTGCAACTCTACCTCACTTAAATCCAATTCATGTATAAATCAAGACATCACCCATAATGTCACTGGTCCTCTTTGAAAAGGAAGGATGAGCAACACTTATGTGAACTTGAGCAAGTTATTTATCCTCCTCTCAGTTTCCCCATCTGTAAATAAGGGAGTTATCCTGGATGGCCTTGAAGGTCCCTTCAAGCTTTAACTACAATCCTATGATCTGTATAAAGTCTTTCCTCATTTCTCTACTTGTTAGTGCCTCTTCCCACCCCAACAAAAGCTCCCTTGAATCTTCTATGTATGTGTTTTCTAACTATCTATGTACATACATTTGGTCTTCCCCTATTAGAATATAAGCCTCTTATGATCAGGGATTATTTTATTTTTGCCTTCATATACTTAGAGCTCAGCCTAGTAGTTGGCACTTAGTTGATGTTTAATAAATGCTTGATGATTGACTGATGCATTAACCTCTTGTTCAATTCCCCTTGTAGCCAGTAGCAGATGGTCTCTCACAGTAGGGCAGTTTCTCCTTGTGACTAATTGTACTATTTGGAATATAACCTACAACCTTGGCCTCATGAGCAGCACTCTCTAACCAGCACAGCTAACCTCACATTCAGAAGCCACAATGTAGTCAAAGACAAAGAAAAGGTTTCCTTAGATGTGAAAGCAGAAATAACAAATGGTTTAGTCACCTGCTGAGATGATGTTCGGTACAAAACAAGGTGATAAATACAACCCCTTATTCCAAAAATTATAGCCATACAAAGTTTTCCTAGGGAAGGCAGAAGGCAGTCAGAAACAAGACCCAAGCACCTAGACCCAAGCACCTACATTCTCAAATAACTCCTTGGAAGATTTTGCTGAGCTATTTCATTCATTCTTTATTACTGCTCAACTTTATACAAACACACCCAGCAACTTTCTAGAACTACTACTTCCCAGCTCATCAGTGCCCCACCTAGAACACCATCACAGTAGCACCTAGAACTTGCTGGAGAAGGAGATTGCAAAGACTAACCAAGAGCCAGAATTTCAGTATAAATGGAGTCTGGAAACCTCCATCAGCCAAGATGAAATTTCCTGAGCCCTCGTTTCTGTGATAGAAAAGATTTTAGGTTTGAAAGCCTATGAAAGTACTGAGGGATAACCAAAGCTCCAAATGACCTTAGAGATCATCAGTTATCTTATTTTGAAAATCAGAGGCTTATCATTCTAAAGTAAGGATTCTTAACGTGAGGTCTGAGAACTTGTTTTTTTTTTTTTAACTCTATTTTAAAAACTGTATTTTAGGGAGGGGCCAAGATGGCGGAGTAGATAGATACACATATGCTAGCTCCGAACCCACAGCCCATAAAATACCTGTAAAGAAGAACTCCCAACAAATTCTGGAGCAGCAGAAGCCACAGAACAACAGAGTGGAGGAGATTTCTGTTCCAAAGAGACGTGAAAAACCAACACGAAAAGTCCATCGCACCCCAGATCCAGAGTGGAGCCCAGCTCTGCCTTGGCCGCAACACAGAGGGAAGCAGATCCGAGTAGACTTCAGGGATGGAATCTCCAGCAGCCATGCAGGTCCCTCCACCCACAGGGGCCAAAGGTCAGTGAGAGGGTCTCTTTGGCTGGCCAAGAGGGGAGTGGGGGGTCCCCATGACTCGGGCCCCCTCAGGAGGCAGCAGTAGAGGCAGCAGCAGACAAGGGCTCCCAAAACAGGCAGGAGCTTGGATCCATTGTTGAAGGTCTCCTCATAAACCCCCTGAGGGAACAGAGCCCCGTGTGGTGGCCCTGCCCCCACCTGAACACGGGAACTTAATGTCACACTGAATAGCAGCCCTGCCCTCACCCAAAGCCCTGAGGCTGGGAAGCAGCATTTGAATCTCAGCCCCTAAGCACTGGCTGGGCAGATCTAGAGGTGAGGTGGGTGTGGAGAGGAAACTCAGAAGTCAAGTCACTGGCTGGGAAAATGCCCAGAAAAGGGAAAAAAAAATAAGACCATAGAAGGTTACTTTCTTGGTGAACAGATATCTCCTCCCATCCTTTCTGATGAAGAAGAACAATGCTTACCATCAGGGAAAGACATAGAAGTCAAGGCTTCAGCATCCCAAACATCCAAAACAAATATTCCATGAGCTCAGGCCATGGAAGAGCTCAAAAAGGATTTTGAAAATCAAGTTAGAGAGGTGGAGGAAAAACTGGGAAGAGAAATGAGAGAGATGCAAGTAAAGCATGAAAAGTAGGTCCACACCCTGCTAAAAGAGACCCAAAAAAATGCTGAAGAAAATAACACCTTGAAAAATAGGCTAACTCAATTGGCAAAAGAGGTTCAAAAAGCCAGTGAGGAGAAGAATGGTTTCAAAAGCTGAATTAGCCAAATGGAAAAGGAGGTTCAAAAGCTCACTGAAGAAAATAGTTCTTTCAAAATTAGAATGGAAAAGATGTAGGCTAATGACTTTATAAGAAACCAAGAAATCACAAAACAAAACCAAAAGAATGAAAAAATGGAAGATAATGTGAAATATTTCATTGGAAAAACAACTGACCTGGAAAATAGATCCAGGAGAGACAATTTAAACATTATGGGACTACCTAAAAGCCATGATCAAAAAAAGAGCCTAGACATCATCTTTCATGAAATTATCAAGGAAAACTGCCCTGATGTTCTAGAACCAGAGAGCAAAATAAGTATTCAAGGAATCCACTGATCACCGCCTGAAAGAGATCCAAAAAGAGAAACTCCTAGGAACATTGTGGCCAAATTCCAGAGTTCCCTGGTCAAGGAGAAAATATTGCAAGCAGCTAGAAAGAAACAATTCAAGTATTGTGGAAATACAATCAGGATAACACAAGATCTAGCAGCTTCTACATTAAGGGATCAAAGGGTGTGGAATATGATCTTCCAGAAGTCAAAGGAACTAGGACTAAAACCAAGAATCACCTACCCAGCAAAACTGAGTACAATACTTCAGGGGAAAAAATGGTCTTTCAATGAAATAGAGGACTTTCAAGCATTCTTGATGAAAAGACTAGAGCTGAAAAGAAAATTTGACTTTCAAACACAAGAATGAAGAGAAGCATGAAAAGGTAAATAGCAAAGAGAAGTCATAAGGGACTTACTAAAGTGGAAGTGTGTACATTCCTACATGGAAAGACAATATTTGTAACTCTTGAAACTTTTCAGTATCTGGGTAGTTGGTGGGATTACACACACACACACACACACACACACACACACACACGCATGCACGCACGCACGCATACACACAGAGACAGAGAGCACAGAGTGAATTGAATAGGATGGGATCATATCTTTAAAAAATGAAATTAAGGGGTGAGAGAGAAATATATTGGGAGGAGAAAGGGAGAAATGGAATGGGGCAAATTATCTTTCATAAAAGAGGCAAGCAAAAGACTTTTTAGTGGAGGGAAAAAGAGGGTAGGTTAGAGAAAAATATGAAGTTTATTCATCACATTCGACCAAAGGAAGGAGTAAAATGCACACTCATTTTGGTATGAAAACCTATCTTACAATACAGGAAAGTGGCAGAGAAGGGGATAAGCAGGGTGGGAGGGAGGATGGAAGGGAGGGCAATGGGAGGAGGGAGCAATTTGAAGTCAACACTCTAGGGGAAGGACAGGATCCAAAGAGAGCATAGAAGCAATGTGGGGCAGGATAGGATGGAGGGAAATATAATTAGTCTTACACAATACAACTATTATGGAAGTCATTTGCAAAACTACATAGATATGGCCTATATTGAATTGCTTGCCTTGCCAAAGGGAATGGATGGGAAGGGAGGGATGAAGAGAAGTTGGAACTCAAAGTTTTAGAAACAGCTTTCGAGTACTGTTCTTGCTACTAGGAAATAAGAAATACAGATAATGGAGTATAGAAAGTTATCCGGCCCTACAGGACAAAAGAGAAGATGGGGACAAGAGAAGGGAGGGATGATAGAAGAGAGGGCAGATTGGTGATAGGGGCAATTAGAATGCTCCGTGTTCTGGGGTGGGGGGAGGGGACAAAAGGGGAGAAAATTTGGACCCCCAAATTTTGTGAAAATTCATGTTAAAAGTTAAATAAATAAATTTAAAAGAATCAAAAAAATTGTATTTTAATATAATATGTTTTATTCTTTGTGTCTAAAGACAGAATTCTGAGAAGGGGTCCATAGGTTTCACCAAATGTTCACAAAAGATAGGTAAAGGTTAAGAACTCTTAAAAGTCTAGTGCTAGAAGGGATTGTAGAGACCACAGGATCATTGAGAATAGATTTGAAGTTAGATGGGATCATTAGTCCAACCCTCTCACCTTTCTGATGAGGGAGTTGAGGACTAGAGAGGTAAAGTGATTTACCTAAGGTTACATAACATTAAGTGGCAGAGTTGGGATTTAAACTCAGATCCTTTAACTCCTGAGATAGAGATCTTTCCACAGTACCCTGGGGCACATAGAGAAGGGATTACTTGGCCAAGATTCATTCATGATAGAACCATGACCCAGAGACATGCTATTAGCCTAGGCTGCTTTCCACTATACAACACTGCTGTTCCCATAAATACTGACCCATCTACCATACTAGTTTAAGCTCTCATCACTTCTCCCCTGTACTATTGCAGTGTCTTCCTATTGGATTCTGGCCTCAAATCTCTTCCCACACTGTACTCCATCCTCCACATGACCATCAGAGCAATTTTCATGAAGTGTTATTATGAGCTTAACCTCCCCTGCTCAACAAACTCTAAGAATTCCCTGTTGTCTTGGGGAGCAACTATAAATTACTTTGCTTATTATTTAAAGTTCTGTACAACCTGGCTCCTTCCTACTTTTCCAGTCTTCTTATATACTACTCCCCTTCTCAAACTCTCTGATCTAGCCATACTGGCCTATTCCCTGTCTTGTACACACAATGCTCCATTTCTCATCTCCATGCCTTGTCCTTCATGCCCAGAATGCGCTCCCTCCTCATCACCACCCTTTGGAATCCCTGCTTTGCTTCCAATCTCCACTCAAGTGCTGTTTTTGACCTGAAGCCTTTCCTGATTCTCCCCATCCTGCTAGTTATCTCTCTCCTTATGATATCCCTATGTAGATACATATATATCTACATACAAACACACATATACATATGCAAATGCATATATATAGCATATACACATATATGTGTACTCTCTATACAACACATCAATATAGCATATAGAGTATATAGAGTACATGTTATATTATAGTGTTATGTTATTATATTACATTTTTAATTTTATTATAGTATATGTATACAGCATATATCCTATATATAGGGCATGTATGTAGTATGTATTATTATGTTATGTTATATTTTTATTTTATTATAGTATACGTATATAGTATGCATCCTATATATAGGGTATATATATATATATATATATATATATATATATATATATATATATATATATATATATATATAGTATGTGTTATATTATTATATGTTACATTATGTTCTATTATATTTTTATTATAGTATATGTATATAGCATAAATCATATATATAGGATATATAGTGCATTTGTAATATACCATATAGTAATAATATATTATACATAGTATATATTTTTTGAGGTCAGGGGCTATTTCATTTCCTCCTTTGTATCCCTATCCCTTAGCACAGTATGTATTACATAGTAACCACTTAATAAATGTCAACCACCTGACGGACTAGTCAGACCTGGATTCCTACCACAAGAGTCCTAAGCATACTAAAAATAGGCATGTGATCAAACATACTAAAAATCGGCAAGTGAGCAGAAAGGTGATGGAGGGGAGGGGTGATGGTGACGATAACTAATTACAGTAATCTTTAATTTCTGACCTTCTCAGCGTTCCTTGGGACATTTGCCCAGACATTAGCCGGACAATTCTCACTTTTGTCTTGAGAAAGGAAGAACATTTGGGGAGGAGGTGTGACAGCATCGAAGAACTGTTCCCTTCAGGGATCTATTATTTTGGGGGGTGGCCTATAATCCCTGGATATTTTTGTAGTGGTGACTGAGTATAATGGCAATTCCTCCAGCTCGCGCTTTGTTGTTGTTAAATAGTTTTTGGTCATGTCCAACTCCACATGACCTTATTTGGGGTTTTCTTGGCAGAGATACTAGAGCAGTTTGCCATTTCCTTCTCCAGCTCATTTTACAAATGAGGAAATTGAGGCAAACAGTGTTAAGTGACTTGCCCAGGTTCACACAGTTAGTAAGTACCTGAGGTCAGATTTGAACTCAAGAAGATGAGCCTTCCTGTCCTTGCTCTTTTGATTTTCTGCTCCCCTATTTCCATTCCTCACCCCTGGTCTCTAGTAGCACAACCCGTAACCAGCCCCTCTCAGCCCCTTCATGAATTGTTTTTTTTATGAATTTATTGGGCCGAAAGACCCCAGCAGGGTCACTGAATAAAGCATTCCAGCAGAAACAAGAGTGGAAATTTATGGAGCCTTGGATCGCGCTAATGTGCCACTTGTCACTTTGGATTCCAATGAAATGCACTTCTCCCAAGTAAAAGTGATGTAAGAACCCTAGGTGTTTGCAAAGCAACCAATCTTCCTGCTCCAACTGCCATTTAAAACCTCTGCAAATAGCTCAGTAATCTCCCCCTTCAGCACAGAAGGGCTTCTTTCACATATTTTAAATGGTTTATTGCATAAATATTATTTCTGTAGTCATTCTTCAATGTGTAGGTGGGATAGCCAGTGGGCAGAGACAATGATAAACGAGCCTCCAGGTGTTACTGCTCTTTTTATTAAAAAAAAAAAAAAACCCTTTAACAAGTAGTTAGGAAGACTGAGGTCATTTTCAGAGGCAACTATTAAAGAAGGCTGCTTCATGAAGGGTTCTTAAGGAAATACTGCCCTGACTGATGGCTGCAAGATGGAAGAGAATGGGACTTGTGACGAGCAATGCTGTGTAGACAGGTGGATTAGTGGGGAGGGATATACTACTGAAGGTTGATCGGGCAAGGTCAGCTAAGTCTTTTACTCACAAATTTACAGGTGGAAGGCATCTCAGTCAACATCCATCTCGTTTAAACCCCTCATTTCACAGCTGAGGAAACTGAGGCCCCAGAAGGTTGTGATTTTTCCCAAGGTCTCTTAAATTATACTCTTAGTGTAAGGTCCTGTTTAATTTTTAAAGTGTTTGCTCAGACCTTCTTTCATCAGCTTCTCTCAATAACCCTGTGAAGAAAGCAGGGTATTTATTATTATTTCCTTCTGCAGATGACGAAAGTGAGGTTCACAGTAGTAGTTCCTCAAGGTTATATAGCTAGTTAGTGGCAATGGAACCAGGTCTGGAAATCCTGGAGTCAAGAATATTTGAATCTGACCTCAGATCTCATATCTGGCCTCAGATAGGTACTAACTGTGTGACCCTGGGCAAGTTATTTAATTCTGTTTGCCTCAGTTTCTCATTTGTAAAAATGATCTCAAGAAGGAAATGTGAAACCACTCCAGAATCTTTGTGACCCCCATTTGGGGTTGGGGGGTGGTCGCAAAATGTCAGACATGACTGAACAACAAGACTTTAAATTTAATGTTTTCTTCACCAGTCTAATGACTAGTTAGGACTCAGCATAAAGAATTTTTTTTCTCTTGATACCTTCAAGGAAGACAAAGTGAAATAAATAAGAGTACTAGATTTAGAATCAGGGAACTTTAGTCATTTTTTTCAGGCATGACCCTATTTGAGGTTTCTTGACAAAGATACCAGAGTGGTTTGCCATTTCATTCTCCAGCTCATTTATAGATGAGGAGATAGAGGCAAGTAGGGTAAAGTGACTTATACAACTAATAAGTGCCTAAAGCCAAATTTGAACTCAGGTCTTCCTGACTCCAGGGTCAGTATTCTATCTACTGTACCACCTACCTGCCCAGAATCAGAAGACATGGGTTCAAATTCTGACTCTAGACACTTACTTTCTGTGTGGCCTTGGGTAAGTCATCTCAGGACTTATCTGTAAAAACAGAGGGTTGAAATAGATGATCTCATATGTCCACTTCACCTCTAAGCCTATATTTTTATGCTCCTACAAGTTCCCTCACCTGATATTTAAGGCCTTTTACAACATATCTTTCCAACCTTATTTTCTAGAATCCTTCATTCCCACCTGTGCACCAACCTAACTAGACTGCTTGATATAATCCTATCATGTCCCATATTTTCCTTCTGCACCTTTGCTCTCACAACTCTTTCCATCTCTCAGCAGAGCACTGAAAGATCATAGATCCATAGAGGTCATTAGTTCAAGATCCTGATTTTTCAGATGAGGAAATCACATTGCAGAGAAGTTGAGCAACTTACCAAAGGTTGGTTGGTTGATTGGTTGCTTGTTGTCCTTCAAGCTCAAAGAAGACCAAAATGGCATCATTATGTCAGGGTCAAGGTGCATTGTGACTGATTGTGGCTGATTAGAGCTCATAAGGCTCCGCCACAGGTCAGGTACAAATAGTCCATGTGAACATTTGGAGTAGAGATAGCTGTTAATTTGTGCATCTCACATTGTTTTTGCGCTACTAAAGTTCTACTTTGCCCATAGAGCACAGTGTCTACTTCAATGTGGGCATGCCATGCCAGGCAGCCATTTGCCAATGTCTCCCATGTCTTGCAATCCGTTCCAAAGTTCTTCAGAGAGACCTTCAGAGTGTCCTTGTTTCACTTCTGACCACCAAGTGAGTACCTTCCCTGTGTTAGTTCTCTGTGAAACAGTCTTTTAGGCAAATGTACATTTGGCATTTGAACAATATGGCCAGCACATTGGAGTTGCACTTTCTGTAGTAGAGTTTGAATGCATGGCAGTTTAGCTCAAAAAAGGACCTCAATGTTCAGTCTATTGGACACTTGCCTTGCCAGGTGCTCTTCAGAATCTTCCTAAGACAATACTCACAAGTGATAAATGGACCTAGGGTTCAAATACCTGCATTCCTGCTGCTGCTCATGTATCATATGCTTTAAATAGCCTTCCCCAAGACTCCATTTGGCCAATTTCTTCCCATACTTCAAAGTCCAATTCCAAAGCCATCTCCTCAATAAAGCGTCCAGTGATCCCCTGCCACCACCAGAAATGGCCTCTCTATCCTCAGAGCTAACAGAGCATTTTGTACTTTGTCTATTAAATATCTATATTTTACTTTGTATTATAGTCGTTTGCATATCTTTTTCTTACCTATCAGACTATATGCCCATGCTTATGGTATCGGCATGTCTTATTCCTTCTTCTAATATAAAGAAGCAAATCACATTCTTAGGAGGCTGAGGTGAATCTTTGCTAAATAGGTAGTGATCTAGGATTGTGATAATGTTTACATTAAGAAGAATAAGAAATCATTTAATGCTCAGAATAAATTATAATCAACCAATCTTGACATGATTAAAGTTCAGATTCTGTTTGTAGAAGTTGATCCAATAATGGCCACAAAAGCAATTAAATGCCATTTCAACCTTGCTATTCAAACAATAGTTATTTACTCATATTTGGGTGTATATATACACACACACATATAGTATTGTATGTAAACACACACACACACACACACACACACACACACACACACACACACCCCTACTGTGAAAGACGCAGGGATGAGGGCCAAATGCCTAAAAATCAGAGTTACTGAATCTGTTCATAGACAGTTCACCAAAGTTGAAAAAAGCAGATAAAACAAGGAATTACTTTTTCTAAAACCTCTTTCTGAGACAGAAATGAAGTGCAATATGACTGACACTTTTTTAAATTGAATTAAAAGGGTCAGCAACAGATACCAAAATCTGATAGTAAATAATAAAAATTGTTGTTAAATGCAACATTTAAGAAATTCAACACAAGAAAAATAAAAACCAAGTACAATGGAATGAACACCAAAATTCAAAGATAAGAGGATTAATTTCTTTTATGAAAATGTTTTGCTCTCAGTAGACCATCAAGAAAATTTAATTAAGATGATTAATGGAAGCCCACTTTACATTAGGACCGACAATCACCAGAGATGTCAGTTGTTTTAGTGTTAAGTAATAGCCCAAGTTTAGATGGATATGGCCACTAAAATACGTTCTTATTCATAAAAAGTCAATCTTCCACCACGATGTAGACTCAGTGATAGGTAGCCTGGAAGGAAATATGTTAGTATACACTTTTAATATGTATAAAGGAAGTATTTTGATATCCCAAGGCAGTCAAACCTGGCAGTCTCTCATAAGGATCAGCACAAGGGACCCAAGAATTGCATCAATATAAACCATTGTGAAAAAGCAGGGGACTTGAAAAGTTTCCCAAAAGAACCCAGAGGGCATCTCTCCCTGCTTCCACATTGGCAGAGACAAGCAAGCATCTTCTCAATTCTAGCCATGTGATCAAGATCAGCTTCCAAAAACCCTTCCTACTATAACCAAACCTGGTATTAGTGAGCTTTCTGAACAGCGGGGATATTTCCAAAGTGGTGGTTAGTGTTTAAGTCTTGAATTAGTTCTTATAATGGAGTAAGTGTCTTGTTGAGGCAATGTAGTTGTGGAAAACTCCGTGGCATTTCATAACACACCTTCCAAATTAAATGGACATCTCAGCATTGTCTCTACCTATAAAAGTATCACATCTTGGCAGAGGCTTTCAATGACTGGCATTCTTTCACAATTCTTGCTCTCCTTAATGTTTTTTTAAGACACCTCTGCCCGTAAAAGCAATACAAACAAGCTGCCTTGTGAATCATAGGGCTAGAACACACGCTAAGTGCATGTAATAATCTTTATATAATTTGCTCCTTAGTCATTGTCTAGGCCCATTATTTAAATATGCAGCAGGCATTTCTTTGAAAATAAGGGCCTTTATAAAAACTACCGTTGTAAATAATCTCCCACAACAGTTTCACAATGACACTGGCTTAATTAGACTTCAATTTTTTAAAAAATAGAAATGGATTAGCTTTGAAGTTAATACTGTGGATTATTAAGCAGGATTTCCCCAGATCTTCAGCGTGTTTAGAGCAATGCTCAGGGAAAGCCACCATGACCCTCAACACACAGTCGTTTACTCTAGTGATCCACGTTTTATGAGATAGTGCCAAAGGAACTCATCAGTGGTCAACTAAGCATGGAAATGGAAGACAAGAGTCAGGAAATAGAATACTGAATTAGAAAAACAGATCCATGTTTTAGGTTTCTCAGCTGCATGATCTTAGAGAAATTACCATTTCACAGATAAAAATGCTAGCCTAAAACATCCCGAAGTAAAAAGTTTATATACAGAATATTTACAGTAGCATTTTTTGAAATAACAAAACACTGGAAACAAACTAGATGCCTATCAATTAAAGGATGACAATAATGTTAGGATAAATATAGACATAAATACGAATGGATGGATGGATGTGGATATGTAATAGAATTTATTGTGTCATTTGAACTGATAACTGTGAAGAATTCAGAGAAAACTTCCCTGAACTGACAAAAAGTGAAGTAAGCAGAATGAGAACATATAGATAGTGTCTAAAATAATCTAAACATAAACAATAAAAGCCATCTGAAACCTGATTCTTTTCAATCATTAATCTCAGTCCCAAAGAAGAGATGATGAAATATAACTCCCTCCTCTTGGAAGAAAGGTGGAAAACAATGGGAGGAGGATGTTTCAGTCTATCAGACACCCATGGTCATTATGTTATCTGGTTTGCTAAAATGCGCTTCTTTCTTAGAAGGCAGAGATCAATGGGTGACTACATCTTGACAAACAATTGTAATAAAAACAAATAGCATCACTAAAATGAAAATATACTGTCCAAAATGACCCCCCTCCTCAAGATGCCAATGTATTTATATTGCTGTCAACCCATACACAATAAGCCATTCCTTTAACCTCTGGAATTTTTGTTTGTGGGCTTTTGAAGTCCCCATCCCCCATAGACATGCGTCTTGGTAGCATTTTCTCTAGCTATAAAATAGGTATACCTCAGAAGTCTATCATAAAAATCAAAATATTTCTAAAGGATCTTTGAGGGGCTTGAAATAGAAATTACAAATCATACGAATGAATCAAATGATTCATACAATACTGAAAATATAAGTTCAACATATAATACAAACATTATCATGACACAAATTGCCCATTACTGAATTCAATCATCTCCAGTTTTTAACTTGGCTAAAATTAATTCACTCCAACATATTTAATTAACTGCAAACCTGCAGTTGTATTTGTCCTTCCTTTTGTGCTCCAATAATATCTCATCTGTGCCTACAAACAAAATGTTTAGCCCTCTGTAACAAAAGGATGCTTTTGGGTGTTATGACTATTCTTAACATAAGAGAAACACTTATGATCAGCAGTTCTGTACTTGCATGAAATTTAGAGATTCCATGACTTGATGATTTTGCAAATTTTGTTGGTCTTAGCAATATTTCACTTGATCAGAAGCTTGGCTCTCCCACTGAGACTTCCTAGAATTTCAGTATATATGCTTATGTGCATGTGTACACATCTTTGAGCTCAAAGATGGGAAGGCAAGACAAGATGGACATTTAAGCAACTGTCTTATTCAACAGTGTTTAAGAATCACTTTCCTAAGTAAGAGCTCTTTTTAATTTTGAGAGTATCACTCTTCAGTGCAAACCAACATTTATTACCATGTGTACTTGCATAAGTGAGACACTGTTCTATGCAAAGGGGATGCAAAGGCAAAAGCAGGAGTGTACCTGCCCTAAAGCAACTGACATCATGAGATATATGAGACTGGAAAAGGAGGTAGGCCTGTGATGAAGCAAAAGAAAGGAAAAACCAGTGGGCAACTCACACGTTCCGTTGATAACCATGCAATGTGAAGAGATTCTAGAACAAGGATTCTTAATTTTTGTGTGTGAAGATAGTGTGGTAAAGATATGAATTCCTTTGGTAGTGTGGTGAAGACTATGAATTCCTTCCCTAAGTAATATTTTTTTGAAAATTCATAATTGAAGGTAAAATTCATGTAGAATATTACAGGTATACAAAAGAGATCTAGTTACAGTGTTCTGGAAAGACTTGAGGATGTAGAGTTGTGGCTGATTTTATGGCACAGGTCCATTATAGTCCTAGCAGCTTATGACAGAGTACAAGGGACATCTATAAAATGGGGAAGCACACAAGATTCTCTAGAACTGTACCACAAAAGAGGTCTCTTATTCTGTTCCCATCAACATATTTAACCCTAGAGTCAGAATATAAGAGTTAATTTAAGAAACATCAGTGCAGAAAGACTTACATGAACTGATGCAAAAGTGACATGAACAGAACAAGGAGAACATTGTACACAATAACAGCAATACTGTACGGTGATCAACTTTATTTTTCTTGGGTATTTTTTTCTCTCTGTTTTCTTTCACAGCATGACTTAGATGGAAATGCGTTTGGCATGACTACACATGTATAACTTATATCAAATTGCTTGCCTGCCCAATGGGAGTGGGTAGAGAGGGAGAGAATTTGGAACTCAAAATTTGAAAGAATGGCAAAATTGTTTTTACATGTAATTGTGAAGATAAATTTTTTAAAGTATAAAATTTTTTAAGGGGAAGAAATACCAATGAAGAGACTTATTTCTCTCAGCTTTTATAGGCTATATTCAGACAGCATCAGAACAGCAGTGAAACTAACATCCTCATTAGAACTTTTAACAAGATATGTTGCCTTCCTGTTCCCACAGCTCCACTACTCTGCCTTTCTCATTTTGGTAACTAGTTACCTTTGTACCCTAGTAAACTAGGGTTTACTATTTCAAAAATCACTTGAGAAAGCTTTTTATTTATCCCATTCCTAATTGCTATCATCAAGAACCTACTTCCTTTGTTGGAGAAGAATAAAATCTTATTTCAGAGAAGTATACTCAAAACTATGGTGTTAAACAGCTGGAGACAAAGTGAAGGGGAAGGAAGGATTTATACAGAGCCTACTCTGGACCTGTGGGTTAAACGCTATACAAATTTATCTCATTTCATCTTCATAAGAATCCCGTTCCTATTGTAGAGTTGAGAAAACTGAGAAAGACAGAGGTTAAGTGATTTAATTTGCCCAGGGCCACACGGTTAGTAAACATTTGAGACCATATTTGAACTCAGGTCTTTCTGACTCCAGGTCCAGTGTTTTCTCTACTGCATAACCTAGTTGCCTCTTACTTGGAGTCATAGGACTGGAGTTCAAATCCCAACTTTGCCCTTAACTAGAATTTCTTCTTATTTGTAATAAATTCTGATTTTAGCTCTGATGACTCAGTGGTCTAGCCATGCACATATAACAGACTCAAGAATCATCCCATGTTTTAGTAAGCCATTTTCTATCTATTAAAATATAGCCAGTTTCATTCTTCGAGATATTTGACGTTTACAATGTCCAATGCCTACTAACTTTTTTCTGAAAAAAAAATGTTCATGATATAGAGGCTTCTGTTCAGTCTTTAGCATCTCTCATTTTTTCCTCCTGAGCCATACTTCCTCATGTATTTCTCCCAAAAATCAACTTTCCCCACTCTTACCTTGAAGTCACCAAGTATCAGAGAATGTGTTGAGCTGAGTAGAAGGGACGTATCAAGTCCTTCATAGAATTTCTCTGCCACTCTCTCTTCCACAACCAATGTTGTTGTGTAAGTTCAATTATTTTCATAGTGGTCTCTTTTTTTTTTTTTTTTTTGGAAATATTTATCATTAGTACTGTACGAGGTCATGATCAAATGTCCTATGAAATAATATGATAATATAATAAAATCTACTCTGCCAATTCCTTTTTTTGACTCTCCAAAGACGTCCCCATAAGCCTTCTTTCCATTTAGTATGCAGCTTTCTTCTTGCTTCTGGTTTTTGTCTTGGGAGAAGGAAAGGAAAAAAGAATAAGCTTTTATATAGTGACTTCTATGTACCACACTGTGCCAAGTGTTTTACAATTATTTTATTTTATCCTCTGAGGTAGGTTCTATTATTATCCTCACTTTACAGTTGAGAAAACTGAGGCAAACAGAGGTTAAATGACTTACTTAAGGTCACACAACTAGTAAATGTGAGGCTGGATTTAAACTTGAGTCTTCTTGACTCCAGGTCCAGAGCTTTATCTACTGTGAGACCTAGCTGCCCCTATAGCAAGATTGTCAAGATTGCCATGATTCACCTCCCAATGTGCCCACTCCTTGGTCTTTGGACAAAGATGTCACATTTAGAGTACCAATATTCAAATTAAGCTCCTTAGAATCCTCTGCCCCCTTCCCTTTCATTCTACGGCCATCTCTGCAGAAGCAGATGGGGACTACTACACAGGACTAAGAGTCATTTAAAATTTTTCCTTGTTTCATAAATTGCTGTGATTAAAAAAATTTCATCACCAGGTAACCAGATTATTGGTAATGTGCCTCCCCATGATCCGTTATACTAGTCCTCAGGAAAACTGATTCAGTCTGTTCCCTAGGGTCATTCTCAAAACCTTTCCAATGTGGAAGAACCCAATAAAGCTTACACTCTACTGCCATAGCCCTTCAAGACCCCAGGGATGCGTCTGCCATGATGAAAGCTCAGAGCAGAATTTTTGTTGTTGCTGCTGATGTTTTTAAATCTAGATCTATGATTTGGGTTGCCATAGGAATAAAATTCATAAGTAAAGAAATCAATAGGTATCTGACCTCAGTCTGTGTCTTGCAATCTCATTCTTTAGCTGAAAAGATAGAAAAATTAGAATGTGTAATGAAGAAAAATAACAATTACATTTATCTTTAATTTGTGTAATTACTAGTATACATATTTCATATAGTATTTGTGCATGTGTCTTTCTTTAAATTCAAATGCTTTGTGAATATTTGTGTTTGATTTCAGTGACAAATGAGTGAAAAGTACTGAAATAGAGACTTCCAGCCTAGTCAATGAAAAAATAATAAATTATCACATATTTATATAATCTTGGCCACTCATGGTAGAACATTTACACATTTTATTAGGTCACAACCTAATTTGAGCTGGGAAATATTAACCTAGAGCACAGGTCAGCAAACTATGGCTCAAATCCAACCCACCATCTGCTTTTGCACAGTCCATGAACTGAGAATGCTTTTTATAATTTTATATTTAAAAATCCAGAAGCAGCATTATACAAAGGAAGGGCCATACAGAAGAAGGCAGGCTGTAGTTTGCTGACTCCTGATAGAGCAGTAGTTAAGAACTACTCCAGGAAGGGTGTTCCCTGCAGAAAAAAAGAGAGGAGGGGAAGGTTCAATTTTATTTTAAACTACCAGAAAATAAATTTCTTGGTAAGTACAAAGGAAGTAATAGAACATCATGGCCATGTGTTGTTGGAAATTAATAACAATGACATGACGATAGCAATGCTTTCTACCTATATATCTTGCTCTGAGACTCTGCAGGAGTCCTTTACACAAAGGCACACAGCAATGATGACAGATTCTAGACCTCAGTTTCCTCTTCTGTAAAATAGAGGGGATAAGGTTAAGATTGTATTAAATGATCATTGTTTCCTTCCAGCTCTAAATCTATGAGCCTTTGAAATGATAGGAAACAATACAGACTTAAAGGGAATATAATTAAAAGATAAATTGTATATTACTAATTAAAAATGCTACAGGAATTCTGAGAAAAACATTAAATGGGACCAAGAGTTAGGAAGAGTTAAATATAAAGAGAGGAATTTGAGCTGAGACTTAAAGGATGGGTCACATCTGAGTAGGGAGAAGAGAGAGAAGGGAGAACATTCCATTTAAGGGGCTCAAAACTTACTAGTAGAAAGAAAATTGGATTTAAAGTCAAAGGACCTGGGACTGAGACTGACCTCTCCAGTCTTTTACTAGCTGTGTAATCTTGGACAATTTCCTTGGACTTCAGTTTCCTCATCTGCAAATAAGGATAATAATATTTATGTTACTTATCTCAAAAGGTTGTTGTGAGGATCAAATGAGAAAGTGTATTTAAATTACTGTGTAATGGTAAAGCTCTTTATAAATGTCAACTGTCAATAGAACACATGGAGTAGGAAATGAACGTAGTGTGTATGTGGAACATTGAAGACATTGATGAGACTAAAGTAAAGAGTGAAGATTAGGCAAACCTAAAGAACTAGGCTGCCTACATAGGGTGGATCTGCATTATGGAGGGTCTTGAAAGTCATACAGAAGAATCTAGGGAACAGATTCAGATGAATTATAGGAAATAGGGCACCACCAAAGTTTTTTTAGCAGTGGGTGACATGCCACCACTTGCCCTACCACACCGTTTACAGAAGACTAATCTGGAAGTGTTTTGCAGGATGAATTGATCATCACCCTGATCCAAGGCCTCAGTACCTCATGCCTGGATTACTACAACTGCTTCCTAGAACGTGACATGTTCCTGCTCCACAAGCTTAACTCATGTCATACAGCAGTGTGTCTGTGTGATCCATTGGCAACATGGATCCAACAATTTGTACATTTTCACCTTTGGCATTAAACTGCAGTATAATAGTGATCATCCTGATTGTCAATTACCATTAACAGTGGAGTGCCTCCAATAGTCTAAAACCCTGGAATTTCAGTTCATTTCTACCACTGATTGGTTCTGTAACCTCTGGCAAATGATTTGACCTTCACATTTTAACTTCCTCCTCTGACAAAGATAATACCATTGCCTCACTGGAGGACTGTGAGAATTAGCACATTGAAAGCCCAGGGAGGGATGGTCCCAGAAGGGTGGTGATCAGTATTTTATCTAAACAAGACCTAAAGGTTTAGACCAAGGTCTAAATTTTATCACCTATCCTCATCATTCAAGCTTAGATCTATTCTAGAATTTCCTCTTTTCAGTTGTCAAGCAGCTGCTTCTGCTGCTGATACAGCACTGGTCCCCCTTCAGGAACCAGTCTGGACTTAGATAAGATTCCTCATTGGCTTCTCCCCTATTGAAATTGACATTAATCGCACATGTCTAACATTCTCTCCACATCCCTAAGTCTTCCGACTTTCAATTCAATTTGACAAATATTATCAAGTACTTAGGAATAAGAGGCCTTGAAAACTGTGAAGTGCTTCATAAAGATCAGCTGTTGTTACTATTACAGTCAAAAGCAGACATTTTGTCACCCATGACAAGAAACTTGAAAAGCACTTATAAATTAGCTTTGTAAGAGAAATTAAATATTGGGAGCCTAGCAGGGGTGGGGAGGAGAGAAATAGAAACCTCAGAGAAGCAAACAAGACCCCATGAATGGTAGAACTGAGAATGTCACTCCATTGGGAGAATATAGACCCTGGAACACCACTCTCATAAGAGGAGACTTGAGGATACTTGAGATTTTCAAGGAAGGGAATAACTTGGGGTTGAGGAAGCGTTGACACAAAGTTTGGAGAAAACATGCTCTCTAGTACCTTCCTATTTTAATCATTACTACTCATAGAAATTTTGATCAGCATGTAATTGTTTCTACATGCTAGAGTAGCAGAGAAACCTTCAAAATCCTCTAAAATTCAGTGCCCTGGAGCAAAGTTCAGGCACTTTACTCTAGTTATTGCTCTGAAGATGTTTATGATAATCATAGAAAATAAGATTTTTATTTATTTTAGCAATTTACTTTTAATGTATATTATAATTATGTCTATATATAGCATAAATTGTAATTCATGTCATGTTATAACTTACAATTTACTTTTAATCATGTTAATAATTTGATAATTTAATTTAATAATTCATCCATTAATAAAGCTATGACTTTCTCATTCAAATTTACATCTAGCTAAACTTTTATATAACCCAAATAACCCTGTATTTACACCTTTCTTTTGTACTTATCATTCCCTCCTTATTAGAGTGAAATGAGTAGCAGACTTGGAGTCAGGAGAGATCTATGTTCGACACACTTAGTAGGCATGTGACCATGAGAAAGTCATTTAATTTCTTTGAACCTTATTTCCTCATTCTATTTGTAAAGTGTGGATACTGGTATATACCTATTAGTTTTTTTGTGAAGATCAAATGAGATACTATATGGCAAGTGCTCTAAGTAGATATGTTCCATTACAAAATAGCATAGCTATTTAGGCATGTGTTAGATCCTCCTACTAGAGTATCTTGCACAAGGTTGAATTCTTATATGTGTATGTGTCCCTCTGTCTTGTCTCTCCATCTCTCTCTTTCTCTAATCTCTCTATTCTCTTTTTTCTCCTTTCTTCCTCACTTCTCTGTCTCTGCCTCTCTGTCTCTCCCTCTCTGTCTTCCCCCCCCCCATCTTTCCTTTTCCCTCTCTCTCTATCCTCCCTCCCCTTAGCATATGCTTTGAGGACAACAGAAGCTTAATAACGTTTGTTCAGCTGAAATCTATGCATGCCCCCACCACAGTAAGTAGACCACCCATGGCAAAATTTTGTGATGATGTGAACACGTCACCCAAGGATGGGCAGGTGGAGGGGAATACCCATGTTAATGAGATCACCATTCTACTGGAGTATTAGCATATTGAAAGCTATATTAAACATACACCCAAGCTACACTAAACAAGGAAAAACATGGAACTAGGACATGCTGATCCACTATTTTCTTGAGTTTACATTTTCATCATCCAATGAGTTGAAGGAACCAGATATGTTGGAGAAGCTGGCCAGGTTTAGAAGCCATAAAAGGGGGCAGCCATGACTGTATCCTCTGACCAGTCAGGCAGCTATCACCATGTAATAAGCTTCTGTTGCTGGGAACAATCTGGCTAAAGTTCCTTCAAGCAATAAAATTTTGTGATCCAAGACTCATGAAAAAATTCTGCTGAGACTGGTCTCATGAGCAGACATGGTTCAAATCAAAACTGTGACCAAGTATTTTAGTGTATTTTATTGTTATTTTATTTATATATTTCTTATTATATTTTAGTGTATCTATGTAAAGTATCTCAGTATTCTCAGTTCATGATTATCTCACATGAATGACATAAAACTTTCTAATACCTGGAATATCCAGGGCTCATTAAAAACAATAACTCCTGCTTATATAGTACTTTCAAGTCTACAAACAACTTTTCTCACAACCACCCCATAAGGTAGGGTAGTAAAAATATCATTATCTCCATTTTACAGATAGGGAATCTGCAATTGAGAAAAGATTGGTCAAGTCACATGTTTAGAAAGAGGAAGAATTAAGGCTTGAACACAAATTGTGAGTCCACATATTACACCACTATCCATCTCATAAGTGAAACTGGCTTCTTCTATATCTCATCTTCTCATATGGTCCAAAATATCAACCAGCTAATGACGCCAACTGATATTAGCTAGTATGCTAATAGGAGAAGGCTGAGAAGACAGCTATAGATAAGGTATTTATAATGCAGACCATCCTGCTCCCACTGCCTAAAGGCCAGGTGTGTTACATTTTCAGCCCTCCCTCAAGGTTCTCATTGGGAAGGGGGAGTGTTTAGGCTCTCTGCCATTGGCTCCAATCTCCACCAATGGTATTCCCTAAATAGAGGGGTATAGTCCTCTGAGTTCCAGTTCTGTTTTATAAAGAAATAGCTAGTTCAAAAGATAATCACAAATATACAAATTTACTCCTCTAATCCATGGGAGGCATAATCCTCCTCTCACTCCAGTCTCTGAGAAAGAGAAGGGATTAGGTTCATAGTTTAGCTCAGTTTCTATAGATCATAATCCCAGTTCCAAATCCACAAATCCCTCTTAGGCTCAGATCCCAGGCATGCCATCTTCTCAGGGCTTTCGTGCCAGGCTGGCTGCTACACCTTCTTGTCTACAATCCTGACTCTAAGGTCATTGTCACTGCTCAAACTCCCAGGTCACATGGGGAATCACCTATAGCACCTGAAAGTAAAGACAAACAACACAGAATAGAAATGTTTCTTGAAGCTGGAGCTAAGGTAAAAGAGGGAGAAAAGGGGAGGAGAACACTTCCCCTCTCACTGGTTCAGTTCATGCCATCTTTGTTATGAGTGAAGTGAGATCTTCACCCTCTGGACATAACCAAAAAGAGAGAAGCAGAGAGAGAGTGGCAGAAAAACAATGTGAATGGCTGTAGTAACAGGCACCCTACCGCACCCAGGATGGCCTGGTAGCACAGGTTCTTTGATCTGCTTTGCTAAAGGAAAAACAACTTTTAAGGGGTTAACAATCCTTCTCTACTTAAACATATATAAGTCATTCACTAGCTCAGGGGAAAGATTAACTAACATCCTGAACATGGAGAAAATATAAGCAGAAAAATTAGCACAAAGACTCAATAGACATGGCTCTTCCTGTCTAAACAAAGCAAAACAACCACCTACATATAACACCGGATGGGCGAAAACAAACCTCTGAGTAGTCAGGGGGCTCTTAACAAATGGCTACTCAGAGTCCCATCCAGGGAAGCAAAAGGTCCTTCTTATAGTGAACCCCCGAAGCAAAATACCAACCTCCCAGTATATATAACAAAGACTGGGATCCTGATTGACTCAGAGTCAATAGGCACAAAACCTACCTCAGCACAGTTGTGAACCATCAGGGTTCAAAGGAGATCAATCTTTCAGATGTTGTCAATGAGCCTGCAAAACTGAACTTCGGAAAGAAAACAACAAAAAAATTCCACTTTGCTTGAGCTTACAATGACTCAGTTTTACCAGCTTTAAAGATGGAGGAAGTCAATCAAAAGAGGCTCTCTCCACCCACATGGTAGGAGATGCAGAGGTCTCCATGTTAAGGTAATCTAGACATGCTCCAAAGGTGCCTCAAGAGCAACTCCACATTAGGACAACTGGGCCTCTGCAGACATGCCCAGGTAATATAGTCATGCTTTTATCGGAATTTTCTGGAGAAAGTGTCCTTCCTCAGTCCCCATCCTCACCTTCATTATTAGTAAATAGGCTGGAATTAAGCAATGTTGTCTAGTGAACTGAGCACTGGCCTTGGAGTCAGGAAAACACGGACTCAGGTCCAGTCTCTGTCCATTCTGGTTGGGTACCTAGAAAGGTCATTGAACTTCTCACTGTGGCAGAGTAGAAGCTGAGGTACATTGATTTGACAGAAGACATTTCCTCATGGTGAGTTTCCAATACCAATGAAAATGTGAGGTCTTTCCAATAGGCTATAGCACATTGAGAATGATGATTTAGAATGGGGAATTTGAAATAGTGCAACATAGAGACGTATGACCAGAGGTTGGCTAGTCAACAAGAGCAAATGATAACAAAGGGATACCCCAGTAATATGTCACTCAGGTGATATCAGGAAAGCTAGGGTAAAGTTGTTCATTGGTCCTTATGTGGAAGATTTTCAAGAAGACATGGACAGAACTCAAAGAAGATGAAAAGACATGGGTAGCTGGAGCAATGTCCAAAGACCCTGCCCTGTGTAGGCTGGACTAGTTATCTCAGGAGACTAAAGATCTGGGTCATGGTCCTAGCTTCTGAGTGCCCTAAATACAAAAGCCAGGGCACAAATTGGCTCCTGGCAACTAAACTTTTGACAATAGACCATCATGTTCAACTCAGAATCAGAGAAGTTGTATCAAACTGAATGAATATCTTCCAGATATTCTACAAGGGTATCATTTCATTCCAATCTCAAACCTGAGTTCAGATTGTTCTCAGGCAGGGATCGCATGTTAATCATGGATGGGTTGTAGCCTATACCATTGTAGGAAATAAAGTGGATAAATCCATTGAAGAATAACATGACATTTCTCTGGTATGTCTGGTTAATACAGGGCTTTACAGCAGATCTATCATACTCACAACTGGCAGACCATAAGAGGCCAGAAAAACTAAGTGAGACCTGAACCAGACAAAAAAGAAATGTTTAAGAAGATAAATAAAAATGTAATACAACATAAATAATGTTAATGTGTGGTTTTCTAAGTTAAAATAGATCAGGCAGGGATTTGTTTCTATTTGAGTTCGATACCCCTGCTTTATGACATGATGTCATTTAAGCCTCCCAATAACCCTATGAGGTAGGAACTACACATTGTGATGGTACTGGTGGTAGTAGTAGTAGTAGTAGTAGTGGTGGTAGTAGTAGTAGTAATTGTTTGAGTCATAGTAATAATAGTAGTAGAAGTAATTACATTATATGTTGTATTATTATGTTTTTATTGGTCTTTTTTTTAATATCACCATAGTTTCCTGTAGTATCCCTGCCAGTCTCCACCCCAAAGAGCCAATCCACATAACAAATAGCATTTTTAAGGCAGAGAAAAAGTGGAAATCAGAATAACTGATCAATATATCAAAAAGAGTCTGAAAATATGTGCAATATGTAGCACCTGTCAATTTTCCCCCTCTGCAAAGGATAGGCTGGGAATATCTTCTCATATCTCTTTTTTGAGCCTTGTGCAACTGACTTTCATAGGCCATTGTCCATAGTCACATAGCTAACATTAGTCAGATTTTGAGCCCAATTTCTCCAGATTTAAACCATTAGCAATCCTTCAAAATTCAATTACCTCAGCCAGACTCCACCTACTTTCACACTTATTCATGAACAAAGTAGTTTGTAAATGTCCAAATAAAAACCATGGAGAGATTGCAAAATAAATAGCCCCTTCTGCATGACACATAGAAACTATAAAAGGAAAACTTTATTTCCTGCAGCTAGAAGGATCATTTGAGGTCAAAAACTCCAAAGAGTCTCCGTTTCACCCCATTTTTCCTGCACATTCCATTTTGAAAATAGTTTGCATCTGTATACAGAATTGTTCTTGCAAACAAATTATACTAGAAGTCAGTTAATTGGAAAAGCAAATATGTAGCTGTGTCTGCAAGTAGCCAAATACAGATGTAATTTATTTGCATACAATGATAATCATTATTTAGATAGCACTTAAATATTTTCATGTGATCTAAAGGAATCAATTATTTATTCCAAAAATCTTGCACATTTTATAAAAAATGAGCCATTCAGAAAGAAAGTAACTGATCTAGGTTAACAGCAGTCTACCTCAGATCTCTATTCTGTTTCTTTAAGGTTGGGCATACCTTTACTAGAAGGGGACAAGAAGTTCCCTGAAATGATTTGGAATGGAGGGAATTTTGGGAAGCAGTAGGGGCCTGGCTCTTACTATTTGCTAATCATGGGACCTTGGGCAAGTCACTCAATCTCTGGGCCTCAATTTCCTCCTCTGTAAAAATGAATGGTTTGAACTAACAGGCCTCTCAGACTTCTTTCAGCTCTAAATCTTGTGTGTGTTCATCCTTTGTTGCCGAAGAAGACCATGCCATCAGAGAAATAATGACTTGAAGATGGAGAAGTAATCATGGGATCATACAATCATGGATCATTAGAGTTAGAAGTGACTTTCTTAAAGATCATTTAATGAAACTCCCTAATTTTACAGATGAGGAAATGGAGTCCCAAAGAAATAAAGTAACTTGTCTAAAGATCCTACAGTTAGTAAGCAGCTGGGACTCACAAACCAGGTCACAAAATCACAGGCTGTCAAAGATGCAAAGGCCTTTGGAAAGTGTCCTTGTTGTTAACAAAAGCACTACTATATTCTTAAGACTAAAGCAAGAAGGATTTTTTTTAAAAAGACACTCAAAACAGGAATTCTATGTAGCAGTATGGAAAATAAATGGAGAAAAATTGACAACCCACAGATTCATTTATTTTTAACCAACCTGCTAAAGCTATGCCTAGAGTATAATCGGTTAGGGTGCGGCTAAATGCTGAAGGGGAGTAACCTCGTGCTTATTCACAGCTAGACGATTCTTCATTTAAAGCTAAGCTACTGGCTGTGTTCTCCACCCATGTTAAGCAGCATTTCAAAGAATGCTGATTATCCCCACAGGCTGGTGAACTGTTTTGGAGTATTCTAGTGAACAGACAGTAGACTGAGGCCTCCTTTTGGCTCTCGTTTCAGGATTACTAATCAGTATAATAAAGATTGATTTTAAAAGGCAAGAGGCACCAGGATATATCAGATAAAATGCTGGTTGTGTATTGAAATGTATGGAATCAGAAAGAACTAAGTCTAAGTGCCTCTAACATCTGGTGGCCTGGTGACCCTGAACAAGTCACTTAATCTCTCCTTGGCCAGACTACTCTCTAAGACTCTTAAATTGCAGCAAGATTGGAGATCAGTAAGGAGTGGCAGGTGGGTAGGCTGGCCCATTGGAGAGAGCACTGGGCTTGGAATGAGGAAGACTCATCTTCCTGAGTTTAAAATTGGTCTAAGACACTTACTAACCGTGTGACCCTGGGCAAGTCATTTAAGCCTGTTTGCCTTAGTGTCCTCATCTGTAAAATGAACTGGAGAAGTAAATGGTAAGCCACTCTAGTGTCTTTGCCAAGAAAACTCCAAATAAGGTCACAAAGAGCAAGACACTACTGAAAAATGACTGAACAACCACAAGGGTGCAGGGAGTTCTCCCACAGGTGAATTCCTTGTACCTCTGAAATCATAAGTTGGGACCTCAAATGTGTATGTGTCATGGTAAAGTGGAGTCTTTTGTCTTTGAATAAAAATGATAAGGCTGAGAAAATATCTATAATGGAAAAACATTTGTTGTTCATGTTATTTACTATTAGTTCAAATTATTTAGAAGGAATCTGTGACTTTTTTCAGTTTAAGGACCTCCCACCAACATTTCCTACAGGTTCTGTCACTTAACATAGAACTCCTAAGGTATTGCTTAGGGCATAAGAAGTTAAATGACTTGCTGACTATCCCATAAAAAATAAGTATATGTGACAGGATTTGAACCCAGGTCTTCCTGGCTGTAAAGTCAACAATCTACTCATGATCTCATTCAGAATAAAAATAGCAGGTAAATCTGAAGTACTACAAATGTTCTTCCAAGGACAGCAGTAAAAAACTATTCCAGTATAGCCACTAGCAGACCCTTCCCATGGAGGGGTTTGGGGAAGAACTCAAGGAAGTTCCTGCTTTCATTCCACCATCTTGGCTCTGCCCCCAGACCCTTCCCATGGCAATGAGCCAAATCAGGTCACAGACTCAGGCATATGAAGGTATAACTAACTATCCCTTGGGGCTGAAGCAACAGCAGATATACTGAGTCTACTTTCATAGTGGCCCAAGGAGGACGTAGAAACTTGAGTAACAGATGGGAACCATCCAATGGTCATAGTCTAAGATGGAGAGTAGAGAAGTTTTTATATATGTGTATATATATATATATATATATATATATATATATATATATATATATATATATATATATATATATATATGCACACACACACACACATATATGTATATATACATATATTAATGCATATATAATTGTAGGTAGTTTGTATAAAATATATACACAGTGTATATGTGTATAGTTATAATTTATGTATACGTATATAGGTATATTCTGCTATGGACATATGCATTGTGTATGTATAGATACAACAATATATATGTGTTTATATACATACACGTAAAGTCCATAAATGTATAAGATACACATATATAGGTATTTATACACAAACACATAAATGCATATGTGTATACATGTGTATTGGTATGCATAAACAGACGTACACAAATGTTTTGTAATTTCATTAGTAAAGAGAACTACTGTACGAGATTAGGAAACTCTAACCAATGTATGCTGGCACCTTCCGTGCAACTCTCTATATAAATGTGTGTGTGTGTGTGTGTGTGTGTGTGTGTGTGTACACCCACATACAGGTATACATGTGTATACACACACATACACCAGTGTACATGTGTGTACCTATATATGAATATACATCTAACTGTCAATACACACATCAGCATTCCTTTCCTCTCCCCTGAACTGAGCACACAGAGCACCTTTGCCCCAGTAGACTAATCCCCGGAGTACAGTTTGCAGTTGTAGAAACAGCCGTGACTTGTTTATATTTCTGCATGTCTATGTAATTGCAGACACACGGCACACTGCTGCAGCTTGTCTTGTGCCCACTGATAATCCCATTACACATTCTACAAAGCTATTTAAAGCAACCAAAGTCGTCTGTCACTTAAAGAAAGGCCCTGTTGCCCTGCTCCAGGACCAAAGTAAATAGTCTAGACCATTAATTAGGATGAGAACATGTCCGTCCAGGCAAATTGTATCCAAATCCCTTGATTCCTACTAGGCAAAGCTTCTTTAGGAGAGTTGCTGTTTTAGTAACCTCAGAAATCAGGCTTCAGTCTACACTAGAGAAATCCCCCACTAATTTACCTGACCTGTGGAGCCTAGGAGACATAACACTTCTCAGCTTCATGCTACCCATGTGGCGCCCTTAGCACCTCCTGGTAAAGAAGATAACCCTCCCCTCCCTGCCACCCAAGTGCAACACTGAAAAACTCATGGGAAAGTAACTAGTCAAAATATCTTATTTGCTCAAAGTCCTTCTTAAAACAAGGCTGCTGTTACTGTATACAATGTTTCCTTGGTTCTGCTCATTTTTCTCTTAATTATTTCTTGCAAGTCTATCCATGCTTTTCTAAAATCCTTGAGCTCCTGATTTCTTATAGTGTGGTCGTATTCCATCACAATCACATACCACACTTTGTTCAGCCACTCTCCAATTGGTGGGCATCCCTGCATTTCCAGGTCTTGGCCACCACAAAGAAAGCAGCTATAAACATTTTAGAACATATGGCTTCTTTTCTTTTTTCCCTAATCATCTTTGGAAATAGATCTAGTAGTGGTATTACTGGATCAGAGGGCATTATAAATACTCAAGTAGAAAGGAAATACGAAGAAAGACACTATCTGCATCCAAAGAAAGAAATGATAATAGATGTATAGAATAATTTTATATATGTACGTGCATATATATACATGTATGCACACATATACATGTGTATATATATTTGTGTCTAATGTAGCCATCTATAGGGTAGGGAAGGAGGGAAGAAAAAAAGGAAATTGACATGATAACTTTATTACATATTTTAAAGAACAGCAAGTTGTACATAACAGATTTGTAGGTTCATGAATAATCATCTTTTTTTTTGTTAAACTATATTATGGAAATTTAATTTAATTCCATAAATGAAAAATGAAGCAAATCAAAATAAAGTACTAGCTCTCTGAAGACAGAACTGATTTTGCCCAGTTACCAGAAACACGCAGATGACGCTCTGTCATCATGATTAGGATGTCCCCAAAGGACTCCTGATCCTACATTCAGTGCTTCAGGTAGCAAGAAAGAAACAAAGGGCCTTTAAAGATGGAACCTACTTATTTTCTAGACAGAATTGGTCTCTTTTCCTCCTGTAAACCTTTACCTCTCACTCATTGCAGATAGTAAATCATTTAGCTCATGAGGATTGTATCCTGGGTCAGCAAATGTGGGTAAATTCCAAGTGATCTATGAACTTGCTGTATTTTTTTAATATTTTGGTCATTATATTTCAAGGTAATTGGTTTCCTTTGTAATCCTATGTATTTTATTTATTCACTTAAAAATATTCTCAGAAGGGGTACAAAGGCTTCACCAGGCTGCCAGAAGGGTCTGTGACAGAAAAGGTCAAGCAGTACTTTAACAAAACTACACACTTTGTTCTTAAGAATTCTCTCTCACCTTTTATAGAGTGGCCTCTTTCTGGCCACTTTCTTTTAAAGAGACTAATTTTATATGTCTCACCTTGTTTTATTTGACTTTGATTTACTCCCAATAAATACAAATGTTTAAGGTGAATTTCTTCTTTAACTCTTCAGACTGTCCTCTAAATCTTAATAAAATATTCCCAAAAGTCCCTCTCCCAAACTATTAGGATTCTAGCCTCAGGGTTTAAACATTTCTGTACCACCATCTGCAGTGTCCCAAGACTGGGAATGGACCTTGGAGTGAGATGGCTGGCAAGAAGAAAGACAGACCACCTGGCTAGTACTAAAACAAACAAAAATGCCATGTATAAAATGGAGGTGATTACACTTGCACTTGGTCTACCTTCCAGGGTCATCTTGAAGAAGAAAACATGGAAGACAATGGAAAGCACAGGGCAAGCGGAAGTAGACTGGAAGCTTTTCCCCATCCCTCTTAATTCCTCCATTGATTATGTCTCCTCTATCCCATCTACAGCTCGTTTGTCCATATTTGTTTTCATGTTGCTCTCCCCCATTAGACTATGAGTTCCTTGAGAGCAAGGACTATCTCTTGCCTTTTTTTGTATCCCCAAGGTTGATCACTGGCACACAGTAGGCACTTAATAAATGTTTACTGACTGATTGAAACATATTATCAATGATGTACTTGGATACAGGAAATATTAACAGACACAGAGGAAGGCTTCCAGTGCATTGGGCCACCCCTCTATGGAGATTTTTGAAGGGACATGGACAAGAGCAATGGCACATAGTAGAAAGAGCACTGGACTTGGAGGAAGAGTGCCCAAGTTCAAATCTTACCTCTTCCATTTACTAACTGGAGACCATTTCCCCTCGATGACCTCAGTCTCTTCATCTGCAAAAGAAGACATTGCACCACAAAATTCCAGGGCCTAACAATGCCATGAAGAATGGCACAGTAAGTGACAGTATAAACAAGGGGCACCTTTGGAAGAAGATCAGTGAGATCATGGATACAACTAAATATATATGAATCTGTTGTACAGAATTATTTATACTATGTCCAATATTCATCCATAATCTCCATGAAGGCAGGGATTGTGTCCTATCTTAACTTGTGCATCTCTCCATGGGTTTGCCAAAGGTCTATGCACACAGTAAGTGCCCATTAAATGATTGTTGGATTGAATGGTACTGAAATCAGTCCCAAAAAATCATTTATTAAGTGTCAGCTGAATCAGACACTGGCAAATAGTGGGTGAATTCAAATCCAGGCTCAGATACTTACTATGTGACTCTGGGGGCAAATCACTTAACCTCTGTCTGCCTTACTTTCATCATCTGTAAAATGGGGATAATGATAATGCCTCCTGAGTTGTTAAGATCAAATATTTGTACAGTATTGTACAAGCCTTAAAGTATAATGCTAGCTATCATTATTAAGTGCTAGCTTCTCTAAGGAAAACAAGGTCCTTCCTAATCCCATACATATACTGTCCTTTTGTAAATTTTTTTCTCTTTCAAGGCTGCCCTAGATCTTCATTTCCTCTGATCTCATCTGGGGAAAACTAGTATGTGTGGGTGAACCCACAGTCAAATTTATCCCAGGTCTAACCCCATAGGCAGAGACTGGGCAAAAGATCAATAGGGAGTTACTTTACAGCTTTGCAAACAATTTAGGCACTGAGTCACAACAGAAGTCCACTTCTCCAGACATTCAATAGTTGATCCAAAAGAGCTACAGAACATGTGACCAACAAAGCAGAAACAAAAAGTTGTTTCTAGGTTCCACCTTTAGTATTTCTTTGGAAATCTTCTGCTTGGGAGTAAAGACACTAGATTCAAATAATAGGTCCTCAAGTTTCAGTTTCCTCAGATTCATTCACATCAATCCAACAACCAACTACTTGTAAACTATTAAGTGCAATATGAACTCTTCAATTTCCTTTAAATAATTGAGATAGTTCTAGTCTCAAGAGGCTCTTATGAATTCAGTCTTCAATCAAACTTTCAACAATGTTTATATCTGACCTGCCTGGTTAGCTCAAAGGGGAGTGAGTATTTGAGTAATTAAAGATTTTTTTCCTTGGAGAGAGAATGGTATTTTGAAGAGTCCATCCAGCTAAACTATTGGATTAAATTCATCTTTTGAGGGAAAAAGACAGATAATCAGTCAATAAACCTATTAAGAATTAATAGAATTAATTAATTAAAAAGAATTAAACCAATTAAGAACCTACTGAAAAACCTGGAAAGATTTAAATGAACTGATGCTGAGTGAAGTAAGCAGAACCAAGAGAACACTATACACAGTAACAGCAACATTGTGCGATGACCAACTTTGATAGACTTAGCACTTCTCAGCCATACAATGATCCAAGAAGATTCATGATGGAAAATGCTACCCACATCCAGAGAAAGAACTATGGATTTGGAATGACGATTGAAGCATACTTTTTTGTTTTTTTCTTTCTTGTGGTTTTTCCCTTTTGTGTTGATTCTTCTTCTCACAACATGACTGATGTGGAAATATGTTTAACATGATTGCACATGTATAATCTTTAAAAAGCACCTACTATGTGCCAGATACCACGTTAAGCTCTAGGGATATAAATACAAAAAAGAAAGACAGCTCCTGACCTCAAGGAGCTTACAATCTAATGGGGGAAGACAACACAAAAAAGGGAGGTTAAAGAGTGTGGGAGGTTGGAGAATTCCAAGGGAATGTGGTGACAGAGAAATGAAGAGATGGCTGGCCTAGGTGCCCTTGTTAAATGGAGGTTTGAGGAGGAGTGAAGCAGACTTTCTGAGTTCTCAAGGGGAGCAGCATGTACTCTAGAACCTGATGAAATATAAGCCCAGATGAACAAAGTAAAGAAGAGATAATGGGGAAAATATTATCTTACACCCAATTTGAAGAGGAACTACAGAACAGTGGTTCATGGAGAACAGAGGTGATAGAATTAGAAGAAAAGGTGAGGACTTTCTATTTCTTCTTCCTGTTCCTCCTCCTCCACTGCAGTGATAGCACAAGGTAGTAAAAAGAATGGGAAGCTTTAGTGAAACAGAAACGTTGGAGGCAGGAGAATGGGGAACATGGGAACATGCCCATTATTCTTTCTGGCTGTGTGTGTGCCCTTCTCATGACTCTCCACCTTGTACTCCAGCTTCTTCATAGCTCTGCTTTCTAAGGATTTCACTCTTCCCCAAGAGTCCAAGACCACCAAGGAAGATGGAATGTCCCATGTGCTCCTGATGGTCAAGTTCTCCCGGTAGATACTGCAGCCTTGATATACCCCCCAGGAAGAGCTAGGATTCTTACCTTAGGACCAATGGCAGGTTAAGTTATATGATATAAACTTTCAGGACTGACAGAACTAGTGATTTTCAAAAATGTGTCAGTGAACTTTGTCCACGATAAGTTGAGGCAACTTGTCCTGATTTAAGAGGGGCCTCTATAGGAATGTTATCCTGGAGGGGCTTTTGTGACCTGTGACTGCCCACACAATAAATAAAGACATATATTGAAATTCTGAGGTAACCTCTTCCCCACTCCCACTGATGGGTCACCCCCAGAGCAAAGTTAATTACCCTTTGAGGTTCTAGGTGTATCCCTGAGAGGAGGGGTGGAGGAAGGCATGTAGCAAGCACCTATTATGTGGTGGGCACTGTGCTATGCACTTTACAAAAATTATATCCTTTGATCCTCACAACAACCCTATGAAGTATTGTTTTTCTCATTTTACAGTTGAGGAAACTGAGGCAGATAGAGGTTTAGTGATTTGCCTAGGATCACACAACTAGTAAGTATCTAATTCCAGTTTAATCTTCCTGACTCCACACTTAATGCTCTGTGCACTGCATTATCTAGCTGCCCTCTGAGAGGACTAGGGTATCTCTTCTCTAGTGGCATCTGCCTGAGTCACTATTCCTGTGTGTTCCCTCCATTGTAGGCTGCCAGTAATTGTGCCAGTTCTATTTGATCAATCAACGTCAATTTTTATTTTTACAAAGGGATATTTACTTTGAAACTATATCAAGAAGTATAAATATTTCTCCCTCCCCAGCCTCTGGGGAGGGGTCACAGGGGCACACTTTCCCTACTTCTGCCTCAGTCACTGAAGAAGATAGGCTCGAGGTTTAAGAAATTTCACAAGCAATTCATTTGTTCCACCAATCTCACTTCCAGATGAGAGAATGAATAAGGCAAGGAGTGAGGGAATTCACTTCTCTGCTCCCGCTGGACTGGACCAGGCAGGTCATTAGAGACTTCACTCCTCATCACCAGGCTTCCAGCAAATCCAAGTAGAGCCTTCATTCCCAGACTTCAGGCATTTTTGAAACTCACAAGGTCATAGCCACCTACAAACTCCACCTAAAACAGGATATAACAAATGCAAAGAGGTAAAGAACAGAGGTCCATATTCATCGTCCACATACATTGGACCTCAGATATGGAAGGCCCAAGGCATCTACCTCCCCTTACAGCATTGTCTCTTTCACTAGAACTAGCCATATGGGAAACAGTCAGACCAAAAGCAAGATCCTGGATGACTAGGAGCACCCTTTGAATGTACCCTAGTTCCAGTCAATGGACAGCCTGTCTCCTCATCACATGGTTAGCATAGTTTCTTGAGATCTTGTTTCCTGTACTGTTACAACCTTGTAACTGATTGGGATGATGGAGTTCTAAACCTTTGATCTAAATGTCTAAATTATAACTCTGAAGAGATATAGATCAACTCCATCTGGTTTTGTAAGCATGCTTGTATAACTTGAAACTCATTGCCTATTTACGTAAGAATCCATGGTAGAGTTTAAATGGTTCCAAAGAGACCTGATTGTTAAATTGTCAGGCTGAACATTTATAACTCAGAAATTGATAAATCCTACAAATCAGAGCTTGATTTATTATTTTGTTCATTCTCTAGCCTTCATAAGATGATGGGTGACATATTATTAATGAAGATTAAACTTAAAAAGTGTGTCATATGTACATGTTCCTTATAAATAACACTTGTTGAACATATATCAGAACACCCCTACAGAACACTCTCTTTGCCTGTTTGAAACATCCATATACATGATTCCAGTTGTTATTTTTTAAAATAACTGCAATTTGAGCTGCAAAATAAAAAAAAAAGGAAGAGAAAGAATTTTGCCTTTATTGACATTCTTCAAATGTAAACTAAAGGACTGGACTAAATAACCCCTAAGTTTCTTTCTTCTCATAATCTATACCCAGGTCTTGATTGCAGTTACTGAGAATCCATTCATCAGGGGTGGAGTTGTCTACAGAAAACCTTCCCAGAAGTAACCCATTCTTCAGTGTGACAGTGAGAAATGTACTGAGGAGGTTATGGTGCCTCCTTAGATGTCATCAGGAAGTACTTATCTAAAAGGTAATTGATGTAAAATAAACTACAAACTCAAACATGTTACAAAACTGTGTGGAGAAATGATGAAGAGGGAATGTTGCAACGGTTGGTTGTAAACAGAAGGTTCATTATGGAGTCTTAGGAAAAGGAACATCAGGGAACATTTTCAAAGTGTTTCCAGCACAACTCAGGAGAGAGGGAAGTTGCCTAAATACAAATCTCCAATCAGTTTGGTATTCTACACTTCAGATGAATAAAATTACATTCTAGTGAAAACTTTTCCCAAGTCCTGTGCAATCATGAATATCTTACTATTGGTATATATGTATATATATTCTTCATTATTCCTATCAGAACCACTACCATTTGCCCTGCCTCCATGTTGAAAACCTTGGTGTTATTGTTAACTCTTCCCTCTCCTTCAGCTCATATCTAATCAGTTACCAAGTCCCACTTATTTCACCTTTTTTGTATCTCTAGTATCCATCTTTTCCATACCACTATCCTCATGCTTTTTCCTAGTATGGAAGAAGGAGGAGGAGGAGGAAGAGGAGGAACAAGAGGGAGAGGAGGAGGAGGAGAAGAAGAAGAGAAATGAAGAAGAGGAGGAGGTGAGAAATAAGATAAAGAAGAAGAGGAGAAATGAGAAGGAGAAGAAGAGGAAGAAGAGGAAGAAGAGGAGACATGAGAAGCAGGAAAAGAAGAAGAGGAGGAGGAAGAGGAGAAAGAGTAGGAGGAGAAGGAGAAATGAGAAGAACAAGAAAAAGAAGACAATGATGACTTTCAAGGGAAGACAACCTGATATTCCCAGATTAGCACCTCACGATGTCACAATGAAAAAAAAAGGTCTTTAGTCATTGAGAGAAGCCACTTACCCAATTTATTGGTTATTGCTGCTTTACTAGTAAATTTATCATGCTCAGATCCTCAGCTTTTTGGCTGAGAAAGCCAGCATGACCTATTTTTTGACAGTTTATGTGTCACCATTAATAAAATTGCATCTTGCCCTGAAGAAAACTATGTCTCAGCATACCTTTGTTGCAATTTTACTGGCCACGATCTATAGATGCTGTCCAAGCTTCTCTCCTGAGCTCGTCCTACATTACCAACTACCTTTTGGATATCTTTCACAGAAGATCCTAAGAATATCCAACTAAACATTTCCAGAATAGAATTCATTATCTTTCCAAGTCCTCCCCTCTCCCCAATTTCTATTACTGTCAATGGCATTACCATCTTCCCAGTCCCTCAGGCTCAGTGTTATACTCAACTCCTCATTCTCATGCATCCTGTATATTCCAGGTGTTGCCAAATCTTGTCATTTCTTTAAGAAAAAAACATTACTCAGGTCTCCCCAGCTCCAAATCATGGCTATACTTTGCCCCCTCATCCATTCCCCACCTTCCAAAATTTCAACATCTAATATCTTATCCCTTGAAGAACATATATTTCAATATGCCTTCCAAAGTATCAGGTAGCTAATTCATGCTGCTGTTGTAATTAAATGTTTCATGAAATTAATATATTACATTAGCAAGATGCCCATTTTTAAAATTTTTTATTCTAAGGTTAAGAAACACCAAATAAAATGCACATTTCCATGTAAAAAGTAAAAAAAAGAAAAATAAGATTATATATGAAATTGAAATTATCTATTATGTACAGCTTATTTTTCCTCTTAAATATGTAATAATTTTAGAGTATCATTTTCAAAACTGTCCTGTAATAATTAATTAATTAGGACTAGGGATAATCTCTCAATCATCCACCAAGTTGCCGACAATATTAGTAGAAGTGTCAAGCCAGATCAAAAGGAAGAACGGTACCATGACAGACTGGGAGGAAGGTCTTTGATGGCCCCTCAAATCACATGTGGATCTTGGATGGCTCAACGAATCATACCATGGAAGTGATCATTTTCTATTCTTTGCATGGGGTTGATCAGGGTCAAGCTACCTGACCTTTCCATTTCTTTTCTATTGCTAAGACCCTGAGCAATACAAGCTAAAGGATTTTCAAGATAGTTTTTTTAAAATGTCAATGGCCCTATAGCTAGCACTTGATAACAGCAGACTTCTTGGGCCTAACCAGTTCTGTCTAGCTAATTCCTTGCCTCTGGAGTTATAAAGGATCATGCAACCTCATAATTACTGATGAAGCAAGACAATGTTAACTATATACCTTTTATTGGAGTGAACACTGATGTTCTTTCCCTCTCATGGAAAGGTCTTGCAAAACAATTGCTTTTAATGTCTTCTTGCATGAGTCATTCATTGGCTGGAGAATGAAGAAACACTTCTGATTGACAACCAAACCAGGAAAGAAAAGGGAAGAAAATCATAGTGTTATGTTCTTGGAACATAATTCTAGGTCAGTTTACAAGAGCAAAATCAACGTGTAGATCTCTATTCATAAATATTTTGCTAAAGCAAAAGCCCAGCTTCATCTTTATCCATATAATATTTCTACCCCATTTAGTACATTCCAGTTGAGGGTTTGCTTTGTGCTGAGAGGTGAATAATAACTACTCTAACTCCTTCAAGCAAGGCACTTGTATGCTACAGAAGAGTAAATCGTGATTGTGTAAGATCAGGTGGCTTGATCAAGGTCGAAGTGCCAGTGTCCAAGTCAAACCTAAAACTTCGAACATATGGATTACTGGTGACAAGGATTCCTTTCAGCATTGTCTTTCTCTGTAAATGCGGAGACAGGAAGCCAGGAAGTCAACAAACATTTATCAAACACTGACTATGTGCCAGTCACTACTCTAACTGCTAGGATACAAAAAAAAGCAAAAGATAGTTCCTACTCTCCAGGAGCTCACAGTCAAATGGGGGAGACAATCTGTTATTTTAGGGGGTGGAAGGAATATGGGACTTGGAGGCAAACTAGAGAAAAGCTTACAAAAAAATCTTTAAAGGAAAGAAAGTCATTGAAGTATTTTTAATACACATAGAATTAAAACTAAGACAGAAACAAACAGCCAAGCAGAACAGCTTTGTAAATTATTATATAATTAAGAGGAAAAATAAGCTGTATATAATAATTTCAGTTTCATATATAATCTTATTTTTCATTTTTTACTTTTTATAGAGAAATGTACATTTTATTTGGTGTTTTTTAAGCTCAGAATATTTTTTTTTTAATAATGAGTACCTTGATAATGCAATAATTTAATTTCATGAAATATTTAATCTCTTGATACCAACATTAAAGATATGCTATAAGAAAAAAGATGATAGCATAACAAAATGGCATAACATGGTCTCCATAGTCATATTCTATTCAATAAAACCCAAGGATGCTTTCATCAATATGAGTCTCTTGGTACAGTAGAAAGATCATTGGACTCACATCTACTGGGGATAGAATGCCTGGGTTTGAATTGAGGCTCTACTACTGACTATCTGTATGACCACAAGCAAATCATGACCCATCTCTGGGCCTTATTGTCTTCCTCTGTCACATAAAAAGTTGGGATCAGACAATCTTGAAGCTGTAACAGCCTATGTATGAGTCCTAAGGGTTAGAATGATACCAGCGATAAGCAACAAGTCAACAGAAAAGAGGACGAGGACCAAGGGGGTTTTGTGGCCTACTGAATGGGAGTTTAAGTATGAAAAATAACAGAATCAGCCGCCCCCTATCCTAGAGGTTGGGTGTAGCTCATTTGGGTGTTCCTGAAATATCAGTATGCACATGGAAGACTCTAGTCTTGACTCTCACTAGGTCCCTACGGCAACCTGAAAGACTGGGTTGTAATCACATGGAGGCATTTGAGGTCAGGGATATTTAATCCCCAAGCAGTTATTTACATTTCTATGTACCTCCTCTATGATGACCATATGTCCTAGATTTTCTGAGATGGTTCTGATTTCAAGAAAGAATCAGAAAGTCTGAATTTAAATCCAGGCTCAGATACTCACTAGCTGTGTGATCTTGGGGACCTCAACTGCCTCAGTTTCTTCATCTAGAAAACGGGGATAATAATAGCACCTATCTCCCAGGATTGTGAGAACTGAATGAGATAATATTTGTAAAGTGCTTTGCAAACTTGAATTATATAAATGTTAGCTATTATTTTTTAAATGGTTTTGCAAAAAGAATGTCTTTTGTTAACTCATATGTACCAATTTCAGGAAATACGATCACGAGATCCATCACTATTTCTAGGATCTGCATAAAACAGAATTTCTGTGTATAAAGCCCTGACGTTGACCAAGTACACACAAGAAAATTATAATGATCATAGTAATAGTAAAAACTCGAATTTATATAATGCTTTAATATGTGAAAAGTGCTTGGCATACACCATTTAATCTTCCCAACAACACTGTGCCAAAAGTGTTATTATTATCCCATTTTGCAGATAAGGAAAGGCTGAAAGAAATTAAATGGGCTGCCCAGAATCATGTAACTAGGCAAGTGTCTGACTAGTTAAGTGTCTGTTTAGAACCCAGATCTCTGGAATTCAAAGTTCCCTGGTATCAACCAACATTGGTGTTTATTCCAAGCAAATTCCCTCAAAGCACCATAATTAGTGTAGAACCCTTTGAGTGTTAGCAAGTAATACAGGTAAAGGGCTGTCCCTAGAATCAATAGACCTGAGTTCAAGTCTCCCTCTGACACATATTATCTATTTGATCTTGCATAAGGCATTCTTTCTCAGCTCTCTGAGACTAAATTGCAAAGTGGGTGCAAATCTGTATTGGTAGAGGGAGTTTCCCTATACTCCTCAATGGAGTGTTTCCCCATTGAAATTACAGGTCAAGCCTCCTCCTCTAAAAAAGTGTTAATAATAGGCTCCATTTGGTAATATAAGCTTGTTACTATTCACAACACCTAATAATAAACCTTCCCTTCATCCCATCTTCTCCCTCAAGACTTTGTCATCAAAAGCAAAAGAATCTACAGTGAATGAGAAATCTACAATACCCAGACCAATAATTCAGTGATCTATGTGGGTCACCATTATTTTTAGGCAAACATAAAATAGGATCATTGATTTAGAGTTGGAAGGAACCTTAGAAGCCACTGATTCTAACCCAATTATTGTGTAGATGAGGAAACTGAGGTCCAGAGAGTTGATGTAACTTATCCAAGGTCACACAGCTAATATGTAAAAGGAAGCTAATCTTGTGTTCTTTCCAATGCGCCATAATCACCTTGTTTTATCTTGTTTAAGTGGAATAAAAGTCACAAAACAAAAAGCTAATTCATTAAATGGTTATTCAGTTTGAAAATAGTGCTGAATATAGGCAGCTAGGTAGTGCAGTGGATAAAGCACCAGTACAGGAGTCAGGAGGACCTGAGTTCAAATCTCATCTCAGACACTTGACACTCACTAGCTGTGTGATCTTGGGCAAGTCACTTAACTCTAATTGCCTCATCCTGGGTCATCTCCAGTCATCCTTATGAATATCTGGTCACTGGATAGGAGAAGTGAGGCTGGTGACCTGCACAGCCCTCCCTCACTCAAAACAAGGTCAAGTGCAAGTCATGTCATCATTTCTCTGATGGCATGGTCTTCTTCGGCAACAAAGGACAAACACACACAGTGCTGAATATCTTAGGTTGGCATGGTGACCTCAAAGTCACCATGAATTTTTGTCCCATCATTGACACATAAAGACTGTGGGACCCTGGGCAGATCACTTAACTTTTCAGATTCTTTAATTGGAAACTAAGTGCTAACCAATAAAAAAAATAACTCAATAGAGTTTTCCCACTTAGGAATTCTATAGCAATGAAATCACAGGTCCAGTTCCTATTATTTGTCTTGGGTAGATAAATATTGAGGCTTGATGAAGTATTTACAATAATATACCAATTCAATTATATTTAAAGACACTTTAAGGATACACAAAATAACATTAGAGGTCCTCAACCCAACTCACCCCAGGCTGATGGTTTTCGCTTTGGTGGCAAAGTACTGCAAGGAGATATGAAGGAAGACTGGGAGGTAGGAGAATTATGTTCTGGTACTGGTTTTACCAAGAATTTGTGGGATGACAGTAGGTGAACTACATCATCCTCTGGACATCAGAATCTTTAAAATGGGGCAGCTCAGATGAAATGTGAAGAGTGCTGGATCTGGGGTCAGGAAGACTCATCTTCCTAGTTCAAATCTGGCCTCAGACTCTTGCTAGCTGTGTGACCCTGGACAAGTCACTTCACCCTGTTTGCTTTAGTTTCTTTGTCTGTAAAATGAGCTGGAGAAGGAAATGGCAAATACTCTAGTATCTCTGCCAAGAAAACCCCAAATAGGGTCACAAAGAATTGGACATGATTGAAATGACTGAAGAACAGCAGCTTTTGTAAAATGAGGGAATTGGGCAATATGAGTTTCCTTTAGAGATCCCTTTCTGGCTTGATATTCTCTAATTCCATGAGATATTCAATAAATGTTCGTTGAACTCATCTCTTTCTTCAGAGAGTCCACTTAAAACTCACCCACTAGAACCAGGTAGGTGACCCAGCAGATAGAGCATTGGACATGGAGTAGACAAGACCTAAGGTCAAATCTGTCATTAGATGCTAGCTGGGTGAACCAGATTAACTAACTTAACTTTTCTTTGTCTCAATTTCTTCAACTGTAAAATGGGAGTTATAATAGTACTTACCTTATAAGTTTGTTGTGAGGATTGAATGAGATAATATTTATAAAGTTCTTAACACAGTGCCTAGAACATAGCAGACACTTACTCATTACTACATTCCCTCCTCTCCAGGAAATCTCTCCTTATTGATATTGGACCCACTTTGATCATTTCTATGAGATACTCTCAAGGAAGTGATCTGAACTTTCAAGAAAGTCTCTTGAAACACTCAGCCCCAAAGGGAAGCATAACAGAAGGTAAATTGAAATATAGCAGTACTTCAAAAGGAAGCATAGAAATGTGGCTAAAACAAAGGTTGTCAAATAGAATGATTAGGGCAAAGACTTTAAAAATCACAATAGAATCATTATCTCAAAGAGCATAAGAAGTGAGGTGCAATGCTCTTCTAGCTTGTAAAAAAATAACTCTCAACGGGCATCCCAATGGTGTTGTATCTTAAAACCCTAACTCCTGTAGTCCCTTTACTAGGGAACACAGGCGTTTTCAATTGTTTTCAATTGAGGAGCATTTTTTTCTCCTGAAGACCCAGAATAAGATACTTGAGCTAGTTTTCCAGCTTATCCCCTATTATTCTCCCACACATAATTCCACTCAGGAATGTGCAATAAATGTTAAACAATCAGCTTTCTGGGTGAGGGAGGGACTGTATACACGATTTATTCACTTTGTATTCAATTTTAAGTTTAAGCTGGATTACTAATATTCCCTCCATCAATTTCTTAGTCTAGCCAATCAACAAAACAATAAATCAGACTTTGATGTGTAGCATTTGTCAATTTCCAGAGTTTAAATGCTCACACTAAAAATTTAACAATCTACTTTATGAGGTGGTTCAAGCTGGTTCCAGAATATATGTTCACTTCACCTTAACTGAACTGTGTATTCTTTATTTTCTATAGACGCTTCTATGTTCCCCCCTTCACATCTTTGTTCATGCTATTACTTTTGCCTGAAATATTCACCCTCTGTTCTCACCATATGACAAAGATCCCAGCTTGAAGGCCCACCTCAAATCCACCCCATCAACCTCAGCTTGCTTCATTTTAGCATAATATTCTGCCTGGTTTTATCTTCTCTAAGCAGCTTGAGACCAGTATTCATCTTTGGATTCTCAATAATGCTTCATACATAGCTGATGTTTAATGAATAAAATGAAAGCTTCCCCTCTCCCCTTTTTCTTCTCTTTTTCATTGAATCTACTTCAAACCATAGACATATTTCTGTCCTCAGGCCAAGAGGCCTACCAGTACCTTCTCATTAGTCCCTAGTAGACAATAAATCAGGAGTTCCATTTATATAACACAGCTGACAACAGAAGCTGACTGAGAGGAAATTTGTGTATCAGGACAGTTAACAGACTTTACCTCAAAGGCTTGGTTCTGAAATACTGTTTTTAACTATAAGTACCCATCTTTACATGGAAGAAGAATGAGGATCCCTTACACTTTCTAAAGTACTTAGGTATCCCTTCAAAACCAAAACAAAAGTCAACTTCTAGGTGTAAAGAAATAAATTGTCCTTCTCTTTCCTTCCTAATAATCCATATCAGAGGTTTGTTCATTAAGGACAGGGACCATGTACAAGATATCTTCAACATGTCCAAAATTGAACTCATCTTCCTTTCCCCCACCTCAAATGCTCCTCTCTTCCTAACTGCCCAATTGATATTAAAGACACATCCATCTTTCCACTCATCCAGGTTCATGACCTAGGTGTCAGCCTCAACCCTGAACTCATTCTGCTCCCACCCTGCATACAATCAGTTGCCAAATCTTGTTGTTTTTAGTTTTATAACATCTTTTATACATGCCTCCCTTTTCTCCTCTGACACTGTCACCATTCTGGTGCAAGCCCTCATCACCTCATGTCTGGCCTCTTGTAAGAGCCTGCTGGTTGGCCTTCCTACCTCAAACGTAGTCCATGCACCTTTCATCTGTCAAATTTATTTTCATAAAATATGGGTCTAACCATTTAATGTTTTTCTCTGCCTACCCCTCAACCCCTAGACTGTCTTAATAAACTCTAATAGTTCTCAATACTTCCAGAATCAAATATAAAATCCTATCCTTGGTTTTTATAACCTAATTCCTTTCTACCTTTCCAGTATTCTTATATATTACTTACCTCCAAGTACTCCACAATACAATGACTCTGGCCCTCCTTGCTATTCCTGACACAGGACACTCTATCTTCAGGCTTCAGGCATTTTCATTGGCTGTCCCTCATAGCTGGAACTCTCTCCTCATCTCTGCCTCCTAGCTTCCTTGTCTCTCCTCACATCACAGTTAACACCCCACCTTCTGCAAAACATCTTTCCCAGAAGGTGGAGCCAAGATGGTAGAGAAGATGCCTCAATGTAGCCTAATTCTCCCAATAGTCTCCTCCAAATAACTTTAAAGTAACACATCAAATCAAATTCTGGAATAGTAGCACCAACAAATGGGTGAGGTAAGACATCTTTCCAGCCAAGAAAACCTAGGAGGTCAATAAGAAAGGTCTGTGACACTGGTACGGGAGTCAGCCCAGAGTATATGTGATGGCAACTTCTGCTGTGGGCCTTGGAGGAAGCAGTGTTTATAAAGAACTCACTTGAAACAGAAAGACACACAGAGAGTTAAAATAAGGGGTTTGGGCAGAATGTATTATGCTTCAACTGAAGTTAAAAAAAAGAAGGCAAGGGTAGCAATCATGATCCTAGACAAAGTAAAAGAAAATATAGGCCTAATTAAAAGAAATAATTAGGGAAATTACATTTTGCTTAAAAGAGTCCACATACAATGAAGTAATATCGAATGTAGAACATTCAAATTGTTAATGGAAAAGTCGAATGAGCTATACAAGGAAATATACTGTAAAAGTATATTAGTAGGGGACCTCAACTTTCCCTCCTGAAGACTGGATAAATCTAACTTCAAAATAAATAAGAAAGAAGTTAAGGATACTAATAGAATTTTAGAAAAGTTAGATATGCCAGAGCTTTGGAAAAAACTGAATGGGAATAGAAAGGAGTACACCTTTTTCTCAGTTATATGTGATACCTTCACAAAAGCTGACCATGTGTTAGAGCATGAATACTTTATAGACAAATGCAAAAAGGCAGAAATATTAAATGCACCCTTCTCAGACCATAATATAATAAAAATTACATTTAATAAATCATTTTGTAAGCATAGAATAAAAATTAATTGAAAAATAATCCCTAAAGAATAAGTGGGTTCAAGGAACAAGTCTTAGAAACAATCAATAATTTCATCGAAAAGAATGACAGCAACGGGAAAACATTCTAAAATTTGTGGCATGCAGCCAAAGCAGTACTTAGAGGAAAATTTATGTCTCTAAACAGCTGCATCTATAAAAAAGAGAAAGAGCCCATCAATGAATTAAGCACATAATTTTGAAAACTAGAAAGAACAGATTTAAAATCTCCAATTAAACATCAAAATAGGAATCCAGAAAAACCAAAGGAGAGATTTATAAAATTGAAAGTAAAAAATATTGAACTAATAAATAAAACTAGGCACTGGTTTGAGAGAAAAAAACAATAAAATGGACAAAGTATTGGTTAATTTGATTTAAAAAATGAAGATGAAAACCAAATCACTAGTATCAAAAATTAAAAGGGTCACCAATGAAAATATAATTATCAGGAGCTATTCAGCCCAATTATATGTCAATAAATCTGACAATTTAAGACAAATGGATGAATATTTACAAAAATTGTCCAGGTTGACAGAAGAGGAAATAGCCCTATCTTAAATAATCCTCTCTTAGTAAAAAAAAATGAATACACCATAAACAAGCTCCCTAAGGAAAAATCCCCAGGACCAGAATGATTTACAAGGAAACTCTACCAAATATTTAAAGAACAATTAATTCTAATAACATGCAAACTATTTGGAAAAATAGGCAAGAAGGAGCACTATATAATGTTTTTATGTCACAAATATTGTTTTGAAACCTAAACAGCATTATCATACAGATCACATAATATGACCAGGTGGGACTTACACCAAGAATGCAGGGTTGGTTTAATATTAGGAAAACTATAAGCATAACTGACCACATCAATAGCAGAAACAACAAAAATCATATATTATCTCAATAGATGCAGGAAAAGTTTTTTGACGAAATACAATACTAATTCCTATTTAAAAAAAAACACTAAGAAGCATAGGAATAAATGGGGCTTTCCTTAAAATGATAAACAATATCTATCTAAAACCAAGAGCAAGCATTATTGTCCTAGAGATAAATTAGAAGTCTTCATAATAGAATCAGGGGTGAAACAAAGATGTCCATTCTCACCAATATTATCAATTGTACTAGAAATGCTAACTATAGCAATAAGAAAAGAAAAATAAATTGAAGATATTAGAATAAACATTCAGGAAATAAAACTATAATTCTTTGTAAATGATATATGATGATATACTTAGAGAGTCTTAGAGAACTGAGTAAAAAAACTAATTGAAACAATTAACAATTTTAGCAAAGTTGCAGGATATAAAATAATTAGCATTTCTACATATTACCAACAAAGTCCAGCATGAAAAGAGAGAAAGAGAAATTCAATTTAAAATAACTGCAGACAATATAAAATACTTGGAAACCTACCTACCTTGATATACCCAGGAACTATTAGAGCACAATTACAAAACACTTTTCACGCAAATAAAGACAGATCTAAACAACTGGAGAAATATTAATAGCTCATGGGTAGGTCAAGTCAACATAATAAAAATGACAATTCTACCTAAATTAATTTACTTATGCAGTGCTATATCAATCAAACTAGAAAAGAATTATTTTATAAAGCTAGAAAAAAATAATAAAATTTATCCAGAAGAACAAAACGTCAAGAATATCAAGAGAATCAATAAAAAAAAAAACCTATGAAGGAAGCTGGTACCAGATTTCAAGTTATATTCCAAAGAGTTAATCATCAAAACAATCTGGTGCTGGCTAAGAAATAGAATGGTTGATCAACAGAATAGATTAGATAGGTACACAATACAATATAGTAAACAACCATAGTATTCTAGTATTTGGCAGGCAAGGTTTTTAAAAAAACAGGAAATTGGGGGTGGGGGGTGAGAAGACTTTTTAAACTGATTTTTTTCTCTGATTTTCTCTGATTTTTCAAACGTAGGAAACTGAGTCAAATTTATAAAAAAATGAGAGCCATTTCCCAATTAATAAATGGTCAAAGAATATTAACAGGCAGTTTTCAGAAGAATTTGAAGCTATTCATACTCATATGAAAAAATGGTCTAAATCAGTATTGATTGGAGAAATACAAATGAAAACAGCTCTGAGGTACCATCTCACATGGATCAAATTTGCTAACAAGATATAAAAAGAAAATGACAAATGCTGGAGGGGCTGTGGAAAATTGGGACATTAATACACTGTTGTAGTTGTGAACTGATCCAACCATTCTGAACAATTTGGAGCTATGCCCAAAGGCTATAAAACTGTGCATAACTTTTGACCCCGTAATACCACTACTAGGTCTGTATACCAAAGAGATCAAAGAAAAAAAAAGAAATGGATAGCATGGCAGCTCTTTTGTAATGGTAAAAAAATTAGAAATTCCCCCATCAACTGGGGAATGACTGAACAAGTTGTGGCATATGATTGTGATGGAGTACTACTGTGCTATAAGAAATGACAATTAGGATACTTTCAGAAAAATTTGGGAAGACATATAAAGTGATGCAAAGTGAAATGATCGGAACCAGAAGAGTGTATTCAGTCATAACAATATTAAAGATGTTCAACTGTGAAAGACTTGGCTACTCTGATCAATACAATGATCCAAGATAATTCCAAAGGACTCATTATGGAAAATGCTACCCACCTTCAGAAAGACAACCAATAATGTCTGAGTGCAGATTGAAGCATAATTCTTTCACTTTATTTTTCTTGATTTTTTTTTTTGGCAACATGGCTCATATGGAAATGGTTTTGCATGATTTCACATGTCATGTATAATTTATATCACACTGCTTGCCTTCTCATTGGGTGGGGGAAGGCGCAGATGAGAAAGAGAAAATTTCTAACTCAATTTTTTTTTTAACACTAATGTTTAAAATCAATAATAAATGCTAAAAATTCTTAGCTGATTCTTTATAACCCTAGTGTCAGCCCTCTGCAATTTTCTCCAGTTTATCTTGTTTATGTATCTTGTTTATACATAATTTTTGTATGTTGTCTCTTTCAAGAGAATGTGAGCTCCTTGAGAGCAGGAAGTGTTCTTTGCCTTTATATCGCCAGAACTTACTATAGTGCTTGGCATATAGTAGATGTTAAACAAATACTTGTTCACTTAACTTGGTTTGACTATCTAGCACAGGACCTTGCATGTCCAGAAGTAGCATGGTCTACTAGAAAGAGCAAAGTCAAAATAACAGGTGAGAAAGTGGGTTGTACAAGGATGAGAAAAGAAACCAACGTAAAATGAGCATCTAACTATCCCCAAAATATTCTTGCTTTAGGTATAAAATTAACTTTTCATGGCACTGAGAAAGAACACTGGTCAGGGAGAGAGAAGATTTGGATCCTAGTACTGGCTCCAACACTAACTTGCTGGATGATTCTACGGTCTTAATTTCTTTATATGCAAAATTAGGGATTTGAGTAAGATGACTGAAGTTTCTCCCAGTTCTAGCATGCTGTCATTCTAGCAGGCTCTCCGTTAAGTCTGCGGAATAATGTTATTTTCTCTGTAACTCCGTCCACAATTCACCTTCCATGGGAAGATTTCCCTGAGTAATATAAATCCACTCTAACCAATCCTTGACAATGAAGCACCTCAATCAAGTACTCCATTTCTACTTACTATGGCATTTTATACTTAAGTGTCTTGAAATCCTTTTCTGTATCTCTGGCCTTCATAGTTGGAGTATAAGTTCTTGTTAAGGTAGGAGTACCTTTCGCATTTGGTTCCTACTTGGTTCTTTTCCGTTCTTCTCTCTTCCCATACCCCCTAGAATTGTTCCCATCTTTTGATAAAAAGCTCCCACCATGGCAAGTATTCAAATGAGTGTGCCTCAGTGAATGACTTTCCTTTCTCCTTAGCAAAAGAATGAGGTGAGGCACCTGACAGTTTTGAGAGACTCTGCAAAAGCCAGCTTTGCCCAGAGGCTCAGTACAGGTGTGGTTAATAGTTATTTAATGATTCTTCACAACTGCATGCATCTGTCTGAGCAAAAGCAAGACTGCAATCTTCCTCTCTTCACACATTTGTTCCAGCTGTGGCAGCCTATCTCTTTCTGCCCCAGTGCATGATTTTAGGTGCCTGACTGGGTATTTTAGAAAAATAAGATGGATGTTCTGAATTTCATTTTCCTAGAAGATAGCCACGTGTTGGTCTCTTTGAACTACTATAACGTGCCTCCCTCCTAAAGAACCTGGGTATGCAAGACAATTCTCAAATCTCCAGATTAATGGAAAGGAAGAAAATGTAGGACGGAGGTAGAGGACAGAGACATCCACAGGGTCAATAGAGGACACTGTCATGTCCTGAAACCAGAGCTGAGGAGAAGATAAAGAACACCAGAATTCTAGTGGCAGGGATAACTTCAGTATGGAAACTGGTACTTTATCACAGTTTGGGAAATAGGTGCTAAGAAGCTCCTTGACTCCCAGTCTATCCTTCTAATCTTCAAAGTGGAACCAACTTTGCTGAGACTAACCTTGACCCTAAGCAGGGGGAACCCAGAACCCTAGGTTCATAGGTCACTGGCTAGATACCAAGTCCATTTTGCTACTGATACAAACTCTGATTTTATGTGACAAATAATGCCCATGGATCTTAGACCATGTTATTATCTGGCTTCCTGTCTCTGCCTGGGAACTTACCTTAACCTTGTCAGTTTTTTTCCTTTATTAAATTTGTATAATAATAATAATAATAATAATTAGCTTTTAAGAGCTTTAAGGTTCTCAAAGCCTTTACATATGTCATCTCAGCTGATCCTCCCAACTCTGACAAGTAGGTAAGTGCTATTATTATTATTATCATCTCCTTTTAACAGATGGGGAAATTGAAAGAGGAAACATGACTTGCCCAGGATCACACAGCTAGTAAGTGTCTGAGGCAGGATTCAAACTCAGGTCTTCCTGGCTTAGCTAACTCTAACATATTTGACTCCTGGTGCCTCTATACATTTGATCATCTCTCAACCCTAAGTCAGGGCACTGAACTTCCTGACTTACTTGATCCCCAAAACCGCTCAGTTCTTTAAGTTTAGACATTAGCCAATTTAAATCCCTAATTAATTACCTTTTTCCTTCTATCATCAAACTAGATGCTACCATTATCACTGGTATGCTTCTGACAAAGCCTCTTACCACATTCTAGTTATCTTGAATTTAAACAAGGATAATATTTATAGCCTTCTAATACTTCACCTCAACTTCAAGATGACCCTGAGTTCTTGAAGTCTATCACAGTGGAACAAAAGTTCTGGCAGGTTCTACCAATTTAGAAAGATTTCAAGTCCAGGCATGTGATGGACTATTTTTCTTAGGATCAGCCTGGCTAAGTTTGGAAAGACTAAACACCAGCATGATGAATTTTTTTGACCATAGCAACTCACAGAGACCATTGAAAGGGACCCAGGAACTGTGGCAATATAGGTTTTGAGGAGTGACTACAACAATGAAATCACAACCCCTTGTAGTATGGAAATCAGTATTTACTTAAAACAGGGAAGTGCATCAATTTTAGAAATAAAACACCAGACTACAGCAATTAGAATTATGTATATATGAGATTTCTACTCAACCTAACTATAACTGAGTAACTACTTAACCTCTAAGCTAGTCAATATGGTATAGTGGGAAAAATACTGGTTCTAAGAGTCAAAGCCCTTCAAATCTTGCCTCTGACACTTATTATCTGTGTAATATTGAGCATTTCACTCCCATGGTCTTCAATTTCCCCATCTGTAAAATAAAGGGATTCAGCTTTGGACCTCTGCATTCCTTTTAACTCTAGACCTATGAGCCTATAAATGTAATGAAACAAAGAGTAGGCATCTGCTCTGGCTAGAATACTTTCCTATCAAGTGCTATCCCCATTATACTAGTCTGTTTATTCAAATCAACAAGCACTTATTAAGTGCATACTCTATGTCAAACATTGTGCGAAGGGCTAGGAATACAAACTGAGCAGAATGGAAGATAATTCCCTGATCTTCTTTAGGACTGAAGCTCATCCTTGATACCTGTCTCCAGGCTGTGCTGGAGCCAACTCCAACGCATTCTCTGTCTCTCTCTCTCTCTGTCTCTCTCTCTGTGTCTCTGTCTCTCTCTCTCTCTATCTCTCCCTCTCTCTCTCTTCTCTCTCTCTGTCACTGTCTCTCTGTCTCTCTCTCTCCATCTCTCTCTGTGTCTGTCTCTCTCTCTGTCTCTGTCTCTCTGTCTCTCTCTCTGTCTCTCTCTCTGTCTCTGTCTCTCTGTCTCTCTCTGTCTCTCTCTCTCTGTCTCTCTCTCTCTCTTCTCTCTCTCTGTCTGTCTCTCTCTCTCCATCTCTCTCTCTGTCTCTGTCTCTCTGTCTCTCTCTCTGTCTCTCTCTCTCTCTCCATCTCTCTCTCTGTCTCTCTCTCTGTCTCTCTCTCCATCTCTCTCTCTGTCTCTGTCTCTCTCTCTGTCTCTTCTTTCTCCCTGTCTGTCTGTCTGTCTCTCTGTCTCTCTCCATCTCTCTCTCTCTGTCTCTCTGTCTCTCTCTCTCTGTCTCTCTCTCTGTCTGTCTGTCTCTCTCTCTCCAATTGTTAAATTATTAGTGTGAACATTTCCACCTCAGAAATTGGCAAATGCCACAAATCAGGACTTGATTTATCTTTTGTTGTTAGTTTATAGACTTAGAAAAGCGATAGAGAAAAGACTGACAATGCAGATAAAATTTTAAAACGTCATAGGTACATTTTTCCTCTCAGAGAGCTAGTTTTTAAACATTGACTAGCATATCACTGTCTGTCTCCCTCATGGTCACCAAAAGAAAATAATGATTATACCACCTGCAGATTTAGGATTCTCCCCTATGGACATGGGACTAAGTTCACTTATCATTGTGCAGTCTAAAATTCACTCCCACATGGAAGGCTTTTGGTAATCTACTTACATCTCTCAATCCTCATCCCAAAGTGAAGGTGCCCTCCACACCTATCCAACTTTTACTCCCAATATGCAACCTCGACTTTGACTAGACTGCTTTCTTTTTTGTCCCCTACAATATACTCTGCCCTTTGCTAACTTTCCTGACTTTGCTGATCTAAATTCTACCCATCCCTCAAGACCCAACTCATGTCATTCCACTACCACCATGAAATTTTCCTCAGTTACTTTAGGACATTCTCTCAATTTTAATAATATGTATTGTCCATGCCACATAATCTGGTACTTAATAATATAGTGTTAGCTTATATTTTCTCTAACTGTTTTGCTCATATAATTTTAACTTCCCCCAACTAAATTGTAGTCTTTGGGAATAAGTGTTCTATGAAAGACAGTGGGATATCATAGAAAAAGTATTTGACTTGGAGTCAGGAGATCTGAGTTTGACTCCCAGGTCTGACATTTACCATTATATTCCATTAGCTAAGACCTTTACCTTCTCTGAGTCTGCCTCCTCAATTGTGAAACAGAGATAATAATAGTTACACTTTCTACTCACTGGGAATATGCTATATATTAGCCCTTGCAGTTCCTAACACACTGCTGGACACAAAATAAGGACCCCATAAACATTTGTTGAATTTCCTTAACAGAGATCTCCAGGGAACTTTTTCATGGGAGAAAATAGTTATCAAATTCAAAAGCTTTCTTTTCCCAGCCCCTTCTGCTTCCACATCCTTCCTACTACCAAAGGTTAGATGTAGGAGCAGTTGGGGTATAGGGGACTGTCACAATCCGCATGCTCAACCACTGAAATGAGACAAACTCTTGATAGGATCATAGATTGCAATTCTGAAGTGACCTTAGAGGTCATGGAGTTTCAACCCTCCAATTTTAAAGATAAGTTCTAGAAAGGCTGAGTGACTTGCCCAGGGTCATATAGCTAATAAGTATCTGAGGTATGATTAGAACCAAGGTCTTCTTGACTCCAAGTCCAGTGTCCTATCCACTACCTTTCATCTTCTTTGGTAAAGCTTAATTACACTAAACAACAGTAATAAAGAATTACCTTTCCCCTTACAAAGAAAATGCATGCCAGCATTGCAAATGAAATTTTAGAAGTAACTAATCACCAGATGCTAGGGAAGGAGAAAGACAAGGAAGAGCCAAAAACACTAGAGCCCTGGAATAAGCCAAATAATAGATAATAATGGTGCATATTTAATGTAAAGTAACTGAATCCTCCAGATTCTCCTTTCCTTCCTTCAGCAGCGCTTCCTCCTCCCCACTCCTTCTCAAGATACTAGTCCCATCATATGACCCTTTACCTCCCTATGTGAAAATCTTCTCTCCTTAAAGGAACTTGTTCAAACTAAGATAAAAATATCCAATAGTAAATTAAAGCATTTCGCCTTCAAACATATTCTCACACAGGGGAATTTGTGAACAAAGACAAGGTAAAGGAGTAAAGTTATAAACGTAGAATGACAGATATCAGACAAAAGTTTACTTTCTACCCTTATCCCTATCCCTAAAATTGTACCACCTTTTCCATATTAATGTAGTATATCACTTGACCAAATCATTATCCTAAAAGTGAAAAACATAAGGACGTCTAAAACCCACAGATAGCTCCTGAGCTAGACTTTTGACCCCCATTGGTTCACTAAAATGTGGGCTTTTTCCCACTGACATTAGGAGAAAATTGCTGAGTCTTTAAATTCCACTCACTGATTCAGACAGTTTCATTTGGTTAGAACTTCTGGTTACTTCTCAGTCCTCATCTTTCCTCAGGCAAAGCTCCCTTAGACCTCAATGAAACAGAAGGTTTAGATACACTATGTTGTCCATCAACATAGTCCTCCTGTCTACCTAGAATAAAAAGATATTGATTGTCATAAACAATGGGCTAGTGATCTCTTAGTATAGATAAGAATGATTCCTATGGCCATGCCATTCATAAGGACTTTATCCTGCATTTTAATAGAGTAAGAATATGATGGAGGGAATAGAGTGCTGAACTTGAAATCAAAAAGAACTGGGCTCAAACCCTATGTCTAACACTTATTAGCTATGTGACTGTGGGTGAATGAACTTCTCTGTGGTTCAGTTTCCTCATCTGAGTCAGAATAAAAATACTTGTAATACCAGACTCACAGGGTTGCTGTGAGAACCAAATGAGATCATATGTGGAAAGCACTTTAAAACTTTACAATGTTATGTAAATGGTAGTTAGTGTTATTCTAAGATTCTCGTGAGTAGGGAGCACATAGCTAACTCATATATTTGAACCTGAAAAAAATGACTTTAAAAAGTCATAAGTGTTTGAATTAATATCAGCCTTGGCATCCAGTGTAGCCTTTCAAGGTCATTATCATTAAAAATGTGTGCCCCATGACCATCACTACATGTTATAAAGCTTCTCATTGTTGTAGAAGAATCTACAAGCAACATTTAAAATTCTTTGAGTTTTCTCAACTGAACCCTTGAAGGGTAATATCTAGTGGTTCTGTGAGCCCCTACCCATACACAAATTTTCGCTGCAACCTGTCCCAAATCATAGATGATATGACTGTTTGAAAATGTATCCAGTACCATCTCGATGATAATCTGAAGCACAAATTGAAGTTTGGCTTAATTGTGATACTTTGAGGAATGTTGAAATTTTATTGAGAGCAGATATCTTCTAATCATATTATAGCTAAAATAAAATGAGGTATTTATAAAGCACTTAGCACGAGGCTTGCTTAGTACATAGTGGACTCTTTATAAATCCCTATTTCCTCCTTCTCCCTCCCAATAGAGAAACATGGAATGCCAAGAGGCGAGACTGAATTTACCTCAAAATAATGGTTTATTTTCATACTAAGTTCAATTAGTAAACATGCATCTTCTATGTGTCAGACACTGTGGTAAGCATTAAAGATACAAGGAAAGGCAAACACAATCCTTGTCCTCAAGAAGCCCCCATTCTGAACAATAAGAATCTCTAACTACACCCTGCCCTCTTTCAAATGGTCACCTCAAAATGCACTGTTGATTAGAATTGGCATCCAGTTAGTCAATACTGTAAGGAAGAAGAAGAAGCAACATTTCCTATTAGCTTTCTCTAGCAAGTCACAAAAGGTGAGAAATTTAAATGGGTTGAAATAGTGTTGCAAAACTATTCACTCAAGTCATCTGTGGTATCACTATATAACCTTGGAATTCTATTTCTTGTACATCCATGCAGTAATGGTACTTGTTATAATACAGGTTGAGTAAAATGCCTGATGTAACATTTAAGGTAGGTGTTATATCTGTCTCCCAATAAACGTTCCATTATATTTGTTTTCCAGTAAAGTAGCTCTCTCTGAGCTTCCTTTCATCAATAAGAGTTTGTTTATTTATACAATGCCCCTCTCCTATGGCACTCCCTCATTCTTTCCTGAGTTCTTTAGGACTTTTCTCTGAGCTTTGAAGAAAAGAGATCTTATCTCCATTTGACAGATGGTGGAACTAAGACATCAATATGAGGGATGAGTCAATGGAAGAGCTGAGACCAACACCCATGTCTTCTTATTTCAGGGCTAGATATCTCCCCACCAGAAAACCTCACCTAACCTTCCAGGACAAGGCCCCACAATCTGAAATAAAATTTGCTTCCTTGAGCATTAATTGAATTTCTGTTACCCACTCTCCCTGTGAAAAAGGATAAAACAAGATTCAGATTTAATATGCTCAAGAAAGTTTGGCAGAGATTCAGGAAATACCAAACCTGATTTGGTAGCTATGCCAGGGACAAGTCACATTAATCCTGAGAGGATGCTGGCTACCACAACGTGTAGATGATTGTAGTAGGTAGGTCTTTTTGAAATACTATACAGTAACTAAGTAGGCAGGACCATAAAGACCCATGTGGTAAATAAACACTTGAATTCAGAGAGGAAGAAAGCACCCTAGGCAGTTTAGCAGCATGGAGGGAGGACTACCTAATAACATACTAATCAAAGAGACAGATCTTGAGATATCAACACCAGGTTTACTGATGACACCAAAGAACTTGGAAAAACTCCCAAAGGGCAAGGGTCAACCAGAGATCAGCATGAGCAACTAGAACAACCACTTACAAGGTTTCACGTTGCTTCTGTGTGCACCTACACACATTCCTCATTGAACAGACCAGCAAGGAATGACCAATGTACTGGAAAATGGAACTGGACTCCTGAAAAGCTTCAGGGAAAACATTATCCTTGCTAACATATTCACAGCCCAATTGTGCAGCAGTGAGTGCATCCAAAACTATAAAGTGATACTAGATCTGAATCTTCTGCACTAGACAAGGTTGGGGGTAGAAGTAGGGAAGGGGCAGCCAGATTCCCAAGTTGCTGTCATAGAGAGAGAACATTGCTCTGAAATCAGGGGACCAGGGCTCCAAGCTAATGTTTTCTTTCTGGCCTCAGTTTCTTCATCTGTAAAATGAAGGCAATGGCACCATTTCTAGGTCTGTACTCTAAGTAAGGGAAGAAAAGAAAAAGACTCATATATAAAAAATGCATTTAGATCCTCTCTTTTCTAGTGGGAACATTTGTGTGAACTGATGGAGAGTTGAATGAGCAGAACCATGAAACAATATAGAATAACATAAATATTGTAAAGGCGAACAACTTTGAAAGACTTACAAACTCTAATCAATGCAGTAAACAACCATCATTTGAGAAGGCCAATAATGAAACATGCTAAACCCCACCCCCCCACCCCAGACAAACATCTGATAGTCTCAGGATATGGATTAGGGCTTTGGTTTTTCGGCCAATGTGGGAATTTGTTTTACTTGACAGTACAAATTTGTTATTAGGTTGTTTTTTTTCTTTTCCAATGGAGGTAAAAAGAAGTGGCAGGGAGAGAAAGCAGAATTTCCTTAACTGAAAAAATAAAACTTAATTTTTTTTTCAGTGAGGTCCCTGAGATGCCTCCCAGCTCTAAAGCTTAGTTAGATAATAAGCCCCAGGTCCACCTGTGCAAGTTCCTGAAACTCTCTATTCTTGGTTCATCCTTGGAAAATGAGACTAATAATACTAGTTCTATTTACCACAAAAGGTAATTGTAAGAATTAAATGAGATTACCTATTAGAAAATACATTGGACAAATAGTAGTATTTAGCAAGTTAACTCAGAGCCAGGGAGACCTGGGTTCAAGTTCTGATTTGATAAACATTGTCTGTGTGACCTCGAGCAAGGCATTTAAACATCTTATCCCATGCTCTAGGGAAGGCTGTGACTATAAGCTGAAGAGAAGGTGTAGACCTTCTCTGGAAAGCGGGAGGAATTCCCTGTATCAAGGAAATCATAAACCTTTCCAGAGAATCGATGAGGCTAAAATATTTTCATAACAATACTGACATTATTTTCCTATTAAAATATTCCTTCTCTTTCCAACTACATATTTGTATGAGGCCAGATTTTCTTCCTATATCTCAATCAAAACAACATATTGCCAACAGACTGAACATGGAAGCAGATATGAGAATACAGGTGTCTTCTATTAAGCCAGATATTAAAGACACTTGCAAAAATGTGCAAAACAATGCCCCCCTTCTCACTACCTTTGAAAATATAGTTATTTCTCACAAAAATATGTTATTTATATTAACTTTATAATGTAATGGATTTGTTATTTTTAAATGAATTAATACATAATTTTAAATTTTATTTGTTTTCACTTCAAACTTGGTAAATATTTATAGCAATAACCTATGTAAACAAAAGCTTCTTAGGGTCCTCAATAATTTTTTAATATTAAAAAGATCCTGAGATCAAAAAGTTTGACAACTGTTGCTTTAGAGAAATGAAAGTAATATTGTACAACCTCATTAACATGTAATAGCACATTCTAGATACAAGGACTAAAACGAAATTTACCTTTCTTAACAAAGATACACTTAATATTGGATAATGAGACTAGCAAAATAGGGAGTTCTCCATTTGGAACACTACTGATGTCTAAGCAAGAGGGCACCACTACTTAGGGGGAAGGGAATAAGCATTTATATAGCACCTAGTATATACCAGGCACTGTGCTCAACACTTTAGAAATATCATCTCATTTAATCCTCACAACAGTTCTGAGAGGTACGTGATTTTATAGGCACATTTTACAGTTGAGGAAATTGAGACAAAAGAGGTTAAGTGACTTGTCCAAGGTTATATGGCTAAGTAAGAGTTTAAGGCCAGATTCAAACTCAGGTCTTCCTGACTCCAGACCAAGAGCTCTATCTACTGCGCTATTACAACATATTTAAGCATGTTGAATGCAGAACACTGAGTCAGACTGGATAGCCTTCTAAGACTGAGATTGTTTGATTTGTTAATTAAATGAACAACATACACAGATTTTAAGGGAACATATTTAAATTACTTAAAAACACAAATGATCTATTAAAATCCTACTCCAATGCCAGAGATGTGACCCCTGGGGTTCCAAGGCGATTCCAGCTGCGTGTAAGTAAATCCCACCAAGCTAATTCCTGTTTTCCAAGAATTCACCTACCTAAATTTAGTGCAGCTCATCATCAGATTGAAAATGGGAATGGATTTTTTTCGGTCATAGAAATTTTCAAAGGCCAAAAAGTAAGCTAGAGTGAACGGAATATCCATAACCACAAATATAGAATTTAGAAGCAGCAAATTTTAAAAAAAAGTGATATAATGGAAAGAATAGTGAATTTGAAGTCAGAAGATTTGAGTTCAAATGTTGGGCCTGCTACTTGCTGCTTGTGCAATTTCAAGCAAGTCTTCTAATCTCTCATTGCCTCAGTTTCTTTATCTGTAAAATGAGTGAATTGGGCCAGATGATTTCTAGGGTCCCTTCCATCTTTAAATCTATGATCCTAGTTCTTTATATACCCTCAGATACTTTATCTTCTTATATCAATTTACATGAAGTTCTATACTAATTGCCCCTCAACACCATTCTTATCTATTCATTAAAATGAGCCTAATGACCTCTTCTAGGCAATACACACTGATAAAATCACTGTTTTAACCAAACACCTTCAGAGATTCAACACTACTCACCAAAAGAAGTAAAAATTCCAGATACTGGAGCCTTCCACAAGGACCACAAGGCCCTCTAAAATCAGGCTTCTTTCTAGTTTTCCCTCATTCCTTTTTATTTAATATATTAATGACTTAATAAACATTGAATTAGGAATGAACAAATGAATGAATGAAATCTGTATGTGTGTTACACATACATTTTAAAACTTTTTCCTATAACTCAAACTGCCTACCTTTGCTTAAAATTAGAAAAAAAAAATCTTTTTTTAACTTTTAAAAAATGTATTATTGATTTATTTTTAACATTATTTTCTTTTTAAATTTTAAGTTCCAAATTCTTTCCCTCCTTCCCACCACTTCCCCCCATCCAATGAAAAGGCAAATAATATAATATTAATTATACATGTGAAATCATACAAAACCTTTCCATATTAGCCATGTTGAAAAAATAATAAAGAAAAGAAAAAGTGAGACAATTATACTTCAATTTGCATTTAGAATTCATCACTTCTCTCTCTCTCTCTCTCCTTCTCTCTCTCTCTCTTTCTCTCTCTTTCTGAAGGTAGAGAACACTTTTTCATCATGAGTTCTTTGGAATTCTCTTGTATTGAACAGAGTAGCCAATTCTTTCATATTTCATCACTATTACAGCATTGCTGATATTGTGCACAATAATCTGCTGGTTCTTCTCACTTTACTTTGCATCTGTTCATACAGATCTTGCCATGTTTTCTGAAACCACCCCCCCTAGTCATTACTTATAACACAATAGTACTCGGTCATAATCATATGCTATTACTTATTCACTCACTCCCCAATTGATGAGCATACCTTCAACTTCCAATTCTTTGCCACCACAAAAAAAAAGAGTAGCTGTAAATATTTTTGCACATATAAGTCCTTTTACTTTTTTCTTTGATTTCTTTGATATATAGATCTAGTTGTGGTGCTGGATCAAAGGGTATGCCCAGTTTTATGGCCCGTTAGGCATAGTTCCAAATTGTTCTCCAGAATGATTACATAAATTTACTACTCCATCAACAATTCATTAGTGTGTCTATTTTCCCTTATCCCCTCCAGTATTTGTCATTTCTGATAGGTATGAGTCAGTGTAACAGCAAGGACCCCAACATATACAGGAGAGCCTGCTGTACAGGTCCTTAGATCTGCTTTTCTAAATGGAAAGCAACTTTTGAGGGGTCAACAATCTACTTTAATCAAGCACATATATCATTCACTTAGTTCAAGGGTGAAAGTCAGCACCCTGAACTTCAGAGAAAATTCAGAGAAATAAAAACCAACAGACAGGGCTTCCAACTGTCTGACCATAAACAATATGTACATCACAGAAAAACAGACAGATCCAACTGTCTGACCATACATATGTAGTTACCAGAGAAAGAAGCACCAACATCTGAGTTTTCAAAGCCAGGAGGTAGGAAGGTAGGGAGGGCTCCTTAGCAGCTACCTAGAGTCTCATATGGCCAAACACTCCCAATGAAGCCCCAAAACAAAACCTCACTTTAGAATATATATATATATATATATATATATATAAATTAACAAAAGGTGTGGACCTTCCTACAAAACAAATCTCCCCTAATCAAACTTCTGTAACGGGCAGGCCCATTAATGGATGGGGAAGATCTTTAACTCTCATTATTAACATTACAGGTGGTACCTTAGAGTTGTTTTAATTTGCCTTTCTCTAATCAATAGTGATTTAGAGAATTTTTTTCATATGACTATAAATAATTTTGATTTGTTCCCCTAAAAACTGCCTGCTTATATCCTTTGATCACTTATCAATTGGAGAATGACTCTTATTTTTATAAATTTGACTCAATTCTCTATATATTTGAGAAATAAGGCCTTTACCAGAGAAACTTGCTATAAAACTTTTTGATATTACTTCTTTGTCTATGGGATCTTTTATCAAGATGTAGTTTCCCTGATTACCTCTTTTAATTAGGTCTGTTTTTTCTTGCTTTGTGTGAGATCATGATTACTACTGCCAGATTTTTTTTTTTACTTCAGCCGAGCATATTAGAGTTTGCTCTAGCCTTTTATTTTAACTCTGTGTGTGTCTTTCTGTTTTAAGTGTGTCTCTTGTAAACAACATATTATTGGGTTCTGGTTTCTAATTCATTCTGCTTTTTGTTTCTGTTTTATGGGTAAGAACATCTCACTCACATTAACAGTTATTTCCCTCCATCTCATTTTCTTTGTTTACTTTTCACTCTCTTTTTGTATTCTGTCCCTCTTCAAAAGTCTATTTTGCTTCTAACCACTGCCTCACTTAATAAGCCCTTTCTTTTATCTCCCCCCTCCCTTTTTCTTCTCCCTTTCCCCTTCTATTTTTTTAATTGGGTAAGACAGATTTCTATACATAACTGAGTTTACATATATATATGTGTGTGTATACATATATACACACACATATATATTCTTCCTAATATTGGATATATTTTTTTGTATACTTTATAGGTATTCTGTATATAAATTACCCTTCCTGGGTAAAGAACAGAGTTCAGCCCAGGACAACAATGACCATACCTCTCCCTGGATCACACTACCTTGGAAGCATCCAAAACTTGCAAACCCCCAAAACTAGCTCTGAAAACAGCAGCATGAATAATCCTGAAGCTCAGGGTGGTGCCTTACCATCTCCAAATGAACAGAGTTTCAAAGTCAAGAAATAGCCTGGAAAAAAAATGAGCAAACAACAAAAAAAAAAAGAACTTGACCATAAAAAGTTGCTCTGGTGGCAGGGAAGGCAAAGACATAAACTCAAAAGACAACAATGGGAAAATAGCTACAACCAAAGCATCAAAGAAAAATGTCAATTGGACTCAAAGCCAATAAGAATTCCTAAAAGAGACAAAGAAATAACAGTGGTAGAGGAAAAACTGGGAGGAAAATGAATGATACAAGAAAATTTTGATAAGAGAATTAATATCTTGCTAAAAGAGGAACAAAAAAATACTGAAGAAAACAACACCTCAAAAAACAAAATTGGCTTAATGGTAAAAAAAAAAAAAAAAAAAGCCACAAAAATTCACTGTGAAAAGAATTCCTTAAAGAGCAGAACTGGCCAAATAAAAAAAAAAGGAAAAAGTTCACTGCTGACTTCTTAAGTTTTCTTAGGACAGAAAAAAAATGTGCCAAACTGATCTTTTCTTAACTCTGACACTCTAAAATTTGATTGGGGCATTATTTTCAAGTGTTTGGAGGGGAATGCTAAGAGACTTCAGTTGAGTTGCTGCCACTAATCCACTATCTTAGCTTCTCTTGTCCTCCAAAAAACTTTTCTTAAACAAATAAAGAGACATTTTTAGAAACTCCATGGGACCCTCAAAGTATGATGGGCTTTTCCATGGAATTTCATCACACAAATGTATTCCTAAAAGTTACATTGTAAATTTGCATCACCTAGAGAAGAAATAGAACTGATGTCAGGTCTCTCAATAATGAGCTACCAAATGAAAAGAATACCTTACATCAGTTGAATGGCATTAATAAATAAATTAAAAATACTAATTTAGTGCAAATCATATGCATTCTGTTAAATGCTGTAAGGATCACCAAGAAACATGACAAAGTCTTTCCCCTCAAGGAATGTGTAATCTTGAAAATGCAAAGCAGTGTATATATTATAAAAGAGGTACGGACAAAAATTCTATGGGGACTTAGGAGAAATTGCTATGAGAGTGCTCAGAAAAGATTTCCCTGCAGCAATGAGACTTAAGTAGACCTTGGAAGACCTATAGGTAAAAAATAGAGAAGTCAATCAGTGGAATAGATTAGGTATATAATATGCCAAAGCAAAAGAATCCTTTAATCTAGTGTTCTATAAGCTTGAAGATCCAACTACTGGGATAGGGACTCACTATTGACAGAAACTGCTGAGAAAACTGGAGAGTAATCTGGCAGAAATTAGATTTAGACCAGTACCTAACACTATATGCCAAGATAAGCTCCAAATAGATGCACGATCTGGAAATAAAAGGTCACGTGACAAGCAAATTAGGGCAAAAAAGGATAAATTAATTTTTAGACCTATGGGTAGAGGAAGAATTACAGACCAAACAAGGGATAGAGAAGATCACAGAAGATGAAATGGGCAATTTTGATTACATCAAATTTAAAAAGTTTTTCTCTAATAAGTCCAATGCTTCTAAGATTAAAAAGGAAATTGTTAATAGGACTGGGGGAGGGGGGAAATTTGCAGTATATTTCTCTGGTAAAAATCTCATTTTCAAAATGTATAAGCAACTGATTCAACTTTATAAAAATAAAAGTAATTCCCCAATTGATAAATTAAATGGTTTAATGATATGGGTACATAGTTCTCAAGGGAAGAAATCCAAGCTATCTGTAGCCATCTAAAAATGCTCCAAATCATTCCTAATTTTCTAAATGTACACTAAAGAAATTTTGAGGCTCTACCTTGCATCCATCATATTAGTATAGATGACCCCACCACCACCAAAGAAAAGGAAAATGACAAATTATGGAGGGGCTGCCAGCAAACGGGCATTTTGATGCATTTTTGGTAGAACAAAACACATTTGGTAGAATGTGTTCCAGGCATTTTGGAAAGCAGTTTGGAACTATGCTCAAAAAGCTAGTGTCATAAGGAAAATGCTTAATATAGGCAACTGAATGGAGGAGGGAGTAGAGTGCTAAATCTGGAGTCAGGGAGACCTGAATTCAAATTCTTCCTTAGACACTTACTAGCTGTGTGACTCTGGGCAAGTCACTTAACCTCTCTCAGACTTGTTTTTGTCATCTGTAAAATGAGGATAATATTAATACCATCCTCACAGTATTGTTGTGAGGATCAAATGACATGACACATAAAGTGCTTTACAAACCTTTAAGGACTATATAAATACTAGCTATTATTATAAACCTCAAGTGTGATAGGAGCTATTATTACCCACCTCACAAGATGGTTGGTGAGGAAAAGACTTTCTAAAATGTTCAGTGAGCTATGATGATCAGAAAAGGCATTTATATGGGATTATTTGTGGGCTAAACAGCAGCATGGTTGTCTGAATAAAGTATGAACTCAAAGCCAGGAAAACTCGAGTTTAGGTTTCTCCTCTTAAATATGTTGACTGTGTAACTCTGGCAAGTTGTTTAACTTCTTAGGCAAATCTCTAAATTGAAGAGAAGGTAAGCTGGATTTATAGAGGGAGTTTCCCACTTAGGAGTTCCTCATGCTAATGAAACCACTGGTTCAGTCCCTTTCCCTATCCTCATTTGTTGTACAGGATTCTCTTGAACTAGGTCAACCATTGTTTTTATTGGCCATGGCAATGACTTTGTTGTAAAGAAATCTTTGTAGTACTATCTATTGCAGTGGGATTTCGCCTATATGAGGTAAAGTGGTAAAATAATAACAAGGCTTACAGAGGCAGTTTTATAATGCTATACTAATAATTCATATACAAATATAAACTGCATTGCATATTATAGGGTACACCATGTGTATTAGTATTATCTGTAATTGTAAATACCAATTCTTTATTACATGAACTCACCAATATAGTTTATATTCCAAACACTCAAGTATAGATCAATTATTGGGAATTAGAGATGTATCTTCCCTTTGAAATATATTCTAAATGTTGACTGAGTTTTCCAGCTAACTCACAAAACCTACTTCCAGTCACAGGATCACTGATTTTCCTCCACAAGGAATTTAAAGGTCATTTAGCTGATAATACAACAGACATACCATTTATCTGAGATGAAAGTACTATCAAAGAAAACATTTACAATACTAGTAACGAAACAAAATGGGAAACATTAAAATTACCTAAGGACATTTTAAATTTAATCTGAAATGTGATGAAAGGTAGTAGTACAGAAGGCAGGAAACAAGCATTTATTAAGAACCTATCTTGTTGCCCAGCCATTTTTCAGTCATGTCCAACTCTTCATAACCCCCTTTGGGGTTTCCTTGTTAAAGATACTGTAGTGGTTTGCCATTTCCTTCTCGGGCTCATTTTACAGATGAGGAAACTAGGGTGATCATTAAGTGATTTGCCCAAGGTCACATAGCTAATAAGTCTCTGAAATTAGTTCTGATCTCAGCAAGGTCAGTCTTCCTGACTCCTGGCCCAACACTCTTTCCACTTCTCCCCTAGGCATTGTCCTAATGTTTTGTAAATATTATCTCATTTGGTCCTGGCAACAACCTTGAAAGGTAGGTGCTGTTATTATCCCATTTTTACAATTAGAAAAATTGAAGCAGGCAGAGGTGAAGTGAATTGCCTAGGGACACACAACTAGTAAGTGTCTGAGAGTAGATTTGAACTCAGGTTTTCCTGACTCCAGATCCAGTGCTCCACCTACTGTTTCACCTATAGAAGTTAGCAGAATTGCAGTAGCTCAAAGGAATCATGAGATATGCAAATCTACAGACATTTCCACTCCAAATGTTTATATGGACTATCTGTGCCCAGTCTATGGCAGAGTCTTTCAAGCTTGTACGGGTCTGATCAGCCACAGTCGGACACACTGTACCTTGACTCCAACATAATGATGTCATTTTAGCCCTGTTTGAAAACGAAGGACAACCACCACCAAAGAAGTTATTGAGTCCTTGGAAGCAGGTGTCTCCTTCTGACACATACTAGCTGTATAATCCAGAGCTAGTCACTAAACCTCTCAGTGTCCACAGGTAACCCTCTAAGACTAGTAAGTCTCAAAGCAACTACAAATTGCCATCAGTAGAGAAGGTTTCTTTCCCTGGGAGCTCCCTAATCCAGATGAAATCACACATCCAGATATCCCCCTTCAAAAATGAATGAGGCATAATGAAATGCATACTTATATTTTAAAAAGGAAGAGGTAAATGGAGATCTTTTTTAACAAAAGAACATACAAAGGAGAATCCTGGGCACTTTCATGGGTCTTAGAGGTGGAATACGCTGATTCTTAATGGTGTTTAATCTTCAAGAACATCTTCTTTTCTTTTCTTTTGCTGCAAGGGTATCCCTAGCACTGCTCTTAAACTTATCAGACATGGCTGGAGGTATTTGTGGCTCACAAAAGGAATAAAGGAGAAAGGATCTGTGAAGAAAAATGTTATCTATCTCCAGAGAAAGCAACTGATATATGGAAGTATGTATTGTATGGATGGGCACCAGATCTGGTCAGGAAAACTCATCTTCTTGAGTTCAAAACTGGCCTCAAACATTTGCTAGCTGTGTGACATTTGCCTCAGTTTCTTCATCTGTAAAATGAACTGGAGAAGGAAATGGCAAACCACTATAGCAACTTTGCCAAGAAAATCCCAAATGGGGACCCAAAGAGTCAGACACAACTGAAAAATGACTGAACCACCACCACAACAATAGCTAACATTTATATAGACTTTACTACATATCTGACTCTGCTCTAAGTGTTTCACAATTTTTATCTCATTTGATCCTTACAACAATTCTGGGAGATATGTACTATTATTAGTCTTATCTTAGAGATAGGAAAATTGTGGCCAACAGGTTAAGTGACATGCCGGAGGTCACACGGCTAAGTGTCTGAGGCTACATTTGAACTCAGGTCATTACCCATTGCTGCATCTAGCAAAGTCTCTGCTCAAGAATACTTCACCTTTCTTCTCTCAGCGCCTGAAGTCACAACCACATTGTCAATAATCTGTAATCTGAGACATACTTATGCTTATATTGTAACAACAGTCCTTCCTATGGAGACTATGGATACTATTACTGTTTTGTTAAGAGGATGAAGAACTTTGGGAGAGATACAGTTTGATATGTGAAGACTTAGCTGTTATGGTGAGAGAAACATGTGAGGCACAAAGATAAACTAGTAAGAGAGAACTTCTTTTTATGACAGTATCTAAAATGCTATTGCTATGGAAGCCTCACTGTGTTAAGTATTTTACAGTTATCATCTGGTGGTTGTTATTGCCTGTCCTTTGTTCTCAAAGAACACCCTGACATCAGGACTTGCAAGTGAATTAGATTTCAGGGAGGGAGGTCTACGCAAAGTCACCAGTTTCATTTTGTCTTCTGGAGTTATCTGGGTCCAGTGACAAGATACAGATCAGAATGACTGAAGATGGCCCTGGATGCAGTGGGAGATCTTGGCCTTTTTAAGCTACAGTCTTTTAAAAGGTCTCAGTTTGACCGAGGCAATGCCCATTCAGTGATTCAACTAGGTAAAAAATGAGGCAGAGAATGACCTCTTTAGTCAAAATAATAATAATAACACTTTGAGGTTAAGTGCAAGTATTATACCCATTTTCCAGATGAGGAAACTGAGAGGTTAAGTGACTTGACTAAAGTCACACAACTAGTGATTATCTGAAGCCAGTGGTTACAATGCATGGGGTGTTCAGGAGGACTAGCACCTCTGGTATAAGGGCTTGTCGAGCCCTTCTAAGGTCATTCATCCACCTTTGGTGTCCACCTGATTCACTCAGCTGTCACCTGTGGCTCCAAGAAGCTGATGATCTGTACAGTGGCCACACCCCATTAAAAAAAAGTCTCAGCAGAGAGGCTAAACCAGGTTGGCTGAAAAGTCAGTAGTGTCAGTCAATGGTCAAAAGTGATCATTTTGCAAACTTTGCCACTTATACACCATTGAAAGATTTCAACACATCTTTTGTATTGTTCATAACACTGTTATACTATTAATAAATGTAAGACTATAGAACTGAGGAATGGGGTTTGAAATAAAGAGGGAGACAAGCAAAAGTTTATTGGAAAGAGGTTTTCTTGTTTCTTTAATTAACTGGGATAGGGGCTTAGAGCTAATTGATTAATTAATAAGGGAGATTAAGTAGTATCAAAGCATACTCTAATTGCCATAGAATCAGGGATAAGAATGAAGAAATGACGCAAGACTTAAAGACAGGGGTGACCACTCCACAGAGTCACATAAAAAGTAGTCATCCCCCCAAAACTAAAAGCACATCTATTTTATGTTTATATTACATATAAATATCATATATTTCAATATATTAATAGTATGGGGAGTTGTCTCCTTTTCCCAGGCCTAGTAAGTAATATAAGAGGGGAAAGGGGTTTAAGAAGTCCTCTTAGGCTTGAAGGGGGAAATAAGGATTAAATATTTTTTTTGATGAAACATAAATAGATTTTTATTTTATTGTTACCAGTACTTGCAATGACAACACTGACCCATTATATCAACACAGTTTTAGAAATCATAGTAGAAAAAAGTATTGGATTGGAGGCAGAGGACTTGGGATTGAATCATGGCTGAGGTGTTTACATTATGACTTTAGGCAAGTCATTTAACCTGGGGTAGGGGGAGGCTTAATTGTCTCACCCATAAGTGATTTAAGATCACTTACCATCCTAAATCTTTGGCTTCTGAAAGTCACTCTGCCAATGTAGTTTAAAACTAATCTTTGTTGTTCAGTCATTTCTGACTCTTTGTGACCCCATTTGGAGTTTTCTTGGCAAAGATACTAGAGTGGTTTGCCATTTCCTTTTCCAGTTCATTTTACAGATAAGGAACTAAGGCAAACAGAGTTCAATGACTTGCCCAAGGTCACACAGCTAGTAAGACTCTGAGGCCAAATTTGAACTCAGGCAGATGAGTATTGCTGACTTCAAGGCTGACACTCCTTACACAGCTTCCCATAAAATCAAACCACATGTTTGTTTGCTTTTTTTTTTTTTTCAAATCACACACTTATCTTTAGAATTACATCCTATATGCCAGGCAACATTTCAAGATCATTTACATTTCCCAAAATCCATGATTGCAACACTGTGGTTTCCACTCTCAGTTGAAGAAGACTGCAAATCCTCCACCCTTCAAGAAATGCTTTCATGAGTCATCAGGGGAGTTAAAAATATTATGACCCGCTATAAAAGACCCTATCTATTTTTTGACCTTCTTTATCATTCTTTTAGTAGAACTGGTCTCGTAGTCAAAATCCTAACTTGGAAGGATATACACAAGCCTTGATGAAATTCCTTGGGCATCAGATACTCCTGGAAACTTGCCCTTGGCCCCAGGGCCGTCACCTTTCACTAATTTCTAAACCTTCCCTGATCTATGACTGGCAACTTCAGGAACCATGTTTCCTGACCCTACCAGTTGCTGAACTAGCTTGCTTTCTTGGGGTCAGAGATCTGCCACTCTAATTATATGACCCTCTGCTACTGCAGTTGCAAATGGATGCACTAGTCTGACTTCTGATTGCCCTTTTCCTTCATAATCTTGCTGTCATATATTCTAGACCACAATAATGGGTTTTCAAAACTTGTTTTGTTTTGTTTTCAAAAAAGGGAACAAAGAAAATACAAATGGGGGGGGGGCAGAATTTCCAGCTAAGGTAACTGGACATTCTTAGAAAAGAAAATTAAATCATTTGCAGACAAGATAGTGCCTAAGTTTTCTAACTGAATTTAAAAGTAAAAATCCCCATATATATCTTTGGTCTTAATTTTCCTTTCTAAGCTAGGAACATCTGGTTTCCTCATTGCCCCCAGAAAATAATGGCATCTTCTGCCACAAAACTTCTTCCAAATTAGTAGACTTGGCACTTCTCCAGGATAAGAATGCTGAATCAACCTCATTTTTTAACCTATTTTTCAATCCTAGACTCATTTTTGGCCAAACAGGAAGCCTTCTGATTGCATGGTAGTTGGGGGGGAGGGGTTCCATCCACATTCCTACCTAATCATTATCTAATTTACCCTCTTCTCAGCCAAGAGAAAGTGAAGGAAATACAACAGAGTATATTCCCATCACCTCAAAAATGGAATATATCACTGCTCCAAAAACAGACAAAAATAAACTCATCCAGGGCATCCTACTCTGTGGATAGTCACCCTTTAGATGATAAGCATCTTCCTGCCTCATTAGAGGCATCAGAGGATGACTTCGGTGGAAGATCTACCCAATTTCCCTCCAGTTGTGGAAAGATATGCCACATTAGTTGACTGTATATTATTAAATTACTTCATCTCCCAGATTCTCACTTCCTTCATACGTAAAACTTGGATTGACAACAATTCTGTGTGTATACACACAGGTGTGTGTTTATGTGTGTTTGTGTGTCTGGGCCTGGACCCACTGTCCAAAAGTAGGTGTTTCTATTGTTGCTGGTTTTTACATCATTTTTATTCTTCAAGTAACATGTATTTCAAAAATTAAGCTGTCCTTCCTAATTACACCAGCACCAGTATCCTCCATAGCAAGTTAATTAAACACAAACACACACACATACACACACACACACAACAAATACTTCAATATATCTACATAGTCTGGTAAAATAAATTCCCACATTAATGGTGTACAAAAATATATGATTGACAACATTTCAATTAAATTAAACAAAAGTATACTAAACACCTAATAGATGTAGGTTGAGAGAGATACAAAATTCAGATAAAGAATAGCTCTTGGCCACATGGAGCTTAAGTGATGTGATATGGTGTGGTGTGGTATGATGTGATGGGATGGGATGGGATGGGATGGGATGTGATGTGATGTGATGTGATATGATATGATATGATATGATATGATGTGATATGATATGATGAGATACATCACAATCATGCTGAGTTCATAATAAAAGGTGCAAAGTATGGGGAGAGGGGAGTAGAAGGTGAAGAACCCAGAGGGATTAGAGAAGGAATCTTTGGAGGTGAGTTTGAGCTGGTCTTTAAATAATGGGCAGGGCAGCTAGGTGGTGCAGTGGATAGAGCACCAGTGCACGAGTCAGGAGGACCTCAGTTCATATCTCACCTGGGACACTTGACACTCACTAGCTGTGTGACCTTGGGCAAGTCACTTAACCCCAATTGCCTCCTCCTGGGCCATCTCCAGTCATCCTAATGAATATCTGGTCACTGGATTCAAATGGCTCTGGGGGAGAAGTGAGACTGGTGACCTGCACAGGCCTCCCTCACTCAAAACAAAGTCAAGTGTAAGTCATGTCATCATTTCTCCAATGTCATGGTCTTCTTTGGCAACGAAGGACGAACGCATTATTTAATTAAATAACGGGCAGGAATCTAAAAGGTAGATCAGGAGAAAGCATTCCTGGCATTAGAAACTGGCTAAGAAAACTATGTTACCAACCTTAGCTCTCACTACTCCCTATCACACTCTGATTTTCAGTCAAATTATACTATTCTCTGTCCCCAAAATATGTCCCATATATTCCCACCTTCATGACTTTGCTCATTCTGTTCATTTTCTTGGAATTTCCTCTCTCTCCTTCATTTGTTGAATTTCTATTCATCTTCTAAAGTTCAACTTAAATGCCCCTTCCTCCCACCCCTGAACCTTTGCCAATATCCCTTGTGGATCCCCTTCCCCCTTTGCCTCACTAAGACATTTATCTTGCAATGTCATATATTGTGATTATCTGTACTTGTGCCTTTTTTACCCTGCTATACCCTATATTCCATTAGAGTTTACAGTTCAAATTTTGCTTCCTGTCATATTCCAGCCTAGCACAATGTTGTGTAGTAGGTATTTAATAAATGAATTGAAATAAATCACAACACACTATCTCCCTCCCCAAACTTTTCTCCTAAAGTTAACAGAAAGTTTGATGAAGCTGAAAAAGTCAGCTATCCCTTGTCTCTGCAGCGTTCATTTGTTGACATAACAATAATAGCTGAAGTTTATGTAGAGCCTTAAAGTTGGCCAGACGACTTCGCATTTATCATTTCATTTGATCCTCACAATAATCTTGTAAAGACAGTAGAAGTATTATTCTTATTTTATGCATGAGGAAGCTGAGCTGAAGAATTTCAGTAACTTGCCCACAGGTAGTGTCTATGACAGGATGTGAACCCAGAGAGTACAATCCTCATTCAACTGCTTAAATTGACTCTACTGATATACTGTCTCTACAATGCCCTGTTCTTGGGTAATCCTTTCTTTAACAATGGTGTAGTAATGGGTTAATGTAGACTCCTTGTTTCGGAATTGGAAGCATAAGTTTGCTTACTTTGAGTATCCAATTCTATCTTCAGCTGAAATACAAGTGGTTGATATAAATATTATACCTCCTACCCTATAGTCTGGCAAGAAGCTCAGATAAACTAGTAGAGGGTTGGGGAATGTGATTAAGAATTTTTTTAAGTTCCCTGGGGCTAGGAGTCCATGTTCCATGCATTTGATGGAACGTATAATCAATACTATTACAGAGCACCACCAGTCTACAAAGTTATTTTAAGTATTACAGGAATGCAATTATTTCCTTCCCAGTTTGCAGTTTTTAGAAAGTGAAATGATAAACCATTACCTGACAATGGAAAGTCTTAAATCCTCAAGTTATTTTCTAAATAGATGTCTCCATTAGTTCTTACTAAAATATATGCATTATCTCCTCTTATCATCTAAAATCGTTTAAGGAGACCATCCAGGTGAACCACAAGATCATGGAAATGTGAATTTGTCCCTTGTAAGGTTTATCCCCTTAGTTTTATAGAAATTAAGCAGTAAGGAAAAAAAGTGATGAACTAATGGGTCTTTAGTACCAACAAGGGTTTGGCCCATATCCACCTTCATCGTTTTATTATTAACAAGTCAATAGCATACCCCCAAAGGACAGAGAATTAGGTAGCAAAAACCAAGTTGTCCTTCTGGAAAGCTTTTTAACAATAGAATAATGCATGGGAACTTTGAGCAGTAAGTGGGCACTTAAACTGTGTCCAGAATGTATGCTGCGGTGCCCAAGATGCTGAGTTAGCAATGTATATATAGATGAATTGCCCTGTGTCCAATGCCACATTAAATGACCTCCCTTCTGGTAGATTCAAGGAATTTGGGAGCTGGATGGGATCTAAAAAGATTATCAGGTTCAACCCCTGTGTTTTAAAGAAGAGAAAACAGGTACAAAGCAATAAGTTGACTTGCTCAAGTATCAGCACCTAATCACTGTTAGCTTAACCTAGGCACTGCTTGCACAACCAGTTCTCCCAAATCCCAGCCCATTACACTATTGCAGACCTGTACAATTTGTAAACTTCAAGTCATGGATAGGTAAAACTAGAGATAAAATGATGACGATAATTGGTTACCTCAGGTCACATGACAAACAGGAGAGTACACAGTGGCAATTCTACATTCTTTTGACAGCCACCGGAAATTCTTTGGCAGGACACAAGAGGCCCTTGGGCCGCATGTTATACAGGCCTTCACTACTGGTAGCTGAACACTCATGATTCACTAGTCTGTAAAATTACCACTAACAGTAGTGATTAGAGAGAGAAGGAAGAGGAAGAGAAGACTATCCCTAAGCAGCTAAAGCAATAATATTTATGTTGGGGTTGGGGAAAGGGGAGCTAGTATTGTTTTTATTAAAGAATTTCCAAATATCATTCAGCCCTTGAAGTCTGTTCCATCATTTCTCTGCGTCTGTCCCAGTGTCTGCACACTTTTTAACTCATGAAACATTTCTTCAGGTACCCCTGTAGTATTGGCCAACGAGCCTAGTCAAATCTCCAAAATATCTACTTCACCCTGAAAAATAAAAAAAACTTAAAGAGCCTCCACCCCTCCATCCTAAAAGCCAATCAACATCAAAATCTCCTTTCTTGTTTGAGGAATCTTTGAAAGGTCATGAAGCAGAGTGGGAGCTATTCCAAAAGAACTTACTTCTCACCCAGACCCTACTATTGATTTGCCAAAGAAATATGGGCTGGTTTCCTAAAGGTGAGGGAGGGGTAAACTTGGCATAGAGAGTGCCAATTCCAGAACATTTATAATACGTTCCTGGGGAAAGATTTCCCTTTGACCATTGATCATTTAAGCTGTGAGTTTCCCAGACTGTGCCCTCTCTTCTGAGCCCCACAGTCCTTGAGAGGGACTTAAGTTGGTGGTTCCAGTTCCCAATCACAGCATCCTGAGATTGAGTCCCAGTGAAACTGCTGTTGGGTGCTATCCTCTGGATCTCTCTGCTCAGCGCTTTAACATTTTTGGCTTCGATTTGGCCAAAGGGAAGGAGGGAGAAGTGGGGGGAGGGAAGGGGGAAGAATTAACCTTTGGAACCAAAACAAACACTTCTTTTGTAAACTGTGTAGGGTAACCAACAATTGCTCCTTTGTTGGGTGACTAGGGAGTGGAAGACCCAGTGGAATTCAGAACCTGGTCCACTCATCAAAGGGGATAAACACAGCTCTGAAGGACTAGTCTGCCCCTTGAAGGCAGGAGGAGATAAGGGACAAAGCAAAACTAGATTCCCAGAGACCCTGCTACAGGGTAGTTCCCTCTCTCAAACTCAAACTGGGATACACGATATACTCAGTCTTGTATGAACTTTCTTTATAATATCATACCTAAGTCAAGAAAAAGAAATAAAGTTAAATTAACTTCCCTCCATCATCTCAGGTTATGGAGTTTTTCCTGTCCATTTGGTCTTCCCTTATCAATGTGAGTCCACTCATCAGTCCAGAGTCATGGATGCCCCTGGCTATGCTGCAGGGAGCTGGAAGTTTGCTTGGAGGTGCCACCATTTTAATATTCCTTTAGATGAGTTAAAGTCCCTGAAGAAAGGATTAGCTTTTTTGTCACCTATAAAGCCTCCTACTGGTTGCACTTCTCACTGAGTCAGTCTGGGAGCAGGAGAAGGGGGAATTAGACTAAATGGTCATTAAGGTCCCTTCCACCTATAAATCTATGATACCCCATAGAGATGACATGAGATAATGATGAGCAAAATTACTTTTGAAGTAATAGCAAATAAGGACTTCGTCTGGTTCCCTTGTTTTCCCAACCATCATTGCCTCAGGGGTCACCAAACATCTCCCTGAGATAGTGGCAGAAAAATATCCACTTTTTTCTAAAACCTAGCAGCTCAGTTTCTCTCCCCCTCCCCCCATATACACTCTTCATTCTAATCTTTGAAAATAGTCATCCCTCACTCAGAAAATAAAAATAAAATAAACTCTCTCATATGTGTTTGCCCACTTCATTTTGAATGACTTTAAAGCTTTTTGAATAAAGATAAGAGAGGATTGTGTACGTTTTCGACACAAATGGTGGAAAGGTAATGAAATAAACATCAAAGGTAAGTTCCCCCTACACTTGCTTAGCCCTTGCTATTTACAACAAAGGCAGGAAAAAGGAGGAACCGTAACCTTAGTAATGGCATGCAGTTAGAAACTGTTGCCTTTGCAAAGAACCAGCAATCTCTCCTCAAAATTCACATCGATGCTTTTCTCAGATTCAGGCCTTTGCTGAAATTCCTCAAGTAATCTGAAAAGAATGAAAGAAAGGGGGAAGAAATTCTTATAGCCCTGAGGAAGTTCCCTTCATTTTCTATCTCCTTAAAATCCAAACTCCAGGTACCCTTTTTAGAAAATAAAGGGGAGTGAGGATTAAAAAAAAAAAATAATGGCTGAGTTCTCCTCCGATTCACCGGCCTAACACCCACCCTACTTGTCGATAAATGTTTACTTTGCAAAACTTAGGTTAAGTTACAATCCGACTCAATCCAAGTTTTTTCAAGTCCCGGCAGGTGCTCAAGTGCAGGCAAACCCGTGTACAACCCTAGGAACCAAGAGAGGAACCTTCCGTCGGAAGAGGAGAATGGGTGAGGAGGCTAGACAGACATCCCGTGGAAGAGGCATCTCCCCATCCCAAAGAAAAGCGAAGGCGTTGCTTTAATTTTTTTTTTTAAGTGAGACGAAGAGATCACTTGGGGAGAAATCAAGTGAGTTCAATAAAATTCAGGCAGACAAGTTTTCAGGGAAGATATTGTATTGAAGTTTTAGAATACAAAGAAAAATTCTCTATTTGAGCGAGTTAATTCAAAAAGAGAATGTCAAGGAAAATATTAACTATTATAAGAGGCACTTACAACACCTAGTAGGGAGCAGCGTCCTCATTTCGAGAAATATATTAGCCTGGGATATGCATCGATCTCGCTTTTTTTCTTATAGTCTACTATACGATTTCCCTGACGGGGTTTTTACACCTCTCCCCCTCTCCCCAAAAGTAATTTTCTAACTTCACATGCAAAAACACGTCTGATGCTTAGTTTGGACAGACTATGGCCTTGAGCTTTGAACATTTGATCAAATTTTGTACAGCACCTGGAATTCCATGGTACCAGCGGACACCACTCCTGAGTTTAAAGCAGTCTCTGGGATTTCTCTCCCCAGGGTTTAATCCGACGCTTCTCAGCTCTTCTTCCAACACTGCTCTACATACATATGTGTTTTAAAGCAGCTTTGTGGGTTCCAAAACATAGTGGGATATATTCTGCTCTAGCACCTAGATGCCATTCCTGCACTTTACACCTGGGAAGGAGGAGTTTGCTATACAAAACACACACACACACACACACACACACACACACACACACACACACACACACACACACACACACACACACACACACACCTCCTACCAGCCGTCCATCATTGGAAGGGAGGAGGAGGGCGGAACCTGGCAGATACAAAGAAAAAAAAACCCAACAACCTGCTCGAAACAACTTTCCAACAAGTTCTCGATGTCATTGGGATAATTACGGCTCTGATCTCGCCCATTAACCGCTGCCCACCTTTGCTACCTTGTCTCCCCACCCACCCGCCTTTCAGATCAGGGGTGAAGCTCCGCCTCCACTGAGGCAGCCGAGGGTTATATTGGGCTGGTCTGAAGGTGGAGGAGAGACGGAGCGAGGGCAAGGGAGGGAGATAGATAATGACAATAATGCTAATAGTAATAAAAACCTGGCTGCCACTGCTGCAGCCTCAGGGAGCAAATCCAGCCCGGCAAGACTAGAGGCTCTAGAATCCCCTCAGCCCGCGGGAGCATTAGCACTTCTACCACAGGAAAAAAAAGCCTGAGAAGAGATCGGGAGAGAGTGCAATCATAAAGCCCATTATTTGGAATCATATATTTTATTTATTTACTTTTCTCCACTACCATCATGGACAATAATACAAATTCCTTCTGCTGCAGGAGACGAAGCAACTAACTTTTTTTTTCCCTGACGGATGACGAAATTTGAAAACACCCTCAAGTCTGACAAACTCACCCAGAACCAGCGCAGCCTGGGTACTAGGGCCTGCATTCCCTCCCCTTCCCCTTGGAGAAGTACTCGTTCTTCTGACTAGAGACAGCACCCACTTCACGTCCCCGCACAGCTCCTTAATCCAACCACCAGGCCCCTTCTAAGATCCAGCGGAAGAGGAGTCGCATCGCCACTGAAACGTGGCTACTTTTCTTTTAAGAAGGAAAAGGGGTGCAGCCGAAGGAGACAGGCAAGACAGATTCCGACATCTCGGCCACCTGCAAAGTGCTTTCTTTGACTGCTGTCCGGTGTCCAGGGGGAGCTGTGCGAAGGGAAAGACAACACAGGTGGGAAGAGAGAGGGCGTAGAAAAAGAGGAGTCTAAAGAGAGACAGAAGGGGGACAAGAGAGGAGGAGAGACGGGTTGGGGGGGAAGAGGGGAGAGAGAAATCGCGGGAGGAGAGAGGGAGAGAGAGAGACAGAGAGAGAGAGAGAGAGAGAGAGAGAGAGAGAGAGAGAGAGAGAGAGAGAGAGAGAGAGAGAGAGAGAGAGAGAGAGAGAGAGAGGTGAAAGGTGGTGGTGGGATGAAGTTTGAGATCTGCGCCCCCCGCGCCTCCGACGAGGACAAGACGGCAAGCGACCTGGAAGGCGCCGGCAGCAGCCGTGCCCCGTCTTCGCCCCTCTCGGCGGCGGGTGAGGATGACCTGGGCTCCGACGAGGACTGCGCAGCCAACAGCCCGTCCTGCAGCAGCCTAGCAGGAGAACTGGCGCCCGACTGCAACCACAGGAGCAGCAGCAGCAGCGGGGGGCGCAGGGAGCGAGGGCGGCTGCTCCGGGGAAGACCCCGCTGCCACAGCCTCATGCTCCGAAGGCGCTTCGACCGAGCCGGGAGGACACTCCAACGGGAGCGGCGGCGGCAACCCCAGCGGCAGTAACTGCGAGGGAGGGGGCGGTCGGAGCAAGCCTTACACCCGGCGCCCGAAGCCCCCTTACTCTTACATCGCGCTCATCGCCATGGCGATTCGTGACTCGGCCGGCGGCCGCCTGACCCTCGCCGAGATCAACGAGTATCTCATGGGCAAGTTCCCCTTCTTCCGCGGCAGCTACACGGGCTGGCGCAACTCGGTGCGGCACAACCTCTCGCTCAACGACTGCTTCGTCAAGGTGCTGCGCGACCCCTCCCGCCCCTGGGGCAAGGACAACTACTGGATGCTCAACCCCAACAGCGAGTACACCTTCGCCGACGGGGTCTTCCGCCGCCGCCGCAAAAGGCTCAGCCACAAGGCCGCGGCGCCGCCGTCCTTGCAGGCCGAAGAGAGCGCTCCAGGAGCGGCGGCCGTGGCTGTGGCAGCCGCTCACCCGGCCGGCGCCGCCCGCCTGCTGCTGCCGCCGCCTCCGCCGCCACCGCCGCCGCCTCCCCCTCCTCCCCTGACCTCGGTAGGCCGTGTCCCCGGCGGCGGCGGCGGCGGCTCGGTGCCCGCTTCTTCCACCTTCTCCTCGTCCCTGTCTCCGTCCTCCTGCTCCCCAGGCTGCAAGGAGGAAAACACGAGCCCCGCGCGCAAGTTCTCCAGCTCCTTTGCCATCGACAGCATCCTCAGCAAGCCCTTCCGCCGCCGCGGAGACCAGGGCGCGGATACCCGGTCCTACCCCCAGTCCGCGAGGCTGCTGTGGTCCTCCGCCGGCGCTTCCCCTTTACCAGGCGCCGCCGGTTACCCGGCCCTAACCTTCCCTCCAGTCCCGCACCCCCAGCAGCCGCAGTCCCCGCTGTTCCCCAGGGCAGGGGCGCGGGCGGTCACAGCAAGCGGGACCCTCCTGCAGCTGTACGCGTACGGAATGAGCGAGCCAGTTCTCCTGGAGACGCGGAGAAGGGAGACGCCTCTGGCTCGGGCTTCTGAGCCTCGGGCGGAGGATCTCCAAGCGCCGCAGCTTTTCCTCTTCGCCCTCCTTCTCCCCCTCAGCCCCGGCCAAGGCTTTCCGAAGCCCGCTGGCTGCGGGCAGTTCGCAGTTGTACTGCCCCCCTCCGATTATCCGGAGTCTTACAAGCAGCCTCGGGATGCGGCCCCAGTGCTTACCACCCTTACCCCATGGAGACTCTTCTCGCCTAAATAGGAAAATGTGGGGCGAGAGAAGGTTTGTGGTATTTGGGCTGGGGAATGGGAGGGGGAGGAGGAGAGAATAGACGGGCTCTGGGTTTTGCACTTTCTGCCCAGAGACTTTAAAAAAAAAGTCTAAATTTCACGTGCCTTAAAGCCAAATGCATTTTCAACAGATGTTTTAACTTAATCAGTCCCAAAAAGTTTTATTTTGTCTTTTAATGACCAAAGCGATTCTTAATCATGTTTAAAACTACTTGACTAAGACTTTTCCTCTCTTCTTTACCCTGAACCCCCTTCATCCCTAACTCTTTGCCCTTTCATTTCTCCCTTAATTCTTCCTAGGCAAAAGAAATTTGCAGCTTGATCAGGGAACAATTCCATAAGATATATGATGAGACTACTGTTTGGGGCATACTAGGTCCCACTCTGTGTGCGTATGGTTGCGTTTGCTGGTGTGTTTGAGTGTGAGAATGTCAGAGTTTTTAGGTCAGTTCTCTGCTATAAACCAATGCATCACTGTGCCAAAAAAAAAAAAGAGAGAGAGAGAGAGAGAAAACTGCATAACTCTAAATGAATTTGTTGATGGACTTTTCTAGTTAAATTATTTATATTAAAAAAAAACCTTTAGAATTGAAAATGTTGCAGGCAACGGGCTACAGCTTTATCTGTGGTTCAGTGATGTCTAATTGTGGCCCTTTGGGACTAAATAGTTCCTTACAAAGTTGACATTACAAATTATGTCAAATGCCAGGATCACTGCCACAGAAAAGCAGGTGTGATTTTTATTTTTAATGTTATTTTATTTGTAACTGTGTACATACACTGTGTAAATTTTATAAAACTCAGGCATATGCTTATTTTTGAATAAAACTCACAAAACAACAGGCCTAAGTATGGTGTATACATCTGGAGTGTCAGAGGTTGCTTTGGTCAAGTAGTGAGATCTTCTCCTGTTCTGAGATAAGGAAAATTCCAGAGTTTTAGGGGAATTCTTTCTAGTCTCCCACATTTTCATCACCTTCTTCAAATGGGCCCTTCTTTGAATGAGATTAGTAAGGCTTTATGTTCTTCAACTCTCTATACCCCCACTATCATTAAGATCCACTTAAGTTACCCAAAAACAGGTTCTAAGTTTTATACCGCTCCAAAGAATGTTCTGCCTGGAAACATGAGCCTTTAAACAAACTCATATCCAGGTAATCATCTTCTGGAGAAGTTACTTCTATACCTCTTAGCATGTCCCTTCCCTTCCCATCCCTACTCTCCCAAAAAAACCTGAAAGAATTGTAAGTGTGTCTAGGTCCTAAAAACTGAAGACTGCTCCAGCACTATTTTTCCAATGCTGAGTATTTTTGTTAAAATAAAGATGTTTGCCTTTTCAGGAATGTAGTATTTTAATAGGGTGTGGGCAAACAATAACTTTTCTTTTTCTTGGTTTTTCATTTGGTGAAGATGGTGGTTTCTTCAAGTTTGATCATGGGATTGCAGAGCTAGAGAGAAATTTACAGGTTAAAATACTCCAGAGCTGGGGGGAGGGGAGAAATTAAACTTCAGCATTTTTTGAAAATAGTAACTTCATCCTGAAAAGGTAGGTTAACCACCAAAATCACGCTGAAAGACAAAGAGAAGGATAGACACACAGTAAAATAACCAATGAGCAAATGAATCTCAGTTTAAGAGGGTTCGTTTAGGGAACCTGTCAAGTACATACGCACCTGTTTTTCAGTAAATCCAAAGATAATATTATTTCAGCACTGAAAGGGTTAAGTAATTCTAAATAAGGGATATACATTGACTGTAACTGTCACCATTACAAAGAAACTCAAACATTGTCCCACCTGTTCATACATATCTAACTCAATTGCCCCAAGTTACTAAAGCAGAACTAGAATCTTTCATTCTATTTTCTTTTAAGAAAGAGGGGACGACAGTTGTAGTATTCCCAGGGCATTGCCGTTTGGCGCCAATGAAGAAACGCTTTTTTCCACAATTCTAGCTGCTGCTTGGGTTTGTTTACTGGTGTTAGCCTAGTGATTTCAGTGAAGTCTTCTTACTGCTTTGTTTAAATAGATTTCACAATTTAAAAGAACATTATCAAATCATAACACAATAAAAGACCATTTAAAGGGAAAAGATAAGCTGAGTTGGAAGAACAGTAGCTAAACTGAATTAATGGAAATTACTACATCAGCTAAACGTAAATCCATTTTAGATCTGTTCTTGCTCACCTGTAGAATATTGAGGCTCAGTTCACACTGAAGAATTAAAATCTGGAAATGGGAGGGGCTTTTGTCTTTCACCTAAAACAAAGACCATTAAAGTGTGTTATTTCAGTTGAAATTATTTGCATAAATGATTTCAGTCTTTTTCACTTTTAAACACAGTCTGAAAGAAAGATAAGTTTGTTCAAATTAGATTTCTGCCTCTTTGTGGAATTAATGCTGTCTGATTTTAACCTTTAAAAAATTATTTTTAATAGAGATGTAGTTTTGTGTTAAATATAAGTAAACTTTCATAACTCAAGAAGCAAAATGTATATACTGCTCATTCTATATGATCCAAGGGCATAAAATACCAAGCAGAAAGTAACTTTTTAAAAAAGCTGAATTATTTCAGGTTTTTTGTTGTTGTTGGGGTTTTTTTACAGCACTCACTGAGTGTCCAACTGCTTCAAGCCTCACTCAGAGTCAACTGTGAAGTTTTCTAGAGAAAAACTTCACAAAACATAGATTGAGAGCTGGATGAGCTCTCAAAAGTCCTCTGGTCCAGATGCTATGAACTTTCTCCCTATTAGATAAACCATTTCTAGTACCTTTGGGTTCTTAAATTTTTGAACGCTGTCTCATAACTTTAAGGATCCAAATTAAAGTGACTGACTCTGGAGCTGGTTTTGGGGAAAATGATGAGAGAAATGCAAGAAGTCTATTATGAATTTTAAACTTTCTTCCCAGCTTTCCTGTCCAGCTCTCCCTCCTTCTTCTTTTAAATTCTATTTTTCACTCTTTCCATAGAAAGAGTTCTCTATAACCAGAATAAAGTCACCAAAATCCTATTATTTTAAAAAGAACTTTGCAAATGTGTTAGTTCAAATTTATAGCAAATTCTTCTTTTAGTTATTGTCCTAAAAGTGGAAATTTCTCATAAGGAGGCACTTTGGTTTCTGGGAATTAACGGGAGGGAGTCCTGTAAGGACTTTATGTAAAAACCCTTATGACTTGAACAAGAAACCCCCTTCATCGGAAGGAGTTGAAAAAGAGAATATATCTGCTTGAGAGCCCAGAAGCTATAATGCACAAGATGTTCAGTGAGACGCTATCTCTATCTCTAACTTTAGTTGATTCCAAGGTCAGTCAGAGCGGAGTTGAGGGAGGGGATGTAGAGAGAGGCTTCTAGGACCTCAGTGCTGACAGCCACCGGTTGGCAGGCAGGCACCCGGCAGGACGCACAATTTGGGAGAATGGGCTCCCCTGGGGATCTGGGCTGTAAATCAGGCGACCTGTCAGACCTGAGACTGAGATGAATTGGGGTTGGAGAGGGGACCCTGAGCACACCTGTCCAAACACCCGGCAGCAGCAGGCAACAGCAGAGCAGACACTTGACCGCGGCGGGTGGCATGGGGGTTGGTGGGGTGGTCTGTTTGATTTGGGAGGCTCCGTTGGAATCATTCCCCAACACCAAAGCTAGGCCACCAGTTGGACGAGCAAGCGGGCAAGGGAACGGATCAGAGTCGTCTAGAATTTGTCCTTCTTGCCTAACGAGTGTCAGTTTGCTCTCCAAAATGCACCTCCTGCCTTCCTTTGTAGTAGTACCAGTCAACTTGTGCCGGGATGCTCAGAAGGCTCCCTTATCTCTTCGAGAAATGGGGGCTGGGGTGGGTAGATGGATGCTGTTCCTCCCAGGCCTCTACTTTCCCTAATCTTCTCCCTGAGTGTTTCCTACCTAAGAGGGCTGGACTGAGGTAACTCTCATTCTTTCCTTAGTTTCCCTTTCAGCTCCCATCATGAGGGAGGCAGCAGGTTGTCTAATAGCTTTGCAGGTGGAAACATTTGGCCAGTCCTAAGAAGTATTTTGCAAGTACTTCCCTATAGCCTTCCCCAATCCCCTTTTCCCTACCTACCCCCACCTGATTCTTCATAAGTGGTTAGAAGTGGAACAAGTAGGATTTGAGGATGGGGATGCCTTTGCCAGAGAGATAACAGGCTTCTAAGAAGATGACTCCTTGACTGGTTGCAACAATTTACAAATACAAGTGCAATTCAGTTCAATTTGACCAACTTCTGATCAGCTCCTCTTGTATTAAGGGCACTATGCTAATAGAAGACTAAACAATGGTCCCTACTTTTAAATTCTAGTTGTAGACAATTCATAAGAGGAAAGCAGAAGGGTTTTTTTTTTCTTCTTCCTCCTACCTCCTAGCTATAGCTCCATTTAATTGTATTCCTTTGAACTTCCCCCATGTGTCTTGTATGCCATGTCTAGATTCAAATTCTCCTGCTTCAAAACTAGTATTGAAGAGTTGATTGGAGATTATGTAGTCCAATTCTCTCATTTCACAAATAAGAAAAATAAGGACTAGAAAGATTAAGGAACCTGTCTAAAGTCACAAGGACAGTAGGTAGCCAAGGATTCAGACCCTGGTCTTCCGATCCCTGAATCGGTTCTCTTACCACTGTACCATATATAGCTAGTTATGGTAAACAGTATTATATGATGTGTTAAAGAGAGAAGTGGAAAGAGGAACTATGCTACCTTAGGAAAAGAAAGATCATTATATTACAACTAACATAATCAGGATAGGCTTCCTGGAGAAGATTGTGTTTGAGTTGGAATTTAAAAGAGGAATTCAGGAATTCAAGGGGGTGAGGGAGGGAATTCTATCTGGTCTCACAGCAACACAGAAGTGAAATAGTTTCAATCCAGGCTATGTTTGCAACCATATATAATCAAATCTCTGTCTCTAATGCATTGCCAGGCACACTAGGAATTTAACAAATCTTGTTGATTGGTTGATTGAGGGGTTTGTGGAAGACAATCATCTGGATAATTAGACCCTTGAACTGGAATATTCAAATAATTTAGCTAGAGGAAGGGAAAACAGGACAGATGTTGGCTTATATCATCCACAGAATTGCTCCAATATACTTTGCTAACATTCTCACTCTCAGTTTGTCACAAACAGGAGAAAGACAAGCTTCTTTCATTACTGAAAAGACAGAGCCTAGAAGAAAGAGATCCTGTAAATGTTTTAGGAGGAACTTCACTTTTATTTCATTTTCTTACAAGTGTTCCTGTATTTTTTTTTCACTAGAGTGGCATATAGATCATATTCCCTACTAGACTACAAGCACTGTGATAACTTGAACCTTGGCTTACCCTATTTTGCATCTAATCCAACATGGGAACACCCCATCAAAACCATCTGCGCAGGCAGGCTAAACCAGGTCAAAGGTAACTGATAGGCCTCAAACCCCTCAGTGAGTCAAGGGGATGTCTACCCCAGATATGTGAAGACTTCCCCTGGCAGAAGGGGCAGATGAGGACAAGTTGTTCCAATGGAACCTAGGTCAGACGTTGAAGATGCTGAGGTCATTCACTACATCCTGAATCATGGACAGTTATTGACAGTCATCTGGACTTTTATCTTGCCACTGGACTCTGGAAGAGATAGTGGAGTGAGGCTGATGACTCTGTGCAACTCTGCCTCACTTAAATCCAATTCATGAACAAGTGAAGACATCACCCCCATGATTGGACTTCGTCAAAAATGAAGGACACATGGCAAAAACAACTATAATCCAGCACTCAATGTAGTGCTTTACACATATCTTTTAATAAAGCTATTGAATTGATGTTCTTACAACAGTCAAGTTTGATCCCTTAGCCACAGTGTTCCACAGGTTAGAGTCATAGCATGATGTAGTAGGTAGTGGGTTCAAATTTTTCCTCTAGCAATACTATAAATTGCAAAAGGTGCCCAGTTGGCTGAAAGAGCTTCCTTTTCTGTGAGTTTCCCATTCCCATGACATTTCAGGCGCAGTCCCTGTCTTTCAATGTCTCAATGTTGTGCAGGCAGGGTTTCCTGTAGCTGGGAATAATTCATGGCTGCTTCCACTTATTTGACTACGGTAAATATGAGTGACACAAAATCCTCTGAAATTTGCTACTTTGGGCTCTTTGTTTTCATGGGGAATTTAAAATGCTCATTCCTGGATGGTAAGATTATAGGTTAATTGGTAGAAATCAGGACTTGTAGTCAAGAAGAACTTGGTTCAAATCCTGTCTCAGACACTTGCTATCTATGTGACCCTGGGCAAGTCATTTAACCAATTCGTGCCTCTGTACAAAATGAAGAGATTAGACTAGGTGACTTTTAACTCCTTTTAAAACTATGATCCTAGGATAAGTGTTCTTACTAGGAAGTAAGATGTGTCCAAGATACCTATGTTTGACTGTTGTTTTAGTGAGAAGCACTGGCAGGGAAATGAATGGAGATTTTAGAATGAATAATTCTCCTCTGTAGGGAGCTGGATGCAGTGAAACAGGTGCTAGGATTGGAATCAGACCCTATATTCAAATCCTACCTCTACTACTTCCTACTTGTGTAACTTTGGACAAGTCATTTAAGCTCTCTGGGTCTCAGTTTCCTCATATGTAAAAGAAGGATATTGGGAGCCCAGCCCAGACCTGCTGTGGCCACGGCACCAAGAGAAACAGACCCGAGCAGGCTTCAGGGACGGGATCTCCAGCGGCCGCACAAGTCCCTCCACCCACAGGTGACGGGGGTCAGTGAGAGAGTCTCTTTGGCAGGTCGGGAGGGGAGTGGGGTACCCCCATGATTCGGGCTCCCCCGGGAGGTAGAAGCTGAGAGGTGGCTGCAGACAGGTGCTCCCCAAACAGGCGGGAGCCTGAATCCATTGTGGAAGGTCTGTGCATAAACCCCCTGAGGGAACTGAGCCTGAGAGGCGGCCCTGCCCCCACCTGAGCACCTGAACTTAATCTCATACTGAATAGCAGCCCTGCCCCCGCCAAAAGCCCTAAGGCTGGAAGCAGCATTTGAATCTCAGTCCCTAAACACTGGCTGGGAGGATCAGGAGGCGAGGTGGGTGTGAGGAGAATATTCAGAGGTCAAGTCACTGGCTGGGAAAATGCCCAGAAAAGGGAAAAGAAATAAGACTATTGAAGGCTACTTTCTTGGAGAACAGGCATTTCCTCCCTTCCTTTCTGATGAGGAAGAACAATGCTTACCATCAGGCAAAGACACAGAAATCAAGGCTTCTGTGTCCCAGCCCACCCAATGGGCTCAGGCCATGGAAGAGCTCAAAAAGAATTTTGAAAATCAAGTTAGAGAGGTGGAGGAAAAACTGGGAAGGGAAATGAGAGGGATGAGGGAGAAGCATGAAAAGCAGATCAGCTCCCTGCTAAAGGAGACCCAAAAAAATCTTGAAGAAATTGGCACCTTGAGAACTAGCCTAACTCAGTTGGCAAGGGAGGTGCAAGGGGCCAATGAGGAGAAGAATGCTTTCAAAAGCAGAATCAACCAAATGGAAAAGGAGATTCAAAAGCTCACTGAAGAAAATAGATCTTTCAAAACTAGAATGGCACAGATGGAGGCTAAGGACTTTGTGAGAAAGCATGATATCACAGAACAAAGAGAGAAGAATGGAAAAATGGAAGATAATGTGAAATATCTCATTGGGAAAACAACTGACCTGGAACATAGATTCAGGAGAGACAATTTAAAAATTTTGGGACTACCTGAAAGCCATGATCAAAAGAAGGGCCTAGACATCATCTTTCATGAAATTATCAAGGAAAACTGCCCTGAGATTCTAGAACCAGAGGGCAAAATAAATATTCAAGGAATCCACAGAACACTGCCTGAAAGAGATCCAAAAAGAGAAACTCCTAGGAACATTGTGGCCAAATTCCAGAGTTCCCAGGTCAAGGAGAAAATATTGCAAGCAGCTAGAAAGAAACAATTCAAGTATTGTGGAAATACAATCAGGATAACACAAGATCTAGCAGCCTACATTAAGGGATCGAAGGGCATGGAATAAGATATTCCAGAAGTCAAAGGAACTAGAACTAAAACCAAGAATCACCTACCCAGCAAAACTGAGTATAATTGGGGAAAAATTGGTCTTTCAATGAAATAGAGGATTTTCAAGCATTCTTGATGAAAAGACCAGAGCTGAAAAGAAAATTTGACTTTCAAACACAAGAATGAAGAGAACCATGAAAAGGTGAACAGCAAAGAAAAGTCATAAGGGACTTACTAAAGTTGAACTGTTTACATTCCTACATGGAAAGACAATATTTGTAACTCTTGAAACATTTCAGTATCTGGGTACTGGGTGGGAGTACACACACATACATGCACACACGCACACATACATAGAGACAGAGTGCACAGAGTGAATTGAAGAGGATGGGATCATATCTTAAAAAAAAAAATGAAATCAAGCAGTGAGAGAGAAATATGTTGGGAGGAGAAAGGGAGAAATTGAATGGGGCAAATTATCTCTCATAAAAGAGGTAAGCAAAAGACTCATTAGTGGAGGGATAAAGAGGGGAGGTGAGAGAAAAACATGAAGTCTACTCTCATCACATTCCACTAAAGGAAAGAATAAAATGCACACTCATTTTGGTAGGAAAACCTATCTCACAATACAGGAAAGTGAGGGACAAGGGGACAAGCAGAGTGGGGGGGATGATAGAAGGGAGGGCATGGGGAGGAGAATGCAATTTGAGGTCGACACTCATGGGGAGGGATAGGATCAAAAGAGAATAGAAGTAATGGGGGACAGGATAGGATGGAGGGAAATATAGTTAGTCCTATACAACACAACTATTATGGAAGTCATTTGCAAAACTACACAGATTTGGCCTATATTGAATTGCTTGCCTTCCAAAGGGAAGGGGTGGAGAGGGAGGGAGGTAAAGAAGTTGGAACTCAAAGTGTTAGGATCAACTGTAATGTTCTTACCACTAGGAAATAAGAAATACAGGTAAAGGGGTATAGAAAGCTATCTGGCCCTACAGGACAAAAGAGAAGACGGAGACAAGGGCAGAGAGGGATGATAGAAGAGAGAGCAGATTGGTCATAGGGGCAATTAGAATGCTTGGTGTTTGGGGGGGGGAGGGGAGAAAAGGGGAGAAAATTTGTAACCCAAAATTTTGTGAAAATGAATGTTAAAAGTTAAATAAATAAATTTAATTATTAAAATTAAAAAAAAAAAAAAAGAAGGATATTGGTCTCCAAACCTAACATCCCTTGTACCTCTCAGCTTAGGATCCTATGCTTCTCTAGTCCCATATCATTATAGACTGTCCTGGTATGAAGCCCTAAATCAAGCTAATGAAACATAAAGATCCGGCCTCACTTAAGTAGGATTGATTTTAGTGACTGACAAATTTTCCTATTTAAAAATATCTTAAAGCACATCCACATGACTGCCATCTTTCTTGGGAGTTAATGGACTTTAGTAGGTCATTCCTTTGTGAGTGTGAATGGGCATATGAATGTTTTGTTTTTTGAGTCTGGCATTTTCCCAATGATCATAGTTTCCTTAATACCCTACCCCAGATCACAGTAGCTGAGCTATACCACAATCCTAGAATCCAAATTGTGAATTCTTTTCTTCCCACCCTGTAGTGAGATTATTTCTTGCCTTCAAATACCCTGGTGTTTATAAGTAGTAGCATTTAACATTATCCAATGAAACCATGGATTTTCAGCAAAACTTTAATTATTCTTTAGCATAGTTTGCTAATTCTTTATGTTGTTGATAAGCAGTGCCACATTTATTTTTATCTGTATGAACAGAAGACCATGATCTAAATCATCAGAACACTAATTCTCCCTGGATATAAAGTAATCTCTCAAATTGGCAAAGATCCTGATGTCATGAAAATTTGGCTATCATGGACTCATTTTGGAACTATTTCTGCTCTGCATCATTAAGATGGATAGGCTATTAAAAGTGAATGTTGTTCTTGTCAAAGACTAATCAACTGCCAACTTGTGTGTGTGTGTTTGAAAGGGGAAATGGATCAGCCTTCATTCTTGGTGAATTACAGCCAAATGTAAATATTAACACAAACCCATATTTTCCTTACCACTCTTGGATCCTCTGTGCCTTTCTTTTCAGGAAAAGTTTAAATTAGACAACTTACTATAACTTCATAGTCACATCACATCTGTTTGGAGCCCAAATAAATAAAGATGTACATCTTTGACATGTATTTGTTGTTCCTGATGACCACTTTCCAGCTATTAAGGCAAAAGGTAGAGAGAACTGTGCCACTGAATTTTGTTCTCTTCCAGTTGACTAAATATCTATAAAGATTCAAAATCATTCAAGGGTCCCATTCAAGAAAGAGCACTGGGCTGAGAATCAGGAGATCTGGACGCTTTAATCTACTCCCCTTCCCTTCTCCAACTACCAGACTCTGCCAATAAAGAACTATCTGTTTCTCAGCTTTCATATCTGCAAAATTTAGAGGAGGCATTGGTGATCACTAAGATACCTTTCACCATCCCAGTAATTTTCCAAACCAAAATAACTTTCTCTGGACACCACTCCTCTACCTGCGTTGTCTCTCTATAAGCTCCTTGGGTCAGGGAGCTCTCATGTCTCTATCCCCAGACTGAAACATAGTGCTGTTCATATAGCGAGCATTTAACAAATGCTTTTTCATTCATTCATTCAATCGCTAAATTTATAGGATCACATAAGAAACTCCTAAGTTATATCAAAGACGATGTATAAACCACTTTTTACCCCTTGATCAATTCTTGATCAAGCATAATTTCAGAAATACAGATTCATAAGATTCAAAGCTGGAAAGGGCCTTATAGGTCATGTAGTAAAATCATCATTTTACAGAAAGAGGGATAGTAAGGACCAAATACTTTCCCAAGGTCATACAACTCTGAACACACACCCAGGTACACATATAGGCAATTAAATATTTTAAAGATGATGGATATGAAATGGATGATAGTAAAATACTTGTAATTCTGATGGTTAAAACAGATACACATATAGGCAATTAAATATTTTAAAGATGATGGATATGAAACAGATGATAGTAAGATACTTGTAATTCTGATGGTTAAAACAGATACCCTAATAAATATCTCATCTTAATTCAGTGCTCTTGGTAATTAAAGTGATTTAAAATTAATCTTAAATAATACCACTGTCACTGTAAGTAGACAGAATTACATTCTTTAAATAACCAACAACAGAAAACATGTGTATACTTACTTCAAAGAGAAACTGAGGCACAAAGTTTAAACTATTTGCAGGAGGCTTTATACTAACTTAGGCATCCTAATTGATTTTTCTGATACTGGTTGTTGACTCCTACAGGAGTCACTGTTCATATAAGAGCAATCATTCTTTTATTTCTTTATTTAAGAAGGAAATATATCAATATCTTTTCAGCAATTTCCAGGCTGCCAAAAATGCAATTAATATCAAGGAATTTAACACACATGTGTATACATATATATATACATATATATACACTATATATTATGTATACATGTGTAATGTGGATACATATACAAATATGTGTGTATGTATGTGTGCAGGCACACACACACACAAACATAAATGAAAACACTAAAATCCAGTCTTTACTTCTGAAATGGCAGTCACTAAGAGAAATATCTGAGTAGTGTCCATGTTGGATAATGCATGATAGTACTCCCAAGCTCCCTGAGGGCAGGGTCTATTTTTCGTTTTGTCTTTTATCTCCAACACTCAGGACAGTGCCTTGCACTTAATAAATGCCTAATAAATGTTTGTTAGATTAGATTGGAATGAAAAGGGTAGGAAGATATAGTAAGGGAGGGAAGGAGGAGAAGGAGTATGTATTATTTTAGGGGGAAAATCTGGGATCCACAAGAGAAGACCAATTTATAAACAAATATAACTTCTTAAGAATATTCTCCTTCAAAAAACTATTAGACAGGTCCATGAAATCTTTAATTCAGGCCCCAGAAAAGTATTGCTGACAATCTTTCCCTGAGGCAATCTGATTTCTCTTTTTGGAAGCTTATGTTTTACCATACAGGGTCAGATGTAGTAGAATTATACAGCAAACATAGTTTATCTATCTCCAATATCTTCTTTTTTCCCTTTTCTTCATACTTTTGTCTCCTTGGTGGAACTTGTTTAATACACTCACATACATACACACACAATATGTTTGTCCTTTGCTCCCAAAGACGAACATGACATCAGGGAGATGATGACATGACTTGCAATTGACTTTGATTTAAGTGAAGGAGGGCTGAGCAAGGTCACCAGCCTCACTTTCTCCTCCATATATTCCAGACCAGATATTCATCAGGATGACTGAATAAAGCCCAGGATGCATTAAAGACCCTTGCCATTTTAGCCTAAAATTATCATTCACATTCTTTGAGTGAGATACACCCATTCAATGAATAAGCCTCTTTAAGTAGTTACTCTAGGGATGACCCCTTAAGAAAAGAAAGAAATCCAACTAGGAGGGGAAGTCCCTTTGGGTTCCTGGGTAAAAAGAGAAACCATTACTATTTTGTATTTATGTTCACTCTGTGCTAGGTAGGGACCTGTTGCCCAATCTGTGAGCTCCAGAGTGAATTGAGTTTAAGGTTTGGACTTTGAGCAAGAAATCTAGCCAGCAAACCTAAAGGAAAAAAGGCAGCTTTTGTTCATGGAGTGTACCTTCTGCTGGGTAGAGCACCCAGGCTAGGCAGGAGAGGAGAGGAGAGGAGAGGAAAAGAGAGAAGAGGAGAGGAGAGGAGAGGAGAGAATACATAAGTAGGCTGCCGCCACCACCACCATCACCACTACCACCTAAAGTCCTCATTCTCTTTATTGTTCTACTATTTTTAAAAAGACAATCTCAAGAAGGAAATACACATTTAATAATCATAACTATGAATGTAAATTGGATGAGTTCACACATAAAATGGAAACTGATAGCAGAATGGATTAGAAATCAAAATCCAACAACATGTTGTTTACAAGAGACACATTTGAAACAGAAACAAACACACAGAGTTAAAGAGCTGGAGTAGAATCTGTTCTTCTTCAGCTGAAATAAAAAAGGCAAGGATAGAATTTGTGATTTCAGAAAAAGCAAAGGCAAAAACAGACCTAATTAAAATAAATAATCAGGGAAACTACATTTTGAAGGAGTAAAAGATCCCATAGAAAATGAAATAATATCAAAAAATTTTGTAGCAAGTTTCTTTGATAAAGGCTTCATTTCTCAAATAAGTAACTAAGTCAGGTTTACAAAAATAAAAGCCATTCCCCAATTGATAAATGGTCAAAGAATATGAACAGGCAGTTTTCAGAAGAAGAAATCAAAGCTGTCTTTGGTCATAGGAAAAAATGTTTTAAAGCACTATTGATTAGAAAAAGGCAAATTAAAACAACTCTAAGGTACGACCTCACACCTATCAGAAATGACAAATGCTGAGAGGATAAGGGAAAATGGATACACTAAAAAACTGCTGGTGCAGTAGTGAATTGGACCAACCATACAATTTGGAACTATGACTAAAGGGTTATAATAATGCATGCCATTTGATCTGGCAATATCATTACTAGGTCTGCATCCCAAAGAAATCAAAGGAAGAGGACCTATAAGTACAAAAATATTTATAGCTCTTTTTGTGGTAGCAAAGAGTTGAAAATTGAAGGGATGCTCATCAATTAGGGAATGGCTGAACAAGTTATGGCATATGATTGTCATGGAGTACTATTGTGCTGTAAGAAATGATGAGGTTTCAGGAAACCATGGCAAGAACTATTTGCACTGATGCAAATTAAAGCAAGAAGAACCAAGAGACCATTGTGAACAGTGACAGCAACGTTGTAATGATGATTAGCTGTGAAAGACTTGGCTATTCTGATCAATACAATGATCCAAGAAAATTCCAGAGGACTCATGATGAAAAAATGCTCTTCACCTCCAGAGAAATGATGAACTCTGAGTACAAATTGAAGTATAATTCTCACTTTCTTTATCTTTTTTGCAACATAGCTAACATGGAAATATGTTTTGCATGATTTCATATGTATAATTGACATCATATTACTTATCTTTGAATTGGGTGGGGGACATGGTGGGAGGATGGAAGAGAATCTGAAACTCGGAACTTAAAAAGAAAAGAATGCTTACAACAAATAATATTTTTTCAGAAAAAAGCAGTCTCAAGAAGAACTCTAATAAACTCATTCGCAGAGCAATGTTAACAACTTATAAGGTTTTTGTGGTTTTTATTGGAGATGTTTGAATTTTAATTGAAGACAAAGTCCCTTGTTTCACAAGCCAAAAGAATGAAGATCTAATTTTAAACTTGAAAAGTTTGCAAGCAACTGGAAGAGGCATTTTGTGAAAGAAGGAGAACCCTTCCAATTTTTCTTAACTCACACCAAGGAGCCAGCAACTCATTCCACCTACGAAATGTCCTGCTTACCCCCAATAAGACACCCTAATGAGAGTATCACTATCTATAACTTCATCATCTACATTTGCCATAGTTCCATGATGGAAAGTAAGCAAAACTCACAAGTAATCATTGAACTATAATCTTTCTTTGATTGAGAGAAAGCTAGGCAGAGAGAACATGGTACCACAGAGGAGCGGTTAATCAGGATTACTAAAAGAACATGCATTTATTGGCTGAAAGACAGCATGGTACAGTGAGAAAGATGATTGACTCAGAACCAGAAACTTGGGACTGAATCCTACTTATTGAATTTACTGATTGCATGATAATGGACAAGTGACATAATCTCTATGAGACTTGGGTTCCTCCAATGTAAAATGGGAATAATAATGTCTATAGTATCTATCTCATATGGTTATTGTGAAGATTAAATGAATAAAATACATAAAGAAACATAGAAATGCCAGTTCTCATAATTCTAAGACAATTATGCAAAACCCATGTCTAACACATAATGTTCCAAGGTCTTCTAAAATGAACTATAGAATGCATTTCAGAAAATAATAGCTGACATTTAAATAATATCTTTAAGGTTTGCAGGACTTTTCAAATATTTTATTTGATTCCCACTATAGCCCTCTGAAGTAGATAGTACAATCATTATGCAGTTGAAAAAACTAAGACTCCAAGTAATTAAATGAATTGTTCATAGTCACACAACTAGTAAATGTCAGAGGAGATGTGGAAGCATAGATAACTAGCTAGATAAAATCTCTCTCCTCTCCACTTATACATCTATACACACATACACATATGCACATAGACATTTACCAGTAGCATCGCTGCCAACCTTTATACCATCTCTAGTCATGAAGTAGTCCGGGTACCAGAGGGATTGTCTCCCACAGCCTTCTCTAAGAGTTTTTCTTTAATCTTCTTTTTGAATTTTCTATTCACTAATTTAAGAGATGCCAGGAAAATCTTGAGCAAACAGATACTTTTGACCCCTTGCAATAATTATTCATCGTCTTCCATATGAAGCAAGATTATGGTGATTATTCCTCATATTTATTGGCTGCACCCCTTTGAGTAATAGCCTCTAGGGACATTTATAAGTACAATAAAAGACATCATTATTGTTAGGAGCCAACAATCTGAGTGTTACTTGCTCCAGTAAGAGAGGCTCCACAGCATAATTGAAAGAGCGAGTCAGAAGACTAGGGTGGAAAACCATCTCCATGACTCATTACCTGTGTGTCTTTAGGCAAATCATTGCCCCTAAGTTTCCTCCTCTGTAAAATGAAGAAGTGGAAACAGATGTTGTCTAAGATCTCTTCCAGCTCGAAATCTATTCAATTCAAGTCAAATAATGTTTATTCACCACATTCAAGGCATTGTGCTAGGTGTCGAGCTACCAAGATTAAAAATGCAATGGCAGCCCCTATTCTCAAGGAACTTTCATTCACCTGGGTAAAGGGCACAACTGGAGCAAAGATAAGTATAATAGAAGGAAAATTAAGGGGAAAGAGCACTAATATCTGGTGGGGGTGTGGTGGGAGGGGAACAGGAAAAACTTTATGGAGGAGGGACCACATCACCTTTCCTGATGGATGAGTTGAACCTTAGAGGAAGATAAGGTTTCCAGTCTCTATTATATAGTTAATAAAAGTTAATTATAAAACCCTTCATGATAAAGGCCATTTCTTCCACTTCTTTTACTTCAAGGGCTATCATTGTGCTAAACATCTAGTAACTGCTTATTAAATCTAATTGACTTGGCTTATAGGTCCTACATCAGTTAAGTGGAACGAGCCTGCATGGTCCAGTGTTGTCTCAAAATGTGACCTGAGGACCATTAGAGACCCAGAATAGATATCTGATGGACTGCTTCCTTCTTCTCCTATAGCTGTTTATATGCAAGCATATTCCAACTAAATATAGACAAAAAGCTCAGTCAAAAATAAACCACAATTTTGTTTATGTAGGGAGTTAGAAATGCTGATCCCCCCACTCACAAACTGTTTTAATGAGTCAAATAGAGACAACTACATCTTTCAGGAATGGTTGATTCAATTGAAATGGTATGGAGACAGTCATGGCCCAGCTTAGTGTATGTCAGACAGGTAGAAGGCTGCTTCTGAGCTTCTGAAAACATTTCCCCCAACTAGCCTTCTATGGTACCTGAAATTTTCACCACCAAGTTCACTCCATTGAGTTAAACAACAAAAAGGGTCACATAACCGTGTGACCCTGAGCAAGTCACTTCACCCTGTTTGCCTCAGTTTCCTTATCTGTAAAATGAGTTGGAGAAGGAAAAACCAAACCATTCCCAAATCTCTGACAAGAAAACCCCACATGAGGTCATGAAAAGTTGAATATAACTGAAATGACTGAACAACAAAAAATTCTTCAGAAAGAAGTTAATGGCATTAAAATGTATGCAAAGAATATGTTATCATCCTTATTTTGCTCAAATAGATACTTTTATTTTGCTAATAAAAATGTAAATAGTTCTAATTTTATGGTTTTATCTGGAGTTAAACAAATTTTGCCTGATTCATATTTTCCTCAAAGCTCTCATTCCGCTTTTGAACTTTTTCTTTTTATATTTTAATAACAGGTTGTAAGTACGATTTAAATGGTTCCTAATCTTCCTGTTAATAAACACTGAAATTTCCTTCCCAAATGATATGTCTTTTAGTTTCACTAGCCATAGGGCACATTTTACTTTGTATATATCGAGGGTAACCATTTTTTTATTTGTCAGTAAATGTGAAATGAATCTATGTAATCTCTATAGTTAGGCAACATAAACTACTAAATTTAACATTTTGTTTTTAAATTCCATTTTGATTATTTTGATCATATCAATTACCTAAGTTATTGAAGTAAATGCACAGAACATTATGAAGACTCTGCAAATAAATGAGTTGCTCCCCGTTCCATTCAAAAAAGTTGAAGTATGAGATCATTAGAGTCCCTAATTACAAAAGTCCAACCTGGAAACACTTCGTGGAAGAGGTGAACATTGCTGGACAGTTTTAAAGGGAGATGCTGGAAAGCATTTCTTTTCTTGCTCTGCTCTGTCTTGGAGGTAGAAGAGAAGAAGGAAGCTCAGATTTTCTGAATCTAAGCAGGAGAGCTAATATATCCAAAACTGAAACAGAATCTGAAAAGATCTCCACAGACTAGAACAAAGAGAAAAATTGGAACTTCAGCATAAATGTAAAGTCCTGTTCTTGGGTTCAAAAAATCAATTGCATAAGCCCAGGATAGGGCTGGGGTAATAGCTAGACAAGAGATTTGTGAAAAGGATTTTTTGTGGCTTTGATGAACTGAAATCTCAATGTGAGGATATTGCCATGGCAACCAAAAAAGTCAACCCTATAGTAGGCTGCCTTGAGAAGCATGCTGTCCAGATTGATGAGTGTGATTGGATGAGAGAACTGTTTTGTACTTTTTCTTCTTTCAAACCTTAAAGCTATTACATAAAGGTCGATTATTATTTTTATTCTCTGAGTACAATTCGGTGTCTCATTATATGAGACCCTGAAACATGGTTGTGTTTTGGACACTGATTCTACATAATTATTTTAGAATTATGAGAGCTGATATTTCTAAGGTTGTGTTTTGAGGTTGGCAAAGTGCTCTGTGTATTTTACCCATTTAATTTTCACATCTGGAGTACTATGTTCAATTCTGAGTTTCATACTTTAGGAAAGGCACATGAGAGAATGGTAAAGAGATTGCAGATAGTGCAATGCAGGGATAGATTGGAAAAAGAAAGACATATGGTGGGAGTGAGATTTTAATAGGAGAAAAGGAAGGAGTGATAGCTTTCTTCAAAAGGGAGATTCAACTTGTTCTGCTTGGCTACAGAGGGCAGAACCAGATGTGGTTTTCACCTATGAATGAAACAATGAAAGTGATCCAAAAGTAATATGGACTGGCTTGGAAAGCAGCAAGTTCTCTCTCACTGGAGGGGTCCAAAGAGAAGCTGGATAACCCCTGGGCCTTGCCATTAAAAAGGTTCAGGTACAGGTCAGAATATGTGGTTTTTGAAGCCCCTTCCAGAGCTAAGATCTTCAGATTCTTGGTTCAGTCATTGAATTATTCTTGGAAATGCCTTTCTCTTGGTTCAGTCCATTATTCTTTGGTTTTAGCTCAATGGCATAAAGGTCAAATTGCTGTTCTTATTATTGGGAAGTCCTGTGTTCAAATCTTGACTGGGACATTTACTAACTGTACAGTCTTGGGCAAATTGTTTAACCTGTCTGAACCTCAGTTTCTTAATCAATCTATAAAATGAGGAAAATAAGAGCCCTACCCAACAGGATTGTTATGAGGATCAAATGAGAGAATATACATAAATTGCTTTGCAAACTTTAAAAGTAATTTATAAGTACAAGCTATTATTATTATTAAGCTTGATGGAGGCAAGAACTGTTTCAATTTTGTCTTTGTACTCTCCTTCCCGACCCCACTCTTGCCCCCACACAGAGCACAGTGCCATACAGTCAACACGTGCTTATTAACATATGTTTGTTTAATGACTAATTGCTTGAATATTCTCAATAGTCATAGTCAAGCTTCATTTACGTCAGGGGTAGTTTGAATGCTAGTGGCAACAAGGTGGTGCTGTGGATAGAGCACTAGACCTGGAGTCAGGAAGACCTGAGGTCAAATCTGACCTCAGACACTAACTAGCTGTGTGATCCTAGGCAGATCACTTAACCTTGCTTGCCTCAGTTTCCCCATCTGTAAAATGAGCTGGAGAAGAAAATGGCAGACCAGTCTAGTATCTTTGTCAGGAAAATGCCAGTTAGGGTCACAAAGAGTCAGACATCACTGAAATAACTGAACAAAATCTGAAGGCTGGACTTAATCACTGTAATAAAACATATCTTAATATTTGGTTGGATCCCTGATTTCATCATCCCTCCATCAATGCAGATCACAGCTCCTCTACATCTTCTCATCCTGTATGATTCCTGACCCATTTCATCAGACATATCAGCATAAAATCTCCCTTCCCTGCCAGACACAGTGAAAGGACCAGTTCAAACAAAATATTTCCCTAAAATGTTTTGCCAGAGAAGTCTGGTTCTGCTGATAAGAAGCTCAGAGCCACACCCAAGTTCATTTGTGAATTCCTCCAGAAAAGTGAATGCTGTGTTTAAACAGACAAAAGCTGTATTCTCTTTGGGGGTCAGTGGCCTGAACAGCCTCAATCATATTCCATTATAAAAGGAAGATAATACAATTTTACCTCTGGACAGGAAACTCTTCAATAATAGAAGTAACCAGAACTGCCATGGACATGTGGGAATTATGCTTGGGCTTGTCAACCAGAAGCATTGTCTGTGATCCCTAGGTTGAGTCAGGAAAGGCTGAGGGCTATGGGTAAAGGTATTGACTGTGTACTTGATGGGTGATTAGCTGATCTTTCATTTAAACTGCTTGTAGAGGTGGGATCTGGGCAGCAGTAGGCTACAGTCAACATGTTGAAAATGAACATCAACATCAATTCCCTCAACTTGTTGCCCCTCTGTCAGGAGAGCAAATGGTCCCAACAAGGAAGAGGAGAGTGCCCACCTCACTTGGACTGTCTAAGCCTGTGTCAGGGGCAGGATTTTAGATGAGGTTCAGTGTGGCCTAATAGAAGACTCACTAGGCTAAGAATTAGGAGATCTGGATGGTAGACCTTTTCTTGACAGCAAATGATTGTGTGATCTTAGACATGGTCTCTGGAAGAAGGAAACAAGCATTTATGAAGTACCTGATAAGTGCCCAGTGTTTGACAAATATTATTTCATTTAATCTTCACAACAACCCTAGAAGGTACTATTATTATCCTCATTATACAGTTGAGGAAACTTTGGCAGGCAGCAGTTAAACAACTTGCCCAGGATCATATAACTAGGAGATGTCTGAGGCTGGATTGGAATTCAAATCTCCCTGACTTTAGGCTCAATGTTGTATTCATTGTGCCAACTAAGTGCAGAGAGGAGGAGAGAGGAAAGGAGAGACACAAATAAAAAAGCCAAAATTGAGGGGGACAAAGAGAAGAGATGAAAATAAAGGAGAAGTGAGGAGGAAAAAGAAAAGAAAAGGGAAAGGAGAAGGGACAGGGGACGAGTGGGAAGAAAGCTCGATTGGTGAGAAGTAAAGTCCTGTTGAAAATATATTGAGTGTACATGAGTGGCGCCTGTGCATTAAGTTGCCTACTTCTGTCCAGGATTTAACTTTTGAACATTTTCTTCTGATAGAAAACAGAAAATATTAATCAGGCATCTTAATGCAACTTGCTTAGAGGATACTTTTTTTTAAAGCATCAGACCTTGAGTTATCTTTCAAGTGAATTACCTAAAATTTGATCTAAGGAATTATGTTATTTATGTTGCAAATCAAAGTCATATGGGTCTTTGCCAACATGTATATCATAGAGCTTGTGCCAAGAAATATAAGCTTATAATATTACCGATTGTGCAATTAACTGATTTTTTTTCTTTTAAAAACACACCCTACCTATTTAGAAACTATTTATAGAAACAAAATTTAAAATCTGAGTGATGAGGCAAACAAGGTATTTTGTATTTTTTTACCAGAAAATGGAAGAAAAAAAATCAAACAGTTATTTTAAATGTCCGGAAAAAAAGGGAAGTGAAAAAAATTTAGATTCTTTCTCTCTTCTACCTGAAAAGCACTGGGTATGTAGAAGATACAAGACCTTGATCTCTTTGATTGCTCCTTCAGTCTTGATACTTCCTAACTTATATCCAAAATACAAATCCTTCAGAGTGAAGGGTTGTTAACCTGGGGTTCACAGATCCTCAAAAGGACTGTGAATTTGAATGGGAACACAATTATACGTTTATTTTCACTCATTCTAGCTGAAATTTAACATTTTTTAATATATTAATTAATGTTTAATAATATTTATATTATGACATAACATAAATAATATTTATATCATTATAATAATTAATGTTCAATTAATTAATCATATGAGTTAAACATAATTAATATTCTGAGGAGCATCACCAGACTTCCAAAAGGGTCCATTACACACGTACAAAAAAGGTTGAGAACTCCCATGTTAGGGGCAGTCTTTCACTACGAATGGAGTGCAAGATACAGGATCAAAGAGACCTAAATCCAAAACCTACCTCTCATACTTCTTAGCTTTGTGATCCTGGGCAAGTCTGTGTGGCTCAGACAATTCCTCAAGCATTATCTCCTAAGTCATAGGCAGGTTGTGGGTTACAAGGAGCCTTGGCAGAGCCAGTTCTCATGTTTGTGGAAGGAATTTCAATGGAAATACTGCCTCTGTTCACACTTACCACACTACTAACTTACTAATGCCAAAAAATGGGACCTGTTGAATCTAAGACTGTGGAGAATGTCTTCGACATCTCAGAATTCTCTCCTATCACAGACTTTTTAGCCTCCCTTATGATATATATCTATCTCCTCCTGCTCATCTTCTCCACCCTCCTCTATTCAGCTCTTTATTAGAGTTGTTCTTTGAATATGGGTGAAGCTGAAATAGGACAGAATCTTAGGACCAGGTTAGAAATTAAACTCTGTGGGCCTGAGGCAAGACATTGGCTCCCTGCTGTCTCCTTCAAGGACATATCACTTGTCTGTGTCATGTCTGAACCTTTTCAATGTCTATTTAAGCATGCCTGGTTCACCTGGCAGGAGAGCATAACAGCTAATACAGGCAGAGACTCAAAAATGGATGAGGGCTACAAGCATTTCCCTGAGCTGAACAGGGTAAAAACAATATGGATTTGTTGAGAATAGAGAAAATGGACCTAGTATGAAGATGGAATATCCATCTTCAGAATTCAAAAGGAATTTTAAAAATTCCTAAAGGAGCTGACAATTCTGCCCATCAGAATAATAGAGAGCAGAGAGGTTCAACCTGTTACCCCACTGGTGTGGACAAAGTAGCAAACTTTTCAGGATATCAAGTGAAATGTAAGCACTCTGAGAGCAGGAACTATATCTGTCTTTGTAACCCCACTGTTGAGCATTGTACTTGGCTCACAGTAGGAACTCAATAAATGCTTGTTCAACTGAACTGAGTGGAAATCCACTTAATTACACAACCCCCAAAATTAACTCACCACAGCATAAGATTGGGGGAAATGAGGTTCAATATTATTTGATTTGGGGGATAGAACCAAGATAGTACAGTAGAAACAGGGACTTGCCTGAGTTTCCCCCCCCCAAGCCTCCCAAAATACCTGTAAAAATTACTCTAAACAAATTCTAGAGCAGTAAAAGCCACAAAATGACAGAGTGAAGCAGATTTCTAGCCCAAGACAATCTGGAAGGCTGACAGGAAGGGTCTATTGCACCAGGCTCAGAGTGGAGTGCTGCACCAGCACAGATAAGACTGGAGCAGGTCTCATGGCACTGAATCACTGGCAACTGTCCTGGTTTTCAAACTTCTCAACCCACAAACACCAAAGACAGCCTCAAAGGTCAGTGGGAAAGCTCTCTCACCTGAGTGAGAGATGAACACGGTCTGGCCCCAGCCTTAGCCCCAGGGCAACAGCAGCCACTGCCACAGCAGCTGCTTCTTCTGGAGCTCTTGCCTACAGATGGTGAGGGAATCCAGAGGCTGATCTGGGTCACAGTCCTGGGTGGTGATCCTGGGGCAAGGAGGAGTGCTGGCATGGCAGAGTTGGTGGCAGCTGTGGAGAAGGAATCCTACTCAAAGTTCCAGGGCAAAAAAGAGTACTTGTGGCTGCTCACAGACCAGAGTGCAGGCAAGGAGATGAGTAAGCATCTCTTCTTTGATCATACCACTTTGGAGGACCTGAGAATTTACAGGTCCCTATAAACAGCTGCACAAAACCCCTGAAACTTGGGGCAGTACACCCTCCACTTAACAAAAATTCAAGTAATTTACTGGGAAAATGACATAAAAGAGGGAAAATAAGACTATAAAAGGTGACTTTCTTGGTGAAAAGGTATTTTCTTACAACGAGGATTGATCAAAGCATATAACCAGAAGAAGACAGTGAGGTCAAGGCTGCTACATTCAAAACTTCCATGAAAAATATGAAAAGGTCTCAGGCCATGGAAGAGCTCAAAAAGGATTTTGAAAATCAAGTAAGAGAAGTAGAAGAAAAAATGGGAAGAGAAATGAGGGTGATGCAAGAAAATCATGAAAAACGAGTCAACAACTTGCTAAAGGAGACCCAAAAAATGTTGAAGAAAATAACACCTTTAAAAATAGACTAACCCAAATGAGAAAAGAAGTCTAAAAAGCCAATAAGGAGAAGAATGTCTTAAAAAGAAGAATTAGTCAAATGGAGAAGGAGATCCATAAACTCACTGAAGAAAATAACTCCATAAAAATTAGAATAGAGCAAATGGAAGCTAATGACTTTATTTTTTTTTTCTTTTTTTTTTTTTATTAATTTTTTTATTTTTTTTAATGTTTAACAATCACTGCCATACAATTGCGATTTTATCCCTCCCCACCCACCCCCCACTACCTCCCTCCCTCCCCACGACTGCATACAATTCTGTATAGATTCTACATATACTTTCCTATTGAGTATATTTTCACTATCGTCATGCTATGTAGTCAGACTAAGATAAATGAAAGAATCCGTATAACAAATCAGAACATGATACACAAACAGATACACATACACAAACATGATCTGCTACATTATGTGAGTGACTTCCATATTTCTCTCTCTGAGTGTGGAAGGCTTTTTGCCTTGAGGTGCACCATTGGGATTTTTTTTTTTTTTTCAGAAGTTCTTGTGTTATTACAAAAATCTAAGTCTACCAGAAAAAACTCTCACACACTGTGGTTGTTGCTGTGCATAAAGTTCTCCTGGTTCTGCTCCTTTCACTCAGCATCAGGTCATATAAGTCCTTCCAGGCCTCTCTGAAGTCTTCTTGTTCATCATTTCTTATGGCACAATAGTACTCCATTACATTCATATACCATAATTTATTCAGCCATTCCCCAATTGATGGACATCCCCTTGACTTCCAGTTTTTGGCAACTACATAGAGTGCTGCTATAAATATTTTTGTACATGTGGGACCCTTTCCCATTTTTATGATCTCTTGGGGATATAGTCCTAGTAGCGATATTGCTGGGTCAAAGGGTATGCACATTTTTGTAGCCCTTTGGGCATAGTTCCAAATTGCTCTCCAGAATGGTTGGATGCGCTCACAGCTCCACCAACAATGAATTAGTGTTCCAACTCTCCCACATCCTCTCCAGCATTTATCATTTTCTTGTTCTGTCATGTTTGCCAATCTTATAGGTGTGATGTGGTACCTCAGAGTTGTTTTGATTTGCATCTCTCTAACCAATAGTGATTTAGAGCATTTTTTCATATGATTATAGATAGCTTTAATTTCTTCCTCTGAAAATTGCCTGTTCATATCCTTTGACCATTTATCAATTGGGGAATGACTTGTATGATTATACATTTGGGTCAGTTCTCTATATATTCTAGAAATGAGGCCTTTATCCCCGAGCTTAGCTGTAAAAATTTTTTCCCAATTTACTACATCCCTCTGGATTTTGGTTGCATTGGGTTTGGTTGTGCAAAAACTTCTCAGTTTAATGTACTCAAAGTTATCCATTTTGCATTTCATAATGCATTCTATCTCTTCTTTAGTAAAGAATTCTTCCCTTCTCCATAGATCTGATAAATACACTATTCCTTGCTTCTCCAGTTTATTCATGGTATCAATCTTTATACCTAAATCATGTACCCATTTGGACTTTATTCTTGTGTACGGTGTCAGGTATGGGTCTATGCCTAATTTCTGCCACACTGTTATCCAGTTTTCCCAGCAATTTTTGTCAAACAATGAGTTCTTATCCCAGAAGCTGGGGTCCTTGGGTTTATCAAACAGAAGGTTGCTATATTCCTTGCCTACTGCATCTTGAGTGCCAAGTCTATTCCACTTGTCTACCTCTCTGTTTCTTAGCCAATACCAAGTGGTTTTGATAATTGCTGCTTTATAGTTCAGTTTAAGGTCTGGTAGCGCTAGGCCACCTTCCCAAGCATTTCTTTTCATTAGTCCCTTTGATATTCTGGACCTTTTGTTTTTCCAAATGAATTTTGATATTATTTTATCCAGCTCTAGAAAGTATTTGTCTGATAGTTTAATTGGTATGGCACTAAATAAGTATATTAATTTGGGTAGAATTGTCATTTTTATTATATTAGCACGGCCTACCCATGAGCAACTAATGTTTTTCCACTTACTTAAATCTGAGTTTATTTGTGCAAAAAGTGTCTTGTAATTGTGTTCATATAGTCCCTGGGTTTGTTTTGGCAGGTAGACTCCTAAGTATTTTATACTGTCTACCCTAACTTTAAATGGGATTTCTCTTTCTATCTCTTGCTGTTGAACTTTGTGCAAATATATAGGAATGCAGAGGATTTGTGTGGGTTTATTTTGTACCCTGCAACTTTGCCAAAGTTGTTTATTAATTCAAGTAATTTTTTACTTGAATCTCTGGGATTCTCTAGGTAAATCATCATATCATCTGCAAAGAGTGATAACTTAGTTTCTTCTTTGGCTATTCTAATTCCTTGAATATCTTTATCTTGTCTAATTGCTACAGCTAACATTTCTAGTACCATATTGAATAATAGTGGTGATAATGGACAACCTTGTTTCACCCCTGATCTTATTGGGAATGCATCTAGCTTATCCCCATTGCATATAATGCTTGCTGAAGGTTTTAGATAGATACTGCTTATTATTTTATGGAAAGTTCCCTTTATTCCTACATTCTCCAATGTTTTTAGTAGGAATGGATGTTGTATTTTGTCAAAAGCTTTTTCTGCATCTATTGAGATAATCATGTGGTTTTTGTTAGCTTTGTTGTTGATGTGGTCGATAATGCTAATAGTTTTCCTAATATTGAACCAGCCCTGTAGTCCTGGTATGAATCCTACCTGATCATAATGTATTAACCTCGTGATTAGATGCTGTATTCGTTTTGCTAGAATCTTATTTAAAATTTTTGCATCTATATTCATTAGGGAAATTGGTCTATAATTTTCTTTCTCTGTTTTGTCTCTTCCTGGTTTGGGTATCAAAACCATATTTGTATCATAGAAAGAATTTGGGAGGACTCCTTCTTCCCCAATTTTCAAGAATAGTGTATGTAGTATTGGAATTAACTGTTCTTTAAATGTTTGATAGAATTCACTTGTGAATCCATCTGGCCCTGGAGATTTTTTCCTAGGGAGTTCATTGATGGCTTGTTCAATTTCTTTTTCTGAGATGAGGTTGTTTAAGTATTCAACTTCCTCTTCTGTTAATCTGGGCAATTTGTATTTTTTAAAATATTCATCCATCTCGTTTAGATTATCGAATTTGTGGGCATAAAGTTGGGCAAAGTAGTTTCTAATTATTGTTTTAATTTCCTCCTCATTGGAGGTGAGTTCACCCCTTTCATTTTTAATGTTAGTAATTTGGTTTTCTTCTTTCTTTTTTTTGATCAGATTAACCAAAGGTTTATCAATTTTATTAGTTTTTTCATAAAACCAACTATTGGTTTTATTTATTAATTCAATAGTTTTCTTTATTTCAATTTTATTAATCTCTCCTTTGGTTTTCAGTATTTCTAATTTGGTATTTACTTGGGGATTTTCAATTTGTTCTTTTTCTAGCTTTTTCAACTGCAAGCCTAAGTCATTGATCTCCTCTTTCTCTATTTTATTTATGTAAGCATTCAGAGATATAAAACTTCCCCTAATAACTGCTTTTGCAGTGTCCCATAAGTTTTGGTACGTTGTCTCACTATTGTCATTCTCTTGAATGAAGTTGTTGATTGTTTCTATGATTTCTTCTTTAACCCAATCCTTCTTTAGAATTAGATTATTTAGTTTCCAATTGATTTTTGGTTTCTCTTTCCATGGCCTTTTATTACATGTAATTTTTAATGCATTATGATCTGAAAAGGATGCATTGATTATCTCTACCTTTCTGCACTGGATTGTGAGATTTTTATGTCCTAGTACATGGTCAATTTTTGTAAATGTTCCATGTACCGCTGAGAAAAAGGTATATTCCTTTCTATTCCCATTTAATTTTCTCCAAAGATCTATCATATCTACCTTATCCAGAGTTTTATTTACCTCCTTAACCTCTTTCTTGTTTATTTTAAGGTTGGATTTATCTAGTTCAGAGAGGGGGAGGTTGAGGTCCCCCACTAGTATAGTTTTGCTATCAATTTCTTCCTTCAACTCCCCCAACCTCTCCTCTAAGAATCTGGATGCTATACCACTTGGAGCATACATGTTTAGTAATGATATTGCTTCATTGTCTATGGTGCCTTTTAGTAGGATATAGTTTCCATCCTTATCCCTTTTGATTAGATCTAGTTCTGCTTTTGCTTTGTCTGAGATTAGGATTGCTACTCCTGCCTTTCTTACATGAGCTGAAGCACAATATATTCTGCTCCATCCTTTGACCTTTATCCTATGTGTATCCCCCCGTTTCAAATGTGTTTCTTGTAAGCAGCATATTGTTGGATTATGGCTTTTAATCCATTCTGCTATCCGTCTCCGTTTTATGGGAGAGTTCATCCCATTCACATTCACAGTTATGATTACAATCTGTGTATTTCCCTCCACTCTCTTTCCCACCATTTATGCTTTTAACTCTCCCGTATCCCTTCCCCTCCTCAATAGTATTCACTTTTCTCCCCCTCCTCCTGCAGCCTTTCCCTCCTTCTTTTAGCCCCCCTCCCTTTTGGTCCCCTTTACTCTTATTGCTTCTTTCCTCCCTTTTAGCCACCCTCCCCTTTCTTCCCCCTTCCCCTCCTACTACCTATATAGCTAGTTAGGATTATCTGCTTAAGGTTATTGTTCCCTCCTTTGAACAAATCAGATGAGAGTACCTCTCAAACAATGCTCATCTCCCTCCCCTCCTTCCCTCTACTATGGTTTTGTACTTCTTCCTGTGATATAATTTGCCATTTTCTGCTTCCCCCTTTCCACACCTCCTATTACATTCCCTTCTCATACTTAAATCATATTTTTGCCATGACATCATTTACTTTATGCCCGTTCCCTCTACATATATCCCTTTTATCATAATAGCTGCACAGTTCTCAAGATTAACAGGTATCATCTTCCCTTACAGGGAGGTAAACAGATTGCCCTAATTGAGTTGCAAGTTTTTGTTTTTGTTTTTTCCCCTCTGTTTACCTTTTTATGATTCTCTGGAGACCTGCATTTGAAGATCAAATTGTCTATTGAGTTCTGGTGTTTTGGTCAGGAAGCTCTGGAAATCCCTTATTTCGTTGAATGACTTTCTCCTTGCCTGAAATGTTATGCTGAACTTTGCTGGGTAGTTGATCCTCGGTTGGAGTCCCAACTCCTTTGCCTTACGGAATATTGGGTTCCAATTCTTTCGATCTTTTAATGTAGAAGCTGCAAGGTCCTGTGTGATCCTGACTGTGTGACCTTGATATTTAAATTGTTTCTTTCTGGCTGCTTGTAGTATTTTCTCCTTCACTTGATAGCTCTGGAATTTGGCAACTATATTTCTTGGGGTTTTGAGTTTGGGATCCCTTTCCGGTGGGGAACGGTGGATTCTTTCGATGACTACTTTGCCCTCTGAGTCTAGTACTTCTGGGCAGTTTTCCTTGATGATTTCCTGGAAGATATTGTCCAGACTCTTTTCTTCATCATGGGTTTCTGGCAGGCCAATAATTCTTAGATTTTCTCTCCTGGATCTATTTTCCAGGTCAGTTGTTTTTCCAATTAAATATTTTAGATTTTCTTCCATCTTTTCATTCTTTAGATTTTGTTTGACTGACTCTTGTTGCCTCATTGAGTCATTAGTTTCTACTTGCCCAATTCTAATCTTGATCGTATTGTTTTCTTCAGTTAGCTTTCGCATCTCCTTTTCCATCTGGCCAATTTTTCCCTTTAAGGAGCTATTTTCTCCATTTAATTTTTGTACTTCTTTTTCCATTCGACCAATTTTCCCAGTTAGGTTTTGGGTTTCCTTTTCCATCTGATCAATTTTCCCTATTAGGTTTTGAGTTTCCTTTTCCATTTGATTAACTCTTCCTTTTAGGGAATTATTCTCTCCAGTTAATTTTTGAACTTCCTTTTCCATTTCTTCAATTTTCTTTTTCAGATTGATGTTCTCATCAGTGAATTCTTTTTTTATAGTTTTAAAATCATTGGCCAGTTTTTCTTTTATATCCTTCTTCAGACGTTCCAGGTAATCTAGTTGTGCTTGCGAGAAATTCATAGTCCCATCTGAGGTTTCAGATGGAAGTACAGTCTCAGCTCTGACCTCTTTGGTGTTTGTGTTTTGGTCCTTATCCCCATAGAAAGATTCTATGGTTTTTTCACTTTTCGTCTGCTTTTTCCGATTCATGATGTTGGCTGAGTGTTGTAGCTTTTGGTTCTTTCAGTCAGAAGATACAGATCTTTTAAGTTGAGTTGATGTTTGTCTAAGCTAAAAGCAGGCTTTTTTTTTTTTGTTGTTGTTGTTGTTTCCCAGATCAACCCTGGGTTTAGCTTGATAGGTGTGTGGGAGGTGTGGTCTGGTCTCAGGCTATCTCCTCAGCTGGCCTGAGGCAAAGGCAAGGTCCAGGGGGATGGTGATCCCAGCTTCCCTATTGTCTTCCCTTTTCCCCTGGAGGGCTGGGGCACGCCTAGAGGCTAATGCGTGTTGCCGCCCCTCCTGGGGCTCGTCTCCCGGGCTGAGGCTTGCTTGGGTCTCAGTGCGAATTTTTCTCTGCCCTGGGTCGTCTGTCCCTCCAGACAGCCTCCACCACGGTAGGAAGAATTCCCCTTTGCCACCTCTCCAGCCTCTGGTGTTACGAGACCACTCGCCCCTTTCTGCTGCTCCCACTGATCCAGGATCAATCTGGGGAAGAATTTTATGGTTCCCTCACGGTCATCGGGGGGGAGGGGAGAGCACTTACTGATCACTCCGGCATCCCAGCTTCTGGATGTTCAAGTAGTGAGCCACTGAAGTCCCGTCTTTAGGCTGAAGATTTCAAAGGCTGTTGCGCTGATATCGTTGGCTCGGCCTGGCTTATCTCCTGCTCCGCTGGTCTCGCCCGCCACTCTCGGGCCCCTCGGGTCGCCTCCGCCCTGCCGCGCCGACCGCGCTGCGCTGTGCGCCGGGGTCTTACCCCCGCGGAACAGATCCCTCCCGTGGACCTTCCAGTCCAGCCTGGGCTCCGAATCTGTCAAAGTCCGTCTCCCACTGGATTCTACACCTCCAAAGTCTGGTCAGACTCTCCCCCCAGAAATATCCAAAGGAGTTTTTCCAGGAGCTTAGGTGAGTCGTTGCTTTCACTCCGCCATCTTGGCTCCGCCCCCCAAGCTAATGACTTTATGAGAAATCAAGAAATTATAAAGCAAAACCAAAAGAATGAAAAAATAGCAAACCATGTGAAATATCTCATTGGAAAAACAACTAACCTAGAAAATAGGTCAAGGAGAGATAATTCAAAAATTATTGGTCTACCTGAAAACTATGATCAAAAAAAAGAGCCTGGATATCATCTTTGAAGAAATTATCAAGGAAAACTGCTCTGACATTCTGGAACCAGAGGGTAAAATAGAAATGGAAAGAATCCACTGATCACCTCCTGAAAGTGATCCCAAAAAGAAAGCTCCTAGGAATATTGTAGCCAAATTCCAGAGTTCCCAGGTCAAGAAGAAAATTTTATAAGCAGCCAGGAAGAAACAATGCAAGTATTGTGGAAACACAATAAGGATAATGCAGGATTTAGCAGCTTCTACACTGAGGGATCAGAAGGCTTGGAATATGATATTCCAGAGATCAAAGGAGATAGGATTAAAACCAAGAATCACCTACCCAGCAAAACTGAGCATAATATTTCAACAAAAAAAATGGAATTTAAATGAAATAGAGGACTTCCAAGCATTCTTGTTGAAAAGACCAGAGCTGAATAGAAAATATGACTTTCAAATACAAGAATCAAGAGAAACATGAAAAGATAAAGAGGAAAGAGAAGCTATAAGGGACCCATTAAAGTTGAACTGTTTACATTCCTACATAGAAAGATGATATTTGTAACTCATGAGACCTTTCTCAGCATTAGGGTAGTTAAAGGGATTATGTGTGTGTGCATGTTATATATGTGTAGGTATGTGTGTATTAAGTATGTGTATATATGTGTGTATGTATGTATATGTACACAGAGAGCACATGGTGAGCTGAATATAAAGGAAAGATACCTAAAAATTAAAATTAAATGTTGAAAGGATTGTACTGGGAGAAAAAGAAAGGAGAGGTAGAATGGAGTAAATCATCTCACATAAAAGAGTCAAGAAAGAGCTTTTACAATGGAGGAGAAGGAGAGGGGAGGTAAGAGGGAATAAATGAGTCTTACCCTCCTCAGATTTGGTTTAAGGAGGGAATAACACACATTCAATTGGGTATGGAAATCTATCTTACCCTGCTGGAAGGTGGAGAGAAGGGGATAGGAGAGGGAGGATAATAGAAGGGATGGTAGATTGGAGGAAAGGGTAATCAGAAGCAAACACTATTATGGGAGGACAAATCAAGAAAAAAAATAGAATAAATGGAGGGCAGGACAAGATAAAGAGAAATGTGGTTAGCCCTTCCCAACATGAAAGTGTTATCGAAGTGTTTTGCATGGTTGCACATATATGACCTTTATTGAATTGTTTGCTATCACAAGGAGAGCAAGTAAGGAGGGAGGAAGGGAGAGAATGTAGAACTCAAAGCTTTAAAAATGAATGTTTAAAATTGTTTTTGCATGCAACTGGGAAATGTTGTACAGACAAAGGAGTATAGAAATCTACCTTGCCCTACAGGAAAACAGAGAGGAGAGAAATGTGGAAAAGAGGGTGATAGGAGGGAAGGCAGATTGGGGAAAGGGAGGAGTTGGGGTGTACACTGTCCTGGGGTGGGGCAGGGTGAGATGGGGAGAAAATTTTGAATTCAAAATCTTGTGGAAGTGAATTTTGAAAACCGAAAATAAATAAATTACAATTTAAAGAAAAGAAAAAAAAATAAATGTTTTACCTAAGGCCACACAGGTAAATGGAGAGGAAAAAAAAATTCTTTGATTTTTTTTTTTTTTGAAATGTCTCCCTAATTCTTACAAAATAGCTTTAAAAGAACAAATATGAAAGTTGCTTCTTATACCAATGTAAGTTTTTAAAAATAACCCTACTGAATGAGACGATGCTTTCTACTATAATATACAAATTTGTCTTGATGTTTTTTTCTCTGTGTCTAAATACCAGAGAGACAAGGTAAAAATGCATAACTCGACTAAGAACTAACCCCATTTTACCAATGGATAGACAGATATTGGGAGATTGAGGGACTTTTCAAAGGTTACAAAATGTCAGGATTAAAACTCAATTTCTGTATCCCAGGCCACACAATTTATACTATAATATTTAATATGAACTTTTAATTAGTCATAATGTCTTTTCCTTTTTATATTTTAAGATTTCTAAAAGATATTGAAAAGCCATATTTTAGGGTTTTGAATTAATATTTGCCATCTACAGTCATAATTAAAATAGGATAGTAGACTCATAGATTAAAAAGTAGAAAAGACCTGAGAGGCCTTTTACTTCAACCACCTCATCTTACAGAGGAGGAAACTGAGTTCAAGAGAAGTAAAACGATTTGCTCCAGGTCACACAAACAGTGGGTTCTGACTCCAAAGCCAACAAACGCTTTTTCGTGGTACCACAATGATGGGAAGATGTAGAAGTTTATTTTTTCTCATAAAAGAATAAAATTTTAGTATTTTTTTTAAAAGATAATTTTTCTGCCTTGTCTTTCATAGAGAAGCAGCAATATTCTGATCTATGTCAAGGACTGTGAGGGGGAGTCAGGGAAGAGGGGAGAGACATCGAAAAAAATGTCTGGAATAAAATTCACCTTGCTATTCTATTCTCCTTACCCCATGTTAATCCCTGTTACTACTACTGAAGATTTAAGAAGTACTCTACCACTATTTGATGGCTTAAATATTAACAAGCATGTAAAACTACTGGGGGTAAAAGCCTGAAGCCTTGTAATCATAAAGCAAGCCTCAGCTAGATCCAGTAATTATTTGTTATGCAACCTAAGATCCCAGTTATGGTTTTCTAAAGATGATACACCTCCAGTAACACTGGGGTATGGTGTCTAACTATGCCAAAGTTGCATAAGCCTTTTCATAGCTTTATAATTAGTCACTAAAAGGCAGAACAAAGAATCATTATAGCCAGAGGTGGCAAATTGAGATTTTACTTATTTGCTTTTAAGAAAGAAGACATTTCTTAAAAGTTCTCACTTGGAATGGAATAAGTAGTCATGGGGGAAGGAGAAACAGAAGGAGAAGGAAGGAGAAACAGAAGGAGAAGGAAGGAGATAGAAGAGAAATTAGGAAGAGTAGCTTCCTTCAGAACATATATACTATTGGGATTTTTAAGATTTTCTAATTTAAATTTTAATTTATGGAATAAAGCAAATATTTCCATAACATAGTACAATAAGAAAAAGATAATTGCACATGAAACAGCAAATCTACTACGCACAACTTGCTATTCCATTCAAATATACAACAAAATTATCAGGTAAATTTTTTTGTCTCCTTCCTCCCCAAGAAGACTACTATTAGGTACAAATAGATGTATATATGTAAAATTATTCTATACATACTTTTATTTATCAGTTATTTGTATTTAGATATTATCTTTCTTCATATGTCGTTTAATTCTTTATGGGAGTTTTAATTATCCTAATTTTAAAGCTCCTTCTAAATGAAGATACTCAAACTTAGGTCTTAGGACAGAACTGCTGAATTTGAACCAAAGCCTCAGGGCAGGTCTCCTAAGAACACAATTATTTCTAGTCCCATAACTTCCTAGTTGGATAAATAATTAATCTTATCTACCCCTCAAGACTTCTTTTCAATTAAACTAAAATTTAAATAAAATTTGAATTTTGGTAGCTTAAAACTGCATTTAGATTTTTGGGACACTCTATGTGGAAATACAGAGACATTTCCACCATCATCACCACCACTCCCAATCAGAGTATGAAATCAGTTACCTGAAATGTTGGACGCCAAAGTCTTCCTGACAAAATATATTCATGAAATTCAATTTAACAAATATGTATTAAGTAGCTACTGTGTACAAAACACCGAGCAGATTGAATTGGTAAAGTTTAGAACTAGATGGGACCTGAGACTCCCTTATAACCAGGAGGAAACTGGAGTCCAACTGAGGTGAAGTGTCTTGCCTTCTTTTAAATATTTACATTGTTCTACTTACAACTTGGAGTTTAACAAACCATTTTTTGTCTACAGTCTCGAGTCTGTGGTTTCCTTTGAAACCATCCTGCCTGCCCAGTGACTTGGAAAGCCCAAGCATTTTTAATAGGTTAGCAGATTATCATGGCAACACTGCAACCTGCAGGTAACTTTTAAGATAACAGCAATACACCTGGATGGAGATACCTGATATGGTGTAGAAATGTGATGCTCTTCTCTCAACCTCTTCCCCTTCAAAAAACTGGACATGAGCAATAGAAATCTGTGGGAAAACCTCATTGAAGGGTCAGATCTTAGCTAAGAGTTATGTTAGTTGATTGTGGGGGGGAGGGTATATTATCTTTAATGAGTTACTACTTCATATTGAAAATGATGTTTTATGACATTTTTGAGACAGCTATGCTTACTTATCTCTGCTCTATATGAAAAGATTATAAAAAGATTATATTATAAGGGGTTACAACAGAGTATAGTACAGACTCAATAGCCTAGCACCCAACTAACAGAAGCCCTCAATTAATATTAAGATGAATCTTTGACCTCATCTGTATATATTTGGGTATTCCTTTTACTGGTGCAGATATCAAACCCAGACATGGTTTTCATTCTGTTCATTCTTATTCATGTCTTTCCCATAAATCTATTTTTCCCATAAAACTGTAATAAAGGACCCCCCCCCTTAAATGTTAGAGATACAGAACCACAAAATCTCTGGATCTCTAGGAATGGACTTCAGAGTCTATATTGTTGTTGTTCATTGGTATCTGACTCTCTGTGACTCTATTTAGGCTTTTCTTGGCAAAAGCATTGGAGTAGTTGGTCATTCCCTTCTCCAGCTCATTTTACAGATGAAGAAATTGAGGCAAATTGGGTTAAGTGACTTGTCCAGAGTCACACAGCTGGTAAGTATCTAAGGCCAGAATTCAACTCCAGTCTATCCAACTCCAGGTCAGGCACTGTATCTACTGCACCACCTACCTGCTCCAAAATAGTATCTGAACAAGAAACCCCTCTAAAACCCACATAACAAATAATCATCCAGCATTTTCTTAATGATCTCTAGTGAAAGAGAACTCACTACCCTTCGAGATATCCCATTCCATTTTTCTGCAGCTCAAACCATTGGCAAGTTGTTTCTTAACTTCAAACCTGGATCTGCCATCCCACACTTCTGCCCTTTGTGTTCAAATAGACCAACTATAATTCTTCTTCCATATGACACCCCTTCAAGTACTTGGAGATAGCTGTTGTATCTCTTCCCACTTTCTCCTGACTAAATATACTCGATCTCTTAAATAGATTCTTATGTGATATGGTTTAAAGGCGCCTTAAATGCTTGACTGGGTCAAACAGATCACTCTATTATTGACTCTTCACCAGCAGCAAGTTCGTTGTCACGTCCAGCCTTTTTCATATACAATTAAACTACTCAAACCTCAGACCTTTTCTAGGGTATGGAGTATTTTCATTACATCTGAAAAATTGTCATTTACTTTTTATTTTTTTAATTTATTTCATTTTTTAAAAAAAAATTAATTTATTTTTCTCTCTCCCACCTGTCTCCTCCTCCATTAAAAAAAGAAAAACAAAACCCTTATAACTCTACCCCACAAAATCATACCCTTATATTTCTTTTGCTTAGTTAAGGGGAAAAAATCTTGCGTTGGCCCAGTCTAAAAATAAATTTCTCATTCTATATCAGGAATCCATCAATTTGATGCCAGGAAGTAGGTAGCATGCTTCATCTGGGATCAAAGTTGATCACTGCTTTGATCAGAGTTCTTAAGTCTTTCAAAGTTGATTGCTTTACAGTGTTGTTATTAAGTAAATTATTCTCATTCTGATGATTTCACTTTGAGTCAATTCATACAAGTTTTTCCGGGTTTCTCTAAGACCATCCTTTTTGTCATATCTTTATAGAACCATTTTATTCCATTACTTTTATATATCATAATTTGCTCAGCTATTCCTCAATTAGTTTTCAGTTCTTTGCCACTACAAAAAAATGCTGCTACAAACATTTTTGTATATTTTTCCTCTTTTTAAAAGAATATCTTTGGAGGATAGGCCTAACAATTAGAATTGATGGATCAAAGGCTGTATAGGCACAGTTTAGTATCTTATTGGGCACAGTTTCAAGTTTCTTTCCAGAGAGCCTAGACTAATTCATGATTCTACCAATCGTGCATTAACGTGCCTATTTTCTGGCAGTCCCTCCAGCATTTGTCATTTTCCTTTTCTGTGGGTGAGTATCTTTGCAAGTAAATGGGTATGAGATAGAACTTCAATTTGTACTTCTCTAATTGTTAGTTATTGGGAGCATTTTTTTCATACAGCTGTTTATGCTTGTGCTTCTTTCTGTACTAAAGGAAATTGCCTATTTCTTCCTATAGGATAATGGCTAAAAGAATTGTAGTATATAAATGTAATAGAATATTACTGTGCCATAAGAAATTATGAAATGGACAGCATAAGCAGAAACTGAAGTGATCTCTATGAACTGATACACAGGGAAATGAGCAGAACTAGTAGAAAAATCTATATGATGACAATATTTTCAGGAAAAGCAGCTTTGAAAGACTTTAGAATTCTGATCAAGGCAATAATAAAACATGTGTCCAAAACAAACATGTCACTCATCTCCTGAGAGAGATGTGATGAATTTAAAAATGTATAAAGATACTTACAATTTTGTACATGGCCAGAATAGCAACTTGTTTTCTTGGACTATACAGTCATATGTGAAGGCTTTTAAAAAATTAGTTAATGGGAAGGACATAATGGGAGGTACAGATTAATTTTTTTAAAACAGAATAGTTATGCTTTGATACACCAAATTATTTCAAAATAATTTATTGCTATGTAGTACTGTTGCTCTTAATCAAAACAGAGCATTAAACCACATTGCCAAAGAAGAAAAATTTAAAAAAAACCACTGAATCATTTTGTTACAAAAAAAGTATTTCAATGCATTGTCTTGATGGATTAGAACTATTATTGATATTACTGCTATTGAAAATGAATGAGGGATACTTAGAGAAAAAATAATATAAGCACATATGATTTAAGTAAATACAATTTGCATTTTCAAATCATGGTTTTGCTGAACATATGCTGTGTAATGAAAAATAAAACTTCATTCCTTGTCCTTTGATCATTTATGATCATTTATTGATTAGAAAATGGTTCTGAACATTTTACATTTCAATGTCTCTGTCATTTGCCCTTTTAACCTTATCTTGGCTAAAGTGTCAATGGAGATCCCCTTACATTATTAAAACAAAGTCATCTGCAGATCAGAGCATGTGGAAAACCTTTCAATCCACAGGGAATCATTCATCTCTATAGATGAAATATCTGTCACAGAATCTTGCATGATTTTTAACTTATTTGAGGATGCACTTTAAAGTTGTCTTCTATTCTACAGTGTCAAATGTGTGTGCTTGCTTGTGTAGATGTGTTTTATGCATTGAAGATACTGGTATCTCATATGTTCTATATTTCTGTATCAATTGTATGATTTTGAAGATATGCTTTGCTGCAAAAAAAAAGTCTGAGAAAGAATGAACCATTTTCTTTTCATTTCCCCCCCAAATCTATTCTTGATACAATATAGATCATTTTTACAAATATTTGTAGAGATGAGAAAGTTGGAATATTCCAGTAGATAAATGATGTCTTGCTGGCTTCCTTTTAAAATAAAATTACTATCTGTAATCTTTTTCCTTTGGAGGGTATCTAGAAAGTTGACCCTTGAATGTCTTTAATATTAAGTCACCTCCAGCATATATTTGGTCAGGTCTATCTCCTCTTCCTGACTTCACAGTTTAAATTCCATTACCACAACTTCACATAGAACATTTTGTTTTGAAGAGGAAGAGTGCAAAAATAGAAGTTCCACTGTTATCCTTGATGATGTCACTTATAAATACAAGCAGATCTGTTCCATTTTGTATTTACTTGATGTCCTTGAGTTTAATCTGTAAATGTTTTTCCAGTGATCTGGTTTAGCTTACCTTGAGCCAAATTCTCTGCAAGATTGTTTTCCCCTCATCTGTTTTTCATAATCTACTATCATCATCATCCATACTATTTTCAAATGAGTTTGTACTCTAAAATCCAAGTTACCCTTGGCTGCCATCTTTCTCCTTTTATCCAGGATATAAAGTGTTTGCTAACAGTGGTGATATGGCTTCTATACTATTTCACTCTCCTATTCACAATTCTTCTATGTGGAATAAACTTACCTAAGAAATTATTGCTAAACATTTTAGGATACATTCAAAATGGTTGAGTCTCTTTTCCCCCTAAAGAGATACTTTTACAAATAAGGCATCCCTGCTTCAAATACGCAAACTATATTATTACTAAATAAGATTTAATGGGGTTTTTTTCCAAACCAGCAAATGAATTAGAAAATTATATATGCTAGACAACTGTTGAAGACTGATTTGGAGAAATTCAGAATCTGCAGCTGCTTCTGAAGTCACAGGAGTTTTCATAATAGATACACAGCATAAAATTCTTAATCTATTACCAAAACCATACAACCTGGATATATTTCAAGCAGTGCTGTAGTAACATTTAGGATAATGTTCTCTATTTCAGTGTTATAGTATACCACATGTTATAGTAACACGATCTTTTATTTGTGCTATAAATATAAAAACCAGTGGGAAGAGAAAGATGAATTATAAACTGAAGCAAGATACATTAATCAGACCTAGAAACTAAACTCCTAATCTCTCACATGTTCTTTCATTCCTATCCTGATTATACAAACTATTATGTGAATTTCACTTATTCCTCCTGGTAAACTTCTTAGAGGCTGCAAGTATCTGCAGAAGGAGGAAGCATTGTCTAGTGGAAAGAGCACTGAATTTTAAAAATTCACCTTGCACTCATAAGATCCAAATTGGAACTGGTTGTGTGATTTTGAGCAAATCACTTAACTTTCCTGCATATCAGTTTCCCCACCTGTAAAATGAGAGGTCGGAGTTTTTGGCTTCTAAAGTACCTTCCAATTTTAGGAAACCTTTTGGGTACAAGAACTCTGAGGGGGCATCAGAAACTAAGTAAGAAAGTGAAACGTGTAAAGATTAAGGAAAAAGATGTTTTTGTTTTTGTGAAACTAGCACAAAGCATCTCAGAGACAAATTAGGATGTAGCACTTGGAATTAGTGTTACAACATTGGAAGCAGTGGAAAGAGAATTGGACTGGCAGATAAGAGGCCAATCTAATCTCCTCTGTGCCACTAACTAGCTGTAAAATATTGTTTTGGAGAAAAAAGTGGAAAACATCACAGTGGGAAATGGATGCTATGCTGATGTCCTCCAGAGGATACTTTGGACCTATTAGGGTTTCAGGGAACAGCTCCAGGAGAAGGGAAGAATGGCTAGAGTGAAGTTCATGCTGATTGCATTACTATCTCCTCTGGGGCCTGCAATTAGCCAGGGAATTAAGAGTAATCATATGAAGAGGATGAAATTAGTGTTTCATTGATTAGACTGGATTATATATGGTGGTAAAGAGAGAGAATGTTAGAATGTAGGCAAAGGCCTGGTGGGGGGGCAGCATAGACCCCTCCATCTGGCTCTGGGATTACTTGACTTTCTATGGGCATTTTTGGTTGCATTCCCTATTGGGAACAGTGTCAGAAGTCTCCATATCCCTGAGCCACTCTTTGGGTCCATGACCCAAGAGTCAAAATGTTTGTCCCTCAAGTAGGAAGAAAAATGATAGCATGAAAGCATGCTGTATTCTCCCCACCCCAAGGGCACAGAAAGGGTGCAGGGAGATACCTTGGGCAAGTCTTTTAGCTGTGCCACATGGACTTGGATTTCTCACCTGCCCTTCTGGCTCTAAAAGTTCATTATGATTCACATATTTACTCAATGAATTATTTACATATGGTTAAGAAGTAAGAACATTATTGGCATTAATCCAGCAAAATCCAAAGAAGAAAAGAATCCTCTTCAGGGAACACGAAAATCCTACTCAAGAGAAACCCATGGACTTCAAAATAGAGAAAAGTGAAATATCCACTTCTATCAGAGCAGGGATGTAAATAGTACTTTAGATCGTTTAATTTCTTTTATTGTCGTAGCATCTAGTCAAGGCAAACTCTTGATAATTCAACATAGTTTCCCAGTTCTAACTATTATGGTGAAAGGGTGTGATGAATACGACATAATTATATACCAATCTCTAGAAAGTTACATTCCTCTAAAATTAATTAATTCCATATAGTCTGTTTTACAAATGTATAAATAAGTCTCCATGGAATTGGATCACTTTAAGTGAGTTTCCCCAGTCCTCTTCATTTTGGGTAAGCTAATAAAAATTGTTTTCAGCATCTAGAAGACTGAAACAAGATCACTGTACAGGTGATATAAAATGAGTAAATAGAAGACAATGTGAACAAATAGAAGCAGTGGTGGATCTCTACAGATCTCTATGAGCAGTCAGCACCATGGACAACGATAGCCATCAATCACTAGACCTACCACTACCTCAGCACTATATCTTTCTTATCTAGGAGAACAATCTTCAATGAATAACTCTTGTCTTCATCCCAAAGCCCACTCTGTTCCTTCTCAGCAGCAGAATTTGATCAAAACACCTGAACAAGGATTTTTACCTTACTAAGCAGTTTAATTGGATTAGAGGAAAATGCAAGCAATGGGCGCAAATACTATAAAACTGCAAACACCTCAGCTACCCCTCATCTACCCCATTCTTTATAGTTCCCCTGATGTGCAACAAAAATAGAAAGTTCATGTGTTTAATACAAACTTCCCATGCTAAGTACAAGAAGATGTGGCAATAGTCACAATAGTCATTGACATCTGGGAATTAGACTTCTCCCCAGATCAAACAGATGCAGAAATCTCAACCCCCCATCATCTAGCTTTCTGCTATTCCTTCATCAATTCAGCTGAACAGGAACTTGCTTATCATGTTGTGACCACTGATATAGGTCATCTCTGTGTGACACTTGAAGTTGAAGAAGAAATATTAGATTCTTTTCCTCAGTTCCAGTTCATACACATGGCAGTTCTCTCTCTCTCTCTCTCTCTCTCTCTCTCTCTCTCTCTCTCTCTCTCTCTCTCTCTCTCTCTCTCCTTATTCTTCCCTTTTTTCTCTTTCTTCCTTCCCCTCTTTCGCATTCCTTCTTCTCCCTCCTTCCTTTCTCTCTTCTCTTTCTCCTTCTATTTCTCTTTCCCTTTCTTCCCCTTTCAACTTAAAAATTCACAAACTCAGTCAAATATATGAATACCCAAAAACAGGTCCCTAAAAACTCATTTTCATTACTCATCTGTACAACATTTGACACCCACATACACTTACCAGTGTCACCAAAAGGAGGAAGTTGTATTTCATCAGGTATTATCAGGAACCAATATTGATCCCAATATAAATGGGAGAAGGAGGAGGAGGCAAAGAGAAGGAGTAAGGGAAGGAGTAGGAGAAGAAGAAAAAGAAGGAGGAAGAGGAGGAAAAGGAGAAGAAAAAAAGACAACAAAGAAGAAGAAAAAGGAGACAACCTAACAGTGATACACTGTTAACTCTGATTTGGATCAGATTTAGTGTAGCTTCAACTCACAAAATATGCCCAGTGAGCATGTTTCCAGACATAAGAATAAGCTTAAACAAAAAAATCTTTTCATTTCATAAAACTTTTAAGAGTTTCAGTTTCTTAATCTATAAATGAGAAAGTGTTCTTTAAATACTTGCACTACATACCTTACCACGTTGTTAAAAAAAAAAAAAAAAAACCTTTGTAAAACTGAAATCACTATATAAATAGACCAGTAGGTGGTGCAGTGAATAGGATGCTGAAACAGGAGTCAGAAAGACCTGAATTCAAATTTCACTTCAGACACTTACTTTGTGGCCCAGGACAAATCACTTAACATCTGTCTACCTCAGTTTCCTCAGCTGGAAAATGAGGACAATATAGCACATACTTCCAAGGTCATTAGAATAAAATGAGATAATATTTGTAAAGTCCTTTGCAAACCTTAAATGCTAGACTTTATAACTGCTGAAATGTTACTGTCCTTTGGACAGTATCTTTTATACATTAAAAGAACTTGAACTTTCCTTGATTATTCATTTATCTTTTTGTTTGTTTACTTGTTAGTTTATTTAAAGCCAAATCTTCCTTTCTCCCTCCAACTGGAAGTACAGTAGCCACTCAAAGATCTCATCCCAATTCTCAGTAGTAGCACAGAAGGTTTAACTTGGGCTGGTTCAGCCTATGCTGATTCACCTTTCATAAGCAGCCCTGTAGCATTGCATTTCCAGATGCTCACCATATCTAATCCTGCCATAGCTCAGAACTCTCAAGTTCAATAGATCCATCAGCCTCATTTCCCCTGGTAGCAAGGAATACAGAAATTTGCCACCACATCTAATTTGATTTTATTTTAAATCAATGTTTCAGTAAAAAATTTCTATCCATTAGTTCAGGGCATCTCTAGAATAAAGGTAATAAATAATAGCTAACAAATAAACTTTTCAGCTACCCATAACTGAAATGTACATGTAAATTACCAAAATGGGGGAGGAGGGATTAGCTATGGATCAATTCTTTTCATTATAAGCCCGATAATTAATAACTCAACAAATTTGAGAGAAAATCTCCAAAAGAATAATCTACCCTCTTAGAATAACCAATAAACCATCCAAAGATCTTCAGGCATTTTAGCAGCAAAGACCATTTGTTAATCAATACTGATGCCTTTTTCAGACCAGAAGGTGGCCATCTCAGGACTCCTGAGGAAGAGTGGAACATAATACCTTCTTATTTCTTAATATGCTGACTTTTTAATAGGTTACTGCATCTTGGCATCTCTTGGCATATGCAGGATATCCATTTGCAGAAAAAGTTCCCTTAAGATTTGTAATAGCTATAGATGGAAGTAAAAATGTGTTGTCCTTGAATGAACAACTGGCTCACCACCATTTACTGTGTGACCTTGAGCTGTTTTTCTCATAGTGGGGATAGACTTGAGCTGATTGATCTATTGTACTCTCTCACCTCATTACGATCAACTACATACCTGGAAAAGTTTAGGAAGTGGGGGGAGGGAACAGTGAGCCTGTAGCTTTGGGATAAAATCCACAATTTTGATCTCATCAGCCCAATGCCTACTTACCTAAGATAATCAAGTATATTATTACCATTTTACAGTATTAATTATCTAGAGAACCAAACATCCTGCACTGGAAGACACTGGTGCATTTGAAGCTCTGTATCCTAATTCTCATTTCCTCATTTTCACTATTAGGCCATGCTCTCTTCTGTTATACTTTCAAAATCAAGCAATGATAATTTTTAAAAGGAATTCTCTCCATCTAACAATGCAATTAGTATTACACTGACCATGTAAAGGAGGGTCATTTTTCAAAGGAGCAGTAGTTGACTATTTCAGTAAATACTGTCAGATTTACATTTCCATGGAAGCAGCTGTATGATAGAAGCATCAATCCACCACTACATTTTTTTGGGTCTAGCCACACAGAAAACTTCCAAATGGGATCCTCACATGTGAACTACAAACAGCAATAAACAAAGCCAGATGGTTCTCATAAATAACACAGGGCATCTACTTACAATCTTCTGAAACCAAGATGGACACACACACACACATTCTTGTTCAACCGCTATCCCAGATCTTCACCTCCCCATATTCCAGACATACACAACTGAAACTGTGTTGTGACAGTCAAAAATAAAATCCACAAAATGAAAATTGAAGCATAGGAAGGTATAACCATCACCATATTAAGCAATTAATTTTCTCAAGTGGCAAGTTCATAGCTACTGCTTCTGTTATTAATGATGAATTATTCATAATGATTTTCTTCCCTTTTTTCTGGGTTTCATCACTGACATAGCACCACTGGAATTCTGTGGCTTTTCTAAATAAATAAATATTGACTGAGTGGAATGGTTATTTTAAGAGGGCAAAGTCTCAAATTTGTTGACTTATTTTAACCTAGCAGAGTGGTAACAAATGAAGTTAACCTATTCTACTCCACTTTATTTACAATTTATTGACATTATTTTATCTATTTATAATATTTAAGCCACAGCTTGATTTTTACTAATTTATATTTTTGTATTACTACTATGAGTAATCAGGTTATTATGAGTAGCTGAAAGGTTGAACTGCTGACTCCACATTCTCCTCATTCTAGATAAGTAAGTCCTGGACCAATGATCATAAATTCATTACTAAAATACATTCATTGTTTTAAAAAGAAAAATCATAGACCTAAGTGTTTTCATAAGTCTATGAACTATGATTTTCCTTTTTAAAGCAATTTGAAGGGACATTAAAGGCCATCTAGTCCAAACCCTTCATTTCACAGAAGAGGAATTTGAGATCCATAGTAATTAAATAACTTGCTTAAGGTCACACAGGTAATACATGACAAAACCAAGGTTTAAACCTTCATCCTCAGGAACTAATTTCAACATTCTTTCCACCATATCATACATTTGAAAGCTAAGTTTAAAAGAACTGTAGAGAAGATAATGTCTAAAAAACACACAAAGTGCAAAAAGAAAAAAAGATCGCATTTACAGTTTTGCAGAACATTCTCTTTTAAACAGCCTTGTAAGGAAAGTAGGTCATGCAAGCATCATTACACATATTTTGCAAATGAAGAAACAGGCTCAGAGAGATTAAAGAATTTATCTATGGTCACCCAGCTAGTAAGAGCAAGAGTGGAGATAAAGACTAGAAAAAGGTCTTATGCCAAACCTTCAACATCTGAAGACTGGAAGTCATAAAGGGTGGCATACTTTCTAGTTTCTCTATTTGTATCAACCTTTGCTTCATTTGACTCATATATATTGTATACAATGTGATAAACAGGAAGACAACGACTTTACTGATACTGGGTCCACTTTTAAGGTAAGCATAACACCCTCTCAAAAGAAAAAATATCTCCCCAATAGGAGATAGATACTCATTAGCCCCCATACAGGTGCTTAAATGTTTTCAAAATAGTTGTTTAAAAGCAGGAATCTCTTTAGAAAATAATATTTGGTTGTGTTTATATAGTGTTTTAAAGCTTACAGAATGCCTTATTTGAGAAGTCACTCCTCATAACTATCCTTTGAAATAGATATTCAAGTGATATTACCTGCATTTACACATGAGGAAAATGAGATTTGGAATTAAGCTAGGGTCACACCACTAAGTGGCAAAGCCAAGATAAAACCCAGCTTCTTTGTATTATCAGTCCAGTGCCACACTGATCCTCCTGAATATAGATCCAAATAGCACCATAAAATTTCCCTTTGTTGTTGTTTTAAAGATATTCCATAAGTATATGGTTGGCAAAGGGAAGGTAGGGTGGTGCCGTGGATAGAAGGCTGTCTTTAGAGTCAGGGAGACCTGGGTTCAGGTGCTGCACTTTATACATACTGTATGACAGCGGGCAGGTCACTTAATTTTTCAGTGCTCCAGGTCACTCACCAAAAACACAAACTACTAAAACTACAAATTCAAAAACAGTCTCAGACCTATAACAGTTTCCACACCAAAGATTTCCCTAAGCCAGTGAGATCATAGCTCTTGACCAAAACAAACAAACCACAAACCAAATCAAGAAGCAGGGCAGACTTTGCTAACAAAGACTAGAAGACGTTAAAATACTTGTCTATCGTCAGATGGGTGATGAATGTAAGAGGCAAGATCTAAAGTGACCCTAATCCATCCAATTTTACCTACACAAACTTAAAAAAAGATTCAAAACTGACCCCCAAGTCAAACACCATCCACTAAACAACATAGTCCTAACTTACATTGGTTATTATGGCAAGAATGAATAAGATCAGGATGGAAGACATGTTTGGTCTTGGAGAAAGTTTTTGTAAGACTTCAGAAGCAAGATGCCACACACAGAACATCTGCAACTTTTTTTCCTCTTCTAATCTTCACAATCCAATCATTCTTTAAACTCTGAGAAACTTCCTGAACATGACCAATGGATTTGGGGGATTTTCAAGTGAAGAAAGAAGCTTCACTTTATAAATATTGGACACAGATTCCTTTTTATCTGGGGAGAAGTTGAAGCATAGCTTTTCTTTAAGATTTTTGTCTATAATAAGTGGATAAATATGTTTTGCATCACTAAGTGTCTTGGGAATGTCTTGTGTGATATTTCTGGAATAGGCAAAGTTCAATATAGCCCAGAGCCAAAAGGTCCCCATTATCCAGCCAATATAGTTCAAATGTTTATGACCCATCTTCAAACTGGTGTGCACATGTGTAGCATTAAATGATACAGTTGAACATATTTCTATCAGCTTTGAGGGGAAGTACCAATGGAAAACAAGCAAAAGCCTGCCAATCCCCTATCCTACAACAAAGAGAGAGACACAGAGACACAGAGAGAGACAAAAAGACAGACGGAGAGAGACAGAGACAGAGAGATTTTTTTTTTTAAACTCTGATGTACATAGTATTCAGCTATTTCACAGTCCTTTTCTTGTCCCATGGCATCAAACAACCTAAGGCAGTTGCCTGGCGCTGTAATCTCCAAAAGAGTCCAGAAAACCCACGGTGCCTTGTGCTGTTTTTTCCTCCTCACTTGCCAGTCTCAAGGACTCTGACCTACTTATAAGTTACAAAGGTATTATCAGTTAAACTCAGACTATCCATAGGACAACTTACTTCCCAAAAGGAGTTGTTGAGACTTCTGGAGCTAGATCAAGACCAGAGCCTGCACTGATTTCCACTCCTATTCCCTCTCCCTCTCCTTCCCCTTCTTCCCCTCTGCCATCTACTTTTCTCCTCTCTATCTCTCTCTCACACACACGCACACCCCTCCCCCCCCACACACACACATACACAAACACAGAAATGGAGGCATGCCTCTGAGAGAATCACCTCTGTTGCTACCTATTTCAATTGCACTTTTGAAAAATGATTGATAGAAAGCCACAGAAAGCTCCTCGTTTTTAACTTCAGCTTTTTTCCAGACAAAAAAGAATCACTGTGTCCAATATTTACTAATTTTTCTTACTGGAACATTCTCTAAACCCACTGACCACATCTAGGAAGGCTCTTAGAAAGTAGAACAGGTTTAGGCTGTAGGGAAGGTGTTGCCTAGGAGACTAAAAACAGTTGTTTTTAGAATGGGAAACTTTTGGAAGCAGCAAGTGTAGCCAAAAAAGAGTTACACCCTAGAACTGGTCCATGTGGACTAAGCCAACATGTCAATGAAATGCTGGCAACTGGAAAAAGCCCTGAGTCCAAACTGTGATCCTTATCTGTCCTTCATTTTTACCCCTCTTAGATACCTCTCCCTCTGAGGCCTTCTCTCCCTGACCTAGCTTTTCATGCTTGCTCTCTGTTCAGTTTCTCTAGGGTTTCCAGATACTCCAAAGTGATAATGACTTAGACTGATGTAAGAGGAGAAAATAAGGCTGAACTCACCCCTGCCTAGAGCTGTACTGGAGCCAACTCCAACAGCTTCATAGAGTTGATTGTTAAATTTTCAAAATGAACATTTATGCCTTGGAAATTGTCAGACATGACAAACAGGACTTCATTTACTGTTGTTGATTATCTAAACTTAAGAAAGTGGTGGGGAACATGTCAATAATACAAATTAAACTTAAAAGTGTGTTATGTGTGCTTTTTTTGAGAGTTGATTGTTAAACATTTACCAGCATCTCCTTCCCACCAGCCATAACCACTAAAGTTGGACCTTTTTCTGTTTTTAATTAAGATACACATTTTAGAAGAGGCCTCCTGGAGACAAAGCTCCTGCCCTTATGTTGACTTCCTCATGGAATCTTATACTTTGAGCTGACAGGGACTTTTTAAACATTAGAATAGTGAAGTTCAAGAAGGTTAAGTGATTTGTACAAAGTTACACAGAGAATACACAGCAAACTCAAGTCTTCTATTTTAAATCTGTTGTTCTTTAGCATTCTACTGCATTGCTTTAAATGATAGACATCTGGGGTCAGGGAGGAAGGAAACATAACATCAGGGAGAGCACTAGAGGATCATACCACATAGATGACTATCTACATCAATTCTATTTATTCCTTTAGGGATTACACAGAAAAAGCCACTACTCCTCTAGCACTTAATCTCAGTTATCAAGGAAAATGAAGGATGTTTTAGAGATGTACATCTCTAATTTATAGCTCCACACATACATCTTCACTTGGGAAGTAACCCTAAATGAAAATGACAAATGAAAGGCTAAACTAAAATGACATTCAAAAAAAGGCGAAATTTTATAATTCCAATGTTACAGAGAGACCTCTTATTCTTGTATCAGAAAACTTACCTCCAAAGGATGAACCCTATAAGGACTTTGAAACTCCCAGTCTTCACTGGATTTGTGATTTCACAAATATAGGCAATCACTCTAATACGACAGATTTTAATTCCATCCAATTCTTCTGGTGAGGTATGGTCTTTGTCACCTCATAAACCTTGGTGGGGGGAGGAGAAGGGAAGGGACACACATTGTACTGGGATCTTCCCTTTAAGACTCTTAATGTTATATAGATAGTAACATAATATGCATCTGTTTATATATTATCTGTCATTATTGATCAAGTACGACCAGCTCACCTTTTTTTCCTTTAGACATATCTCTTTGTTGACATCTTTAACAACAAAATTTATCATTGACAAAATGCTAAAGTCCTCTATGGGTTTATCCATTGCCCTTTGGGTATAATTTTCATTCTTTGGAGATTGTGATATCCCCTGATTCAAAACTTATAGATTTCCCAAGCATATATACAGAATCTTAGGAATATACCTCCCCCTTAATACCATCTCCTAGAATCCCTTCCCTCTTTCAAAGCTCAGTTCAAAGTTCTCCTACAGAAGAACTTTCTTGACCCTGATTTGTGGGTACGTGGCACAGTGGATAGAGCACAGGGTTTGTAATCAGAAAGATCTGAATTCAAATCTGGCTTTAGATACTTAATAGCTATATGACCCAGGGCAAGTCTTAGACTTCTCTCAGTTTCCTCATCTGTAAAATAGAGGTGATAATAATAACAACAACCTCCCAGAGTTGTTGTGAGGATCAAATGAAACAGTAATTGTAAAGTGATTAGCACAGTGTCTGGCACGTATTAGTCACTATATAAATGTTACCTATCATTACTACTAATGGTGCTTCCTACTCCTTCCTCATTACTTTTACTCTGCTTGTTTTGCGTATATATTATATACTTATATATTATATATACTTACATATTTTGTATCTGGAGTGTAGAAATGTTCAGGAAAGATTAATACCTCTGGTACGAGGTGTACTGAGCCCATTCCAGGGCAGCTTTCCACTTTTGGTATCAAACTGGTCACTCAACTCTCACTGGTGGTTCCAAGAAGTGGCAGCATGTGTAGCAGCCATACCTGAATAAGCCATTTCAGCAGACGAGGCTGAACCAGGTTGAAGATAATCGAGGGGGCTCAAACCTGTCAGTGAGTTAGGGAACTATGTACCCCAAGCATGTGTAGACTTTCCCCTAGCAGAGTGGGTGGACAAAAACAACTTTTTCCAATGGCCATGAAGACAGCTGAAGCAGGTGCGGTGAAGCATTTAGAGCTTAGTTAGACACTGAAGATGCCAAGGTCATCCACTGCATCCTGGAACATCACCAGTCATCTTGACTTTTGTCTGCCATTAGATTTTGATGACTCTGGAAGAGAGAGTGAGGCCAATGACTTAGTGCAACTTTGCCTCACTTAAATCCAATTTATATGTGAGTTAAAAGACATTCTCTTTACTAGCTTACCATTTTTACCTACCTCAAAATCCTGTGACAATGGACAAGTGATGAAGCAGCAGGTATGGATACACTGGGAACTGTAGTCATGACCCTCCACGCAGGTGGCCCAAGCCATAGGGTCATCCTCCCATTGGACTGAAGCAACAGTGGAATTTTGCAGCCCCCTAGGTGTCTGAGTACCTTTTTTAAGGACTGCTCACCTCCTGACATGAGGAAGGATCTACAAAAGGTGGCATAAAAATTTTACCCACCCTAACCCTAGACTGCTTACTAGGGAGGGTTTCCACCCTGAAGCTGAAAGTAAAATAAAAACTTTTGAAAAGATGATTCCATTTGACATCGGTACATGGAATGCGCACAGGCTTATGGACAACACAAAATCCAGGAGACCCGAAAGATGAACTGCTCTTGTGAAAGATCTCAGCAGGTATCATATCCAAATAGCAATCCTGAGTGAAACAAGGCTGGCAAATGAAAGCCAGCTTGCTCAAGTCAGATTGCAATACATGTTTTCTGAAGTGGCTGCAGTGATGGGGATTACCTTTTTGCAATCAAAACTAATCTAATCACCAAGCGTGTATCCCTCCCAAAAGGAGTGAACAACACTTACGACAATGTGATTGCCACTTGCAAGGAAACACCATGCCGCCATCATCAGTGTATATGCTCCCACAATGACTACCATGATGAAGTCAAAGAAAAATTTTATGAAACCCTGAAGACCCTTTTCATTGGTGCCCTGAAACAGGACAAGCTTGCATTCTGGGTGACTTTTACACCAGAGTAGGCATAGACTTTCAGACATGGCACAGAGGCCTTAAGAGGAATGGAGTCGAAAACAGAAACGGTAAGAAGACTTGTGTGTCTTGTGACCTTCTTATCACCAACACCATCTTTCATTTACCTGAATACAATAAAACTTCGTGGATACACTCTTGCAGCAAACATTGGCATTTAATAAACTAAGTGATTTTAAGGACAAGAGACAGAATGTGAGAGTGATAAAGGTATGTGTGGTGTAGAGTGCTGAACTGATTATAGACTATCCTCTCCAAGCTAAACATTCATTTTCAGCAAAAGCAGTGACCCCAAGACAACTGCCAAAAGATTCAATGTCGATAGATTAGAGTGCTTCTCTGAACTGTGAACTGTGAACTTTTCTTTGCTAACTTGGAAGGAAAGTTGAGCCAACATACAGTTGACAACAGTGGAGCAGAAAAGAAGGAGGCAAGATTCAGAGATTTGTTGTGCAGCATTGCACTTCTTATCTGGGTCAGAACACTTGCATACATCAAGACTGGTTTGATGAAAATGATGGGGAAATTTAGGAGTTGCTAAATGAAAAAAGAGAATTCCATAGGGTTTACCAGAGAGATAGTTCATCTATATCTAAGAAGGAAGCATTTAACTTCACCAAAAGTAAAGTACAAGTGAAGGTTAGAGTGATACAGGCTTCTTGTTTCAGTAAAAAGGCAGATGAAATTCAGTTTTACCCTGACAAGAATGATCCAAAATACTTTTATAATGCCCTACAGGTTATTATGGGCCAAAGACCTATAGTACATCTCAGCTACTCAGTGCTGATGTAGCCACATTGATTAGTGATAAGGACATGATCCTAGAGAGATGGGCTGAACACTTCCATAGTGTTCTCAACATACTACCATTGACCAATGCTGAAGTCATTGACCATTTACCTCAGGTTGAAGTCAATTCTAACTGAAACTCCAACTGAAGAAGAGGTTTTGAATGCCCCTAGGCTCCTTTCATGTGGTAAAGCATCTGGTCCTAATTCTATACCAGCTGAGATTTACAAGGTAGAGGTGGGGGGGATGGGGTGGGCAGTGTCCATTGCTCATACAAAAGCTGACTGAGACTTTCTGGGTTGTATGGCAAGAGGAGGTTATCCCCAAGGAGTTCAAGGATGTCCCCATTGTCCATCTCTGTAAAGGAAAGAAAAATAGGGTGTCCTGTGACAATCATAGGAGAGTCTCTCTCTCTTAGTCATTGCTGGCAAGATTCTTGCCAGAGTCCCCTTGATAGACTGATCCTTCACCTGGAAAAAGCTAATCTACCTGAGAGCCAGTATCGCTTCAGAAAGGGTTGAGATGTTTGCTGACTAACAACTCCAGAAGAAATGCCAGGAGCAGAACAGAGGTCTATACACAATGTTTATTCATCTGACCAAGGTCTTTGATACTGTCAGTCATGAGGGCTTATGCAAAAATTTAGCTGTCCAGAGAAGTTCATCAGTATTTGTACATCAATTTCATGATGTCATGCTTTCCTGGATTCTATATAATGGACAATGCTCTCCCACTTTCCCAGTCACCAATGGAGTAAAACAAGGTTGTGTGCTTGCTCCCATGATTTTTGGCATCATATTTTCAGTGATATCAGATGCCTTCAGCAGGGACAAAAATGGTATCAACAGGGACAAAAATTATTTTTCTTGCAAAGGCTACAAGCCAAGACTAAAGTGGAGGGAAAGTTGGTACAAAATGTTTACAGATCATTGTGCACTCAATGCAGCCTCTAAGAGGCAATAGACTGTGAATCAATTCTCTACTACTTATGTTAATTTTGGCCTGACAATTAGCATCAAGAAAACAGCCAGCACCACACCATCCATACATGAAGCCATTGGTTATGGCAAATAGAGAATTTTTTAAGATTTAAATATTTATTTTTAGTTTTAAATATTCATTTCCACAAGATTTGAGTTCAAAATTTTCTCCCCATCTTTCCCCATCCCAAGATGGCATGCATTCTAATTACCCCTTCCCCCAGTCTGTCCTCCCTTTTATCATCTTTCCCTCTTATCCCCTTCCCCTTTACTTCTTGAAGGGTAAGATGGATTTCTATACCCCATTGAATGTATATCTTATTTTCCAGTTGCAAGTAAAAACAATTTTTAATGTTTATTTTTAAAACTTTGAATTCCAAATTCTCTCCCTTCTTCCCTCCCCACCCACCACCACTGAAAAGGCAAACAATTCAACATAGGTTATACATGTGTAGTTATACAAAACACTTCCATAATAGTCATGTTGTGAAAGACTAACTATATTACCTTCCATCCTATCCGACCCTTTGGTTGTTCTATTTTCTCCTTTGATCCTGTCCCTTTTCTAAAGTGTTTGCTTCTGAGTACCCCTTCCCCCAATCTGCCCTGCCTTCTATCATCTCCCTCCTCTTATCCCCTTCCCCTACTTTCCTGTAGGGTAAGACACACAATTGAATGTCTATGTTATTCCCTCCTTAAGCCAAATCTGATGAGAGTGAGGTTCACTCTTTCCTTCTCACCTCCCCTCCCTTCCCCTCCATTGTGAAACCTTTTTCTTGTCTTGTCTTGTAAATATGAGACAACTCACCCCATTCTATCTCTCCTTTTCTTCTTCTCCCAATATATTCCTCTCTCACCCCTTAATTTTATTTTTTAGATATCATCCCTTCATATTCAACTCACTCTGTGCCCTCTATCTAGCTAGCTAGCTAGCTAGTTATCTGTCTAGCTATCTATTTCCTCCAAGTACTCTAATATTGAGAAAGATCTCATGTGTTACAAATATCATCTTTGCATATAGGAATGTAAACAGTTCAACTTTAATAAGTCTTTTATGATTTCTCTTTCCTGTTTACCTTTTCATGCTTCTCATGATTCTTGTAATTGAAAGCCAAATTTTCTATTCATTTCTGGTCTTTTCCTCAAGAATGCTCAAATGTTCTCTGTTTCACTGAAATTCCATTTTTTCCCCTGAAGTATTATACTCAATTTTGCCAAGTAGGTGATTCTTGGTTTTAATCCTAGCTCTTTTGACCTCTGGAATGTTATACTTCAAGCCCTTTGGTCCCTTAATGTTGAAGTTACTAGATTTTATGTGTAGGGTGTAGGGTGTGTTCAGGGAGGATCAGTACTTTTGATGTGATGGCTGCCAAGCCCTTTGTGGGGCTCTTTCCACCTTTGGTGTCCACCTGCTCCACCTAACTCTCACCTGTGGCTCCAAGAAGTTGCAGCACATGCAGTGGCCATACTCTGGTAAACAGTTTTGGCAGACAGGCCAAACCAGGTTGAGGGTAACCAAGGTAGTCTCAAACCCATTGATGAGTTAGGGGGGTGTCTACCTCAAGCATGTGAAGGCTTTCTCTGGTGGAAGGGGTGGATGAGAACAATTTGATCTAACGGCCCAAAGGCAGATGAAGCAGGTAACGTGGAGTGATTAGAGCTTGGTTGGACACCAAAGACACCAAGATCATCCACTGCATCCTGCGCCATCGCCAGCTGTCTTGACTCTGTCCTGCCACTGGACTATGATGATTCTGGAGGAAAGAGTGAGGCTGATGACTTTGTGCAACTCTGCCTCACTTAAATCCAATTTACTCACAAATCAAAAGACATCAAAAAAAATTTCCACAATGCTTGAATTGTTTCTTTCTGATTGCTTACAATATTTTCTCCTTGACCTGGAAACTCTGGAATTTGGCTACAATGTTCCTAGGAGTTTTCCTCTTAGGATCTCTTTGCAGAGGTGATCAGTGGATTGTTTCCATTTCTATTTTACCCTCTGGTTCTAGAACATCAGGGCAGTTTTCTTTGATAATTTCTTAAAAGATGATACCTAGGCTATTTTTGTTTGATAAAGCCTTTCCAGTAGTCCAATAATTTTTAATTATCTCTCCTGGATCTGTTTTATAGGTCTGGATATTTCACATTGTCTTCTATTTTTTCAGTCTTTTGGTTCTGTTTTATAATTTCTTGATTTCTCATAAACTTATTAGTTCCATTTTCTCCATTCTAATTTTGAAGGAATTATTTTCTTCAGTGAGCTTTTGGACCTTCTTTTCCATTTGGACAATTCTACTTTTTAAGACATTCTTCTCCTCATTGGCTTTTTGGACTTCTTTTGCCATTTGAGTTAGTCTATTTTTTAAGGTGTTATTTTCTTCAGTATTGTGGGGGTCTCCTTTAGCAAACTGTTGACTTGATTTTCATGATTTTCTTTTATCACTCTCATTTCTCTTCTCAATTTTTCCTCTACTTCTCTTACTTGATTTTCCAAATCCTTTTTGAGGTCCTCCATGGCCTATGACCAACTCACATTCCTCTTGGAGGCTTTTGATGTAGGAAATTTGGCTCTTCTGTCCTCCTCTGGTTATATTCCCTTATATTCCTTGTTATCAAAGTAAGATTCTATAGTCTGAGTTCTTTTATGATGTTTATTCATCCTCCCAGCCAAACACTTGACTTTCTAATTCTTTGTCAAAGTAGGACTCTGCTTCCAGTGAGGGTGGGGGTAGGGGTACATGTACTGTCCCAGGTTTCAGGGCTTTTGTATCAGGCACTTGATTCCTCACCACTTGTGGGCCCAGAACTCTGAAATCAAACTCTGTCACTATTGCTGCTGCTGCTGCTGCCAGTCACCAATGCCACCTCCGGTACCCTAAGACTGGGGCCAGTACTGGGCAGACCATGAGCTCCTCTTTCATCCAGGTCAAACAGACTTTTCCCACTGACCTTTTTGGTGTTTGTAGGCTGAGAAATCTGGAAAGTGCCATAGCTACCAATGAGCTACCCTGAGGCCTGCTCCAGCCTGTCTGTACTGGTGCAGCCCAAGCCAGTCTGCGCTCCACTACCAGCCCAGTGTGGAAGATCCCTCCTGTCAACTTTCCAGGTTGTCCTGGGCTGGGGATTTGTTTCACTCTGTCATTTTGGGTGTGCTCTAGAATTTGTTTAGAGTCATTTTTTACAGGTATTTGGAGGGCGTTGGGGAAGAACTCAGGGAAGTCCCTGCTTTTACTCTACCATCTTGACTCCATCCCTCCCAAATAGAGAAATTTTGAATGCTGTGGATTAGTTCAGTTACCTTGGCAGTATACTTTCTAGGGATGTCCACAGAGATGATGAGGTTGGCACACACACATTGCCAGAGCTAGCTCAATGTTTGACTGAGGTTCTAAAAGAAAGTATGAGAGAAAAAATATATTACACTGCCTACCAAACTGAAGGTCTACAGAGCTGTTATGTTGACCTCATGCCTGTGTGCCTGTGAAACCTGGACAGACTGCCAGTGCAATACCAGGAAACTGAATTGCTTCCATCTGAATTATCTTAAGAAATTCTGAATATCACCTGGCAAGATAAGATACCAGACACTGAGGTCTTTTCTTGAGTTTAATAGTAAAGCATTCAAACTCTACTGCAAACCGCACAACTTCAATGGTTGGCCATGTTGTTCAAGTAACAAGCAAACATTTGCCTAAAAGACTGTTTTACAGAGAACTCACACAAGTCAAATGATCACATGGAACTCAGAAGAAGAGATACAAGGATGTTCTCAAGGTCTTTCTGAAGAAATTTGGAATTGACTGTGACGCATGGGAGTTGCTGGCACAGGATATTCTAGCACTGTATGCCCTCATCAAAGAAGACACTGTGCTCTATGAGCAAAGCAGGACTGCAATAGCTCAAAAGAGACATGAGATATGCAAATTTAGAGCCATCTCCACTCCACATGTTCATATGGACTATTTGTACCTGACTTGTGGTAGAGTCTCCCAAGCTTGTATCAGTCTAATCAACCATAGTTGGACACACAGTACATGGACCCCAACATAGTGATGTCATTTTAGTCCTCTTCAAGTGTGAAAGACAACAACCATTTTATATATACTTATATGTGTACATATTGTTTCTTCCAGTGCAGTATAAGCTCTTTGAGCATAGAGATGTTCATTTTTGTCTTCATATCCCCGGTGCCAGCATACTACCTGGCACTTAGTAAGTGCTTCATAAATGCTTGTTGATAAAATCATGTTCCCAGTGCTAGGAAGGCTATAAAGGCCATTTAGTTAACTCATTCATTTTATAATTAGGGCAGCTAGGTGAAGCAATAGACAAAGTGCTTCCTGAAGTCAGGAAGACTCATCTCGGCCTCAGACACCTACCAGCTGTGTGACCCTGAGCAAGTCACTTAACCTTGTTTGTCTCAGTTTCCTCATCTGTAAAAATGAGTTGGAAAAGGAAATCACAAAACCACTTCAGTATCTTTGCCAAGAAAAGCCCAAATGTGGTCACAAATAGTCAAACATAACTAAAAAGAATGACTGAACAGCAAATTTATTTTACAGATAAGGAAACGGACACCCAGGGGAGGCTGAGGTACTAAGTGGCAAAAATGAAATTCAAACCCAGATCTTCAGATTCCAAATCCAGTTCTCTTTCCACCACAACACGACAGAGCTTTGTTTCTTCATTATTAGAATCATCATGTTGGGAAATAATCACAGTAGTTTGTTACCCCCATTTTGCAGATGGGAAAACTAATCAAATTAGCCAATTGCAATGTCAAATTAGATTTAGAATCACCACTTCCCCAGTACATACTAAACAAACCACATTTTCTTTCACCAGGCAAAATAAGTTCATTTTAAACTATTCAATGAAGGGACAAATTCTCCCTTACCCCTGATAAGTTAATACCATGTGTGCCAGCATGTAGAGACCTTTCACAGCACAACAGTATCATACATTAAAGGAAGATATTTTTCTCAGTCAAGAATTTCCAACACATGCTATTATAAAATCAAATTTCATATGCAAATCCGTTTCCTGCTAAAAGCAGGAAATGAATCTATCCTGCTTTTTTTTCTTTTTCTTTAAATAGAAAAACTTGGATGATTCTAAGGATGATTCTGAGGAAAGTGATACAAATTCAAGACATTGATTCTGTATATTTCATAAACTCATAAAGATCTGCATTTGCAACTGGATTTGGCAGCTTATCTGAACTGAAAGTTGCCCATATGCTGGACCTGAATAAAGTGTCCATCAAATGAAAAATGATTACAAAATGTAGCCAGTTTCCTGAAATTCACACAAATAACTCTTCCAAATAAGCCTTTTGTTCTGAATTCTGCTGGAAATCTCAATGAATCTTTAGAGATTGTGAAGAATTTAGGCTTTTATAGCTGTTGGCTTAACTATCTTCTTAAATACCACGTTTCCCTAAAATATCTCTATCAGGGCTAGCAGAAGGAATCAGAAATAGCAGCATTGTGTGGAGCTTAGTATGCTGTCTTGCTTAATCTATTCAACCACATTTAGGGAAAGGCACAATTTTAGGAAATCCAAACAACCTGTTAGCCTACTGACCTCCAGATAACCTATTCAATAACAATAAAACTCACAATTCTTTTGGAAAAACTAAAGAAAAACCAAAATGGTACTTCTCCAATCCAGGAATTAAGCCAATCAAAATTCAAACATCTATGTCATTGACTTGATAAAGTAAGCTCAAATTTTAAAACCTTCTTAGATGATTTTCCTGCCAAAGGAGGCAAAAATGATAATGGATTTATTGTATTGAAAGAGGTGAGATGATGTCCATATCTAACACATAGACTCTGAAGGATCCTCATAGATATGTAGGGATTCTTAACTTTTTTGTGCCTTAGACCTGTGTGACCCTGGGGAAGTCTGGGGAAGCCAATGGACTCCTCAGAATAATGTTTTAAAATGCTTTAGATAAAATACACAAGATTACAAAGGATTGCATTGAAATGCAGTTATCAAAATTAAAAAAAAAAAAAAACAAGCTCACAGACCACAGGTCGAGATCTCATACCATAGAGTATCCTCAAAGGTACAATACTGCATAAAGTAGATTAAATAAAAATTAAATCTAACCACAGAAAGATACATTTGTTATGAAAAATGACACATCTACTAAGTACCCAATACTGCATGAAAGTATGTTAGACTCTGTACAAAGAGGCCTGGTCCCACCTTATAGGATTTAATTTTATTTTAAAAATATACTTTTTTCAAACTTTTTAAAAGACCTACAATATCAACTTATGCGATTGGATCTCAAGGGAAACAGACCCAAACGTAAGAGGGATACAGACAAATCCAAGCTGTCCAGAAACATCTCAGTAACTTTTTTCTATGACAAACTAAGTCTGGGAAGTAAAATACCATTTTGCATAGCAAAATAATCCAGATAAACTAGACACCTTTACAGGTATAGACCAAGCATAAGTTTCAAAATGGAAGTACCGTAGAAGATCAGTGAGTCTAATCCTCATTTTACAGATGAATAAGCTGAAGCTGAGAAAGGCCAAATGATTCTCCCAGCATCACACAGCTAGTAAATGGCAGTCAAGATTCATCAGGCCATCTAACTCTAGATCTAGTCCGCCTCCAACCACACTACTATGTAGTTTCAAGTTTTCCCTACCCCTAATTACCATGTAATGAAAGTGAAAAAGTGTAAAGTGAAAGTATGAAGAAAAGCAGAAAACCTTTCAAAGATATAGGCTTTCCCTGCTGCCTGAGAACATCCACAGGTAAGGGTATGTTACCTTATGTGGACAGAGGGAAGGGAAAGAGAGAGAGAAGAAAAAGAGAAAAGGAAGGAAGGAAGGAAGGAAGGAAAAAGAAAGAAAGCCATGTGGCCCAACTGGTCAGTTCCAATTTGGTCCCCAATAGATAGTTCTCTTTCCACTCAAAGAGGCTGTTGTTTGTCCTTCATACCTCAAAGAGGACTGTGACATCAAGAACGTGATTCCATGACATGCAAGTGAATTGGATTTAAGTGATGGAGGGCTATGCAAAGTCACCAACCTCACTTTCTTCTCTGAAGCCTTCTAGATCCAGTAGCAAGATATAGATCAGGACAATTGAATATGGCCCAAGATGTAGTGGGGGACTTTGGTTTTCTCAAGGTAAGGTCTTTAAACAGATCTCAGTTTACAACAACAACAAGAAATAAGGATCAGCATAGCCATAGATCAAGCCCATGGAGAAACCAAAGGGAACCTAAACAGAAATTCACACCAGCTCTTCCAAATATTAATATGACCAAATCAGTCCTAGGTCCTTCAGACTGGGAATTATCTAGGAAAGATTCAGATTGCCTCAAGTCAGGACTTTGAGTAACTGATAAATAAGAAACCAGTTCAGCATGGTTCTGAATTCAAGTCTCATGAGAATCAGTAAAAGATCTGAATATACTCAGCCTGTAGAAGAGAAGACTAGAGAATGGGGGAGAGAAGGTAGAGGATGGACATTGGAAACATGACTGCTGTCTTCAAATTATTTAAAGGGCTATGTTATCATAGAAGGATTAAACTTACTCTGTTTGGCCTCATAGGGTAGAATAAGGAAAATTTAGGTTTTATGTCAGGAAAAACTTACTGACATGTGCTACCTCAGAGGTGGAGGTTCCCTCTCCTTGCAGGTGTCCAAGCAAAAGCTGCTTGTCTGATTACTTGTATAATATTATTCCTTTAGAGGACTGGCTTACCCAGAGAGTTACCAAAGTCCCTTCCAACCCTAAAATTCTTGAGCAAAGGTAAAGAACAGTTTTATAATATTGAGGTTTTCTCTAAAAATATAAATGGTAAAGAAAGCATTAACCTGCACTGGTGGAAGTTCTCTATATCAATGAAATCATAGATCTGGCCCTTATTGATATTCCTAGAATTACAGAATTTTGCTACTGCTGCTGCTGCTTGTCCTTTGTTCCAGCAGAGGATGATGACCTCAAGGAGATGATGCCAAGACACACAAGTGAATTGGGTTTGAGTGAGGGAGAGCTAAGCAAAGTCACCAGTCTCACTTTCTCCTCCAGAGCCACCTGGGTCCAATGGCCAGATATGGATGAGGACAACTGGAGATGGCCCAGGATGCCATGGGGGACCTTGGCCTTCTCAAGCTAAGGTCTTCAATAGGCATTAGTTTGAATAGGCAATACCTATTTGCTGATTAAGACTTAATAAATGATATTGCTATGATAAATAGTATTGCTAATCTAAGCACAACTATAGAGGCGACATAACATGCTAACAGAAAGGTACCAGAGTTGGAATCCTAACTCTCCTACTAACTAGCTCCTTAACCACTCTGAGCTCCAGTTTCCTTAAATGGAAAACGAGGCATAACATAAAACAGTGACATCAAATTCAAATAGAAATGGGGGTCACTAATCCAAGCATAAGGAATCCTGCTTAAGGAATTGACTTAGTTTTAAAATGTGAAATCATCTATGTTTTATTGTATTTTCATTTATTTTGTTAAATATTTCCAAACTGCATTTTAATCTGGTTCAGGGCACAAGGGAGTGTTGCAGGCTACCCACAATATGTCTGACACCTCTGATGTAGATTATACATTGTTATCCTGACAACCTCATAAGGTTTCTGGGAAGATAAAATTAGCTAACAAATGTGAAAGCACTTTATAATCACAAAATGTTAGGTAAATGTTAATAATAATTGTTAATAATGTTGATAACTGCATAGTTGTTATAATTTCTACAACTATACAATGCACTATGAATTAGAAACAAAAATCTACAGTCAACTACCCTTACATTATAGTCTTTAAGTCAAATGCCTAACATCTTATAATTAACAACATTCATCCCTCTGAATTTTCTTCATAGTCACCGCACAACATTTTTATCAAATTACTTTAAATTTCCCTGTGCCTCAGTTATTCTCTACAAAATGAGGCCTATTTTTGACTTCGGCTCACAAGGAAATCATGAAATTCACTAGCCAAATGTTCTTAAAGCTTTTGGCCCTAGAAGAAAGGCATTGGGAAAGCTGGGAATGAATGCTTCATTACAAATTTTCAGTTCTTTCTTCCCCACCTCCCTCTCAATTTAAAATGCTTCCTTCATGTGTTTGGGTCAAGTGAATTGCCTAGGATTTCACAGGCCCCAGGTTGAGAACAAATGGTAAAATGTAACTCCTTCCGGAAGGGCAACAGTGTCTACACTGTGTCAAAGAGAGCTGAGAGACTAGTTTTTCATTCTGTCACCTTCTTATATTGGAATTACTTGTCTGCTCATAAAAGCCACCTTGCACCCATAGCTAACAACCAGCACATTAGGTTGTTTGTTTGTTTTTTTAAATCTGACTGCCTCACATTGTAATAATCCTGGAAAGAAGGGTGAGGGGTGGGGAGGGAGAATAACTTGGAACATGAAGAAAGCCAGGGCACTGAAGATGAGGAAAACTCCAAAGAACATTTTATAGTAAGGTTTACAATAGAAAGTTCAAGGGGAGGGGCTGTTGTTTAGCCTCAGGGTATACTTGCTAATAAAACTTCTGGCAAACCAGCTGCTTATAAGTGCTGAGGGCTTATGATGTCAGAATTCATTATGCACACTGGGGCTATTTACTGCCTAGTAAACTTGTAGATGAGGAAATTGTTGCTGAAAAAAATTGGTTTACAAAAAGTTTAAATGCAATGATTTGTCTCCTAACAGATCCATAAGGGACATCTCTGATGACTTTTTCCTACAGAGGAAAGAGTCTTCTATCAGTAGCGGTAAGCAACTCTTTGTTGCTTTGTTGAGATGTGGGAGAGGAGTCCTAGGGATAGGAGTGTCTCTGGAGAAAGGGAGTGAATATCACATGGCATTCTGCCATTTCTCTAAATTAAAGGGAATCAATCAGTCCCATATTAATACAAGGTAAAGTGCAACGTTACTTAGAAAAGGTGGCAGATGGATAGATGAATGGATGGATAGATGAATGAATGGATAGATAGATGGATAAATGGATGGATGGATGGATGGATGGATGGATGGATGGATGGATGGATGGATGGATGGATACAAATCTTCAGAGCTGAAGCAATTTCCAGCGGAGGAAATAGTGTCTCTTCCCAGTCAACTGTTATTTTCGTGAGTATGTGTGGGTTTTTCTTCACAAAATTACTTTCATGACTTTTTTAAAATAAATAATAACCATAGCTGACATGTATATGGTGCTTTAAGGTTTGCAAAGCACTTAAAAGAGAGGTTTGTAGATAGGGCAGGCTTATCCAAGGGTGGGGCAGAAGACTAGACACATATGAAGTTATTTTAGACACACTGGAAATCTTCTTCCATGCCCCACCTCTTTACTTGCTTAGATAAATTCTTAGATTCTCCCACAGTTAAATGAATCTTTCATCTACAGGCTTTGAGCTTGTTTTAAAGCAATTTCCCTTGAGAGAAATAATGTGATTGATAATTTATATTATAGTGTAAACCAATTTTCATATCCTATCCTGAGAGCTGCTTGGATAGAAAGATGAGAACATTGAACATTTTGAGGAAGGAGGAAGAGAATGGGGGCTGGGGGGAAGGAGGTAGCAAACTTCAAGTGCTTTGCAATTTTGCCTAAGGCCAATGCTTGTGTACACAATTCAATTTATCTCAACTTTGAACCTGGGATACAATGTACTGTGCCAAGAGTTAGGTATAGAGAAATGACAAATGACAGTCCCTGCTTAAGAAGTTTATAATCTAGCAAAGGAGATAAAGCGTATACTCAAAGGTAAGCCAGATTTAAATGTAATGAGTAACAGATAAGGATGAGATATTAAGGAAGGAATTAGTAAAAAAAATTGTTGGTTTTAAGAGGTTTTAGTTTAAATACCAAAGCAGTTGACAAAATCCCTCATAGTATCCTTGTGGAAAAGATGACAGGATGTGAGTTAGACATACATTCACAACTGGTCATATCCAAAGATAAGTAATTAATTTCTCCATGTCACCATGTCCCAGAAGTCTGTCTTTAGTCTTTTTGTACAAATAGTTAAGCATTAATAGTGTAAAAATCCAGAGTCTCTTAGGACACCCTGAAATTTTATCAATGACTTGAATTCTTATCAGATTTTCAGATGAAACAAAACTGGTTGATAAACTGAGTATCCCAAACTATCTCAACAGATCAGAGTATGATAACATTTAATAAGCAAAGATTTAAAAACTTATATTCAAGTGCAAAGAATCAACTTTACAAGATTTGTATAAGGTAGGGAAAGACTTGGTCTGAAAAAGAACTAGAGACTTTTATTGGACTACAAACTTAATATGAATCAATAATGTGGTATGGCAGCCAAAAAAAAAAAAAAAAGATGCATGATCTTAAGATGTACTAAGTGATATAACATCCAGAATGAAGCTGAGAGTCTTGTATTCCACCCTAGTAAACTACATGTGGTATATTTTATTTAGTACTAGGTGACATTTTTTTGAGAAGGAGATTGATTATTTGGAGAGTACCCAGAGGAGGCTGACCAGGAAGATGAAGAACATCAAGTGGTAGATTTATGCTCTATGTGGAAAAAACTCTTCCTAACACTTTAAGGTAAAAGGGGAGTGGGCTGCTTCAGTTGCTAGTGGGCTGTCCCTCTGTGGAGGTCTCTAAGAAAAAATTGGATGATAGTTTATCAGGAATGTTTTACAAGGGATTTCTGTTTGGGCACAATGTGGTCTCCAAGATCCATTCCAACTGTGGGAATCTACAACTTGGTAATTCTGGGATATATCTGGCCTCTGTGCACAATTTCTCAAAGGGGCATTCTTTTAGCTACAGGAAATGCACCTGTCCTGTATCCAGGGGCTTTTTCCAAGTGGGGACTGAAGTCCAGGAGACAGCTACACCCATGGGCAGGAGAAGAAAATAAAAAAAGGAAATACTATACTCTCTGTATGCTTCAGCAATACCACCAGTCACCATCTTTTCCTAACAGTCAGCACACTGGAGTATATGAGTTGAAATGAGAGTAAAAAGTTTATTGGGAAAAGGAATTGTCCCCTTTTTTTCCCACTCACTTGCCCTACATGTTGTCCTGGTGGTAGACCAACAATCTAGAGCAAGGACTCAATTCCTGAGGATTCAGAAAAGCAATCCTTTTAGTAAAAACACTCAATAAACATCATGTAAAAGTCAATCGCACAAGGTGGTAAAAGACAATACAAGAAGTAAAAGCAGTTGACAGACAGGTTCCCTGGGATCTTGGGTGCTCCTCTAACAAACTCCTAAAACTGTTTTTATATTTTTCTTGACCAAATCACCTATAGTTGGGTTCCAATCCATCTACCCAGGGATAGAGTTAACTCAACTGACCCAAATCTGCTCTTCTTAGTTCACAACAACATTTGGTTTTGTGAGATTGTGGGGTTTAACTCAAGCCTCCCCAGGTCTAATAGTGTTCTGGCCCATAACCAAGGTCTTGAGACCAATGAGAACATAGCAGCTAGAAACTTTGGGTTCTGGTAATCTAGGATCTATGGTAGACTTTAATTACATCTAGATGGGCAGACAAACCAGCCCATTGATACAGAACCACAAAGCAGCAAAACACCTAATCTATTTCACTCACCCCACCCTCTTTCAGGCAGGACCACAGAGAACTTTTTAGGCAGGTGGAAAATGTATATTACTTTGAGGAGATGCAATAAATTGCATAACCTTTCATGATAATTTATTCTAACATTCAATGACTCTATGCCATAGAGTTCTTCCTGTGAATCCATCCTATGTTCTTACCACCATTTAAGTCTACTTTCTCTTGATTTATTTTTGGTATAATTTGGGGATTCCAATCTTAACCATCTTTAGATGCAAGTGTCTTTTATTCACTTGGACATCATTGCTGCACTTATCCTTCCTTCTCCTTCAGCAATCTTCAGCTATATGACTCAAAAACAACAACTCAGAATTTCTGAAGGTTTAAACCATCATCTGACATAATAGGGATTATAATCCTCATAGCCCCAGTTTAGATTTTTTAGTACCCTGTTTTATGCATCATGGTTTTCATTCAGCACTTTACTCCTCATTTGCTCCTCATTTCCTCATTTGCAAAATGAGGAATTTGAACTACTCAATGATCTTTAAAGTTCCTTCTAAATCTTAAGGTCTATGGTTCCTATTGTCATCCACTAAAATTGATAGATTTCTATCTGCCTTATCTTGTTTGGGATCAGGCTTTGTGGGGAATGGGGGGGAGGGGGGTGTTCAGTGATTTTGTTTTTTGTCCTTCCTGAGAGAATTATGATCCACTTCTTGTTTGATTTGGGTCAGTTCTTCAGTTTGCCAAGACATTTTAATTCTGATCTTATCCTTCTAAATGCTGACTACCTCATCATCAACCCCACCTTATGTCAGCCCATAGCATCAAGGTGATATTTGCAGCACCTACGGCAGTCATGAATATGTCAGCATAATTCTGGATCCCAAAAAACAACAGACTCCCCACATGGAAGACAGAACCAAAACATTTATTCAAGCACCAGAAGAAATCTATACACAATAACAAAGCAGGAGGCAACACTGTCCCCAAGCCTTCCCTCTGTTAGGTTTCCCACAAACCAGCTCCCTTAAACAAAATCTCAAATAAGCTCCCCCACTCACACTAGCTGCCTGCTTTCTCTTTCTTGGCTCTGACTAGTCTGACCAACTTCTTCTCAACTGCTCCAGCTCTGCCTTTTTCTGTTCTACCCTTCCTGCTCTATCCCTTCCTGTTTCATCCATTCAGCAGACTTCCAAGTGACCCAGACAGGTCATATGGGCCTATTAATGAATGGGAAAGATCTTCCCATTTAAATTACCATTACATTCTTTAAATTACCATTACACAGCCCATCCTTCAATTCCATCTTTAAATGTATTGTTCTGTAGAAGAAAGTAGAGCTTTGATAGCTACCAGTAGAATTTATCATACATTTAAAAGAAAAACACTGGATACATAACAGAGATCCATGATTTCATGTAAAAGTTTGTTTTTCTGTTGTATTACGTATATATAAATTTTAATTCTATTTGGCATCTGTTAAATTTGGAATAAAAAATACAATTCTGAAAAGATTGTTTTTCTCTTCCAAAATCCAGGTTATTGATGAAAGTGATAGTGTTAAACTACACTGGGCCCAATGACTCACTTTTCCCAACTGCAAAAATGGGGAGAAATGATATTCCCTTTCTCTTAACTTCAGAGGACTAGTGCAAAGAGGTGAGGATTTTTGAAACTCTTTCTATTCCCTGCAACAAAAGTGATTCATACATAAATGCAAGGTAATATCATTATGAAAGTTACACAAGATGAAAAGTATTCAAGTCATTGTACCATTCTCATTGTTAGTTTTTTTTCCTAAGGGAAAATTTCAGTTTTAGAACTTGGGCATTTTAAAAATTTCAGCTTTTGAAAATAATATTTATGCTGAAGGTACACTGCCTGTGCTACATTGAATGAATAAATTTATTTTACACAAATGTTATAAAAGCACAGAACTGATGGTTAAGAAGTCAGAATTTTTAGTCCGTTCTTCAACACTTAATAATTATGTTACCTTGGGCAGGTTACCTCACCACCCTGAGTGTCAGTCTTATCTGTTAAAAAAGAAAAATGATTGGACTAGCTGGTTTCTAAGGTCTCTTACAGTTCTAACACATCATGATTCTATAACTTATTAAGTAAGCATGCATAATGATAACAAGCAGTGGACAATTTAGTAGAGTAAATAAGAGTAGGACATAACTGAAGATAACAGAAAGCAGAATTTACTAAACCTCACAAGTGAAGGAACAAAGTGCTAAGGAAGCCCACTAATGGGGGTTGGGGGAGGGAATCCAAAAAAGGTTCCTTGAAGAAGATGACATCTGAACTGGTGGATGAAGAAATAGTGTAGATGGAAGAAAGAAATCATAAAGACAAGGGAAGGAACAATTATTTCTTTCCACACATCTTTCTCCAGTCACTTTTTCAAAAGTTTTTCTTTACACAATTCAAATGTATAATTTTTCATACTTTTTTCTAAAAAGATTTTCCTTAACCAACTTTCCAAATTAGAACCTCACTACAAATTGTAAAAAAGCAAACATTTATTCAAGGTCATGTAGTATGAATATACCCTCTTTGAAATCCCATCACCAAATCCCAGGTAATATAGAAGCTGTTGATGTATTAGCATATTGAGGTGAAGAGCTCCAGCAAATGTTTAGATAATAGATATCAGGAAAAATATTTTAAAGAGGTCTTGCTATGGGCTGCATATATTATGATATAATTACCCAATTCTTGTTTTAAAATTTTTTTTAACATTTTTATTTAAAATTTTGAGTTCCAGATTCTATCCCTCCCTCCAATTCTTCACTATACTTTGTAGACAACTAAAGACTAGACACCCATAAAATTTTATTCCAAGTATTTCTACTCAGAATGAATAGCAAATGAGGAATAGATTATACTTGAAGGCAAATCATGCAATATTTTTAAGGTGCTATGGTTCTATGAAAATCAGTGTTGAAAAAGACCATTTAATAATACCATTGGACTTATTGTAAATAAGTCCATTTCTACTTAATCTATATATCATTTTCATTCTCATTAAATCCCACACCCAACAAAATGTTTCCAATGTGACAATACTTAGGTCTTTCCTAATTCATAAATGGAGAGAATTTTCTGACTCAAATTTTTTATTTCTTATGGGCTGGAATAATAGAAATGTGCCCACCCCTACCCAAGATAGGAGCCATCATGAACATACTCCTTTTCTAATGGACCAAATCAATTCAAATGGGTATTTGCTGATACCCATGGGTGCATATAACGCATGTCCATTTCATGTGTAGCTTAATAAATGTATTTTATATACATAAATATTAGAGGTTTCTCACAGAGTTAGGGTAGGGGCACAAACAAAATGAAATACTTGTTATCCAATGTTGTTCATCTTTTGTTTTATTTTAGGACCACTTAGTTCTTTACTGTCATTGTTTAAGTTTGTTTTTTTGTTTTTTTTTTTATTTGCTTTCGGTTTTCTACAATCACTTCCATATATCTTAGTTTTTTTTCTCCTCCCTCTCTCTTCCCTCACACATTGTAGTTGTTTCTGTGTACAAAGTTCTCCTGGTTCTGCTCCTTTCACTCAGCATCAGATCATATAAGTCTTTCCAGGTCTCTCTGAAGTCTTTCTGTTCATCATTTCTTATGGCACAATAGTATTCCATTACATTCATATACCACAACTTGTTCAGCCATTCCCCACATGTACTGTTTTCAAGGTGGACCAATGACCCCAAAAGATGATGTCTTCACTTGTACATGTATTGGATTTAAATGAAATAGTTGTATAAATAATTTGTGTAGTTATTTATATGATGCCTGAGTCAATTCTGCTTGATTATATAGATAGTTCTTTGGTCAATTGAGTAAGTCCTCTCATCCTGACATTAACAATTCCTCCAGCTATCCTGCCTTGGATGATACTATTATATACTATTTCAGATTCACCCTGTTTTTCAGATGGTACAGAGAATATGTACTGGACTAATGAGCTATTTTTTAGCCCAAGACAAAAGTAGTTAACTATACTCTTTTCTCTTGTTCAGACAAAACTACTTCTTTATTACCATTATTTGAAATAAGGTAAACCTCTAGCTCTTTGTCCCCATTTCTCTACTCCAATGCCCTGCCTCTCCAACTCTGCTCTGACCCTACTCAATCCATACTAGATCCAGAGAAAAAAACATAGATTCATTCTGGTGAATGAATATTTTTAAGACCAATTTTTAAAACCAATTTATACCTCAGTCTGCCCCTGTGTTACTCAATGGGTTTGGAAAGTCAATTGCTTAAAAACTCTCTTACTGTGGTCCCCAAACAGTGTTGCTTTCAGGAAAACTACCCCCTCCCAAACAAAGCAAAGCTCAAACTTTGGTTCACAAAAAGAACAGAAATATGAAGCAAGGAAACTGCTGTCAATTTCTCAAATATTTAGCATATTTCAGCTCTGGAGTTCTGCAGCAACAAAGATCCAAGAAGAGAATTTGGCTCAAGTTGTTATTCATGTTATGCCCTTTTTATTCCATGAATTAGAGACAGCTGCATCACTCAGTGGTTTGAGTTGCAGCACTGTGACATGATTTGGAATTCTCATTAGCTAGTTAATGATCTGTAAAAGTAAAACTGAAAGGATGGCTGTCTTATTCAGTGGACATCTTATTCTCTCTCTTTTTTAATATAGATGATAAATACTCTGTACCTAGCCTAGCTCCAGTTTCCTAGGGAAGGTCATGAATAACTTTCAAAAAGGCGAGACAGTAAACAACCATGGTGAAGTGGGAAGAGCTCTGGATCTGAAATCAGAAGTATGAGGTTCAAATCCTTTTTTAGATACACCAACTCTACTAATTAACAAACTAGCTCTCTGGATATTTGGTTAGTAGGTTTACTTACCTTAGAAAGGATTTAGCCTCTCTATAAAATGGTACTTACTAGGTTAGTTCTGTGACCTTGAGTAATTAGCTTTAACCTCCCTGCAAAATGAAGATTGTAAAGCTTGTGTTTTCTTCCCACAAAGGGATGTGAGGATTTCACATAGCATCAGCAGAAGAAAATCCATGTTGTTTTTTTGGGGGGGGGGAGTGGCTTCCATTCAAAGATAAATGCCCCGTGATGGACATTCAAACGTTCATATACATCCCTCTCTTTCTGTTCTACTATGTGTATGAAAGTGTTCATTTTAGTTGATATCTATTAAGAACATGATCAAATGGGCTGAGGGAACAAACTCTATGCACTTATGTACTATTAACTCAATGTAGTGTTAATTCATATTACCAGGTAATAGTCACTGGAGTAACTATATTCTCAGGTGCATCAAAAATATCTGGCTTTCTTTTTATGTACCAAGAAAATACCATAATTTTCTTAATGTAATGGTACCACTTTATAAGACTACATTTTTATTTATCAGCTATTTGTTGTATGCATGATAATTTTACCAGTAATCTTGTGGCTTGAAATAAAGGAAATGCAGCAGAAAGAGCCATAGAAATTTAAAGTGTATTTTTAACATCAGTATTTAAGCAAGGGTAGTCCTTTGGGGGACCTAACCACCTCAATTATTATCAGTTCAACGAGATCAGCACTCTTTTACCAACTGGCAATGGAGAAATACATGTTTTTAATGCAAGCAGGCTGAAGCATATTACCAAAGATAACTTACTTGCAAAGAATTAAGTAAAGGTTATTATCAAGAGCATGAATGCTTGAAAGGGAGGTAGATCAGTCACCCAGGGAGAGTAAGAAGAGACACATAGACAGCCCAGATGTTTCACTGATAACTGAGAAATGTTAAGGCCTCCAGTACATTTGGTAAATGTTTTGGAAGGAGGTGGGTGGGAGTTTTAGATAATAAGAAGACATGGATGGATTTCTATTTGTGCTGGTAGAGATAGAGTTCATACCAGTGAGATTACAGGGTTATCAAATGATGAAGGATGAATTAAAGGGAGGAGAGATGAGAGAGAGTGGAACCACATAAGTTTCTTGAGGACAGGGACTGATCTTTTCTGTCTTTGAAATTCCACTGCCTAGCACTGTGCACTATATGTTTGCTAAATTAAATTTATAGGTTCTGTATAACTGAAAATTGTTACTAAAATTGGGCTTAAGTAATAATACTTCATAAACAGGACATCAGTTTAGCAAACTGACCTGGCAAGCAAGTATTAAATAGCCACAATCACTAATGACAAAAGGGGCAGAGAAAGAAATAGCAGGATCAATGAAGGGTATATTGAAAGAAATATATATGCGTAAGAGTAAGGGTTCATATTCAGGATTAATTAAAAGTTAACTATTGAAATGTAAAGGCATTTAATATGAAATATGCATACGATTTAAGTCAACAACCATCTGGTAAAAGCCAGGAAAAGATGAAGAAATTTATACACAAGCAGAGATGTATTCAGATTAGTCTGATAAAAAGTGGCAAGTGATTTGAACAAAGGTGAAGGATGAAGGGGAGGAAGGGAAAGAAAGACAGACAGAGAGACAGAGAGACAGAGCTTAATTTCAGCCCGCAGAATCGGAGAAGATATACCTTCATGGAGGTATATCATTTCATCTGAGACTTGAAGAAAAGAATTTCCTCCACAGATGCAGGCATGGTCTAGATACGGGGAGTGAGGGGAGAGGGAAAACTAATAGTTTGCGGTTGAGTGTTAAACCACATACAAAGTGATCTTCTCAATCAGTAATCGAACTTCCCCAGAGAAACCTGGGAAAATTTACGCGTCTTGAAGGTCTAAAGTAATCTATTCAAACTCCAAATGGAATCAAGGTTTCTCCATTTCACTGTCCTCCCGTTTTCCTTTTCTATCAGGGAAAAAAAAAAGCCATATGTATTTGCATTCGATGAAGTGCAATAGGTCATTTTTCTCTCCTACATAGTTCCTTCTGGCCTGGGGAGACTCAGTCTTGTGGCGGCGTTTCCGAAAGTAGCCCAGCCCAGCTCTGCCTGGGGAGCAGTGCAGCTGCCTGAGGTTTCGCGCCTCGCGTCCTGCGGCCGCCGCGTCAAAGAGCCCAGTGCCTAGCCCGACGCGCGGCTCAGGGCGTCGGAGTCCGCCTCCAGGAATCTCTGGATGATTTGTGGCGAGCCCAACGCGCAAGACCGCTTTGCGTGTTTGTTTTTTCTTCCCTCACGGACAGAAGAGACATCATCTAGTTTTTACTTTCTCCAAGTACGTTTTGGAAATTGTTCGGTCCCGAGATTAGCCAGGAGATGGGGAAAGGAAGCGATCGAGAACAAGGATCCGTCCTACAAGTGTTCAGCCCTTGTCCCCTTCGCCTGGTGGCTTCCATTCCCCACTCCTGGAGGGATGCTCAAGCTCTGCATCCTCAAACCCACGCTACCCTCCCACCCCCCGCAACTGGGCAGTGATTTGAAGGTCGAGGCGCCAGAGGGCGCGAGTCCAGACAGAGAAAAGGAGAAAGAAGAGAAAAAGAGAGGTAAATTGGAATCGAGCTCCGAATCTGGCCGCTGCTGCTTGCAGCTTTCATTATCCGAGAACTGGAATTGCACCAATTCACGTAAAACACGAGCACAGTGAGAAATGCTTTCTGGAGCACGAATGAGTACACACACACACACACACACACACACACACACACACACACACACACACACACACACAGACACACACACACACACAGACACACACACACACACACGCACGCACGCACGCGCGCGCGCACCACCTGTCTGCCATTCTCAGTTCGCTGCTGCTGAGTTCATTGAAACTTCGTGTTTTCTTATTCTAATTTTCTTTTTAAAAACATTTAATCCTTTTAAAAAATCTACATAAACATTTAATTCAATAGGCAGAGGAGTACAAAAAACAGTGAAGTTCTTATGTATTTTTTTCCCAAGGGTACATATTCTTCCCCAGCTCCCCACTCTCCCTTTTCTCCTTTTTTTCTCCTCCACTCTGTTATCATGTACTCTACAGGAGCCTTAACCAGGTACAACCGTTGAAAATAAATGACGCTTCTGCAAAGGACTCTGGAATTAGCCCTATCTGATCAAAAACCCCAAATTGGGTCAGGTTTTCTGGAAGCTTCTGTCGATAATCTGGCTTGGTGCTCAGTTTCCCTTTCCCTTTCTCCCAAACCCGCTCCCCTCAAGGTCCTGCACCTGTGACAAGACCAGAACAAACTGTATCTAGAGAGAGAGAAAGGAGGGAAGAAATCCAGATTAATACTGTAATGTATTAGCAATCTCATTTAAAAATTATCAGGGGAGATCGGAGTCCAGGGTCCTTGGAGCTAGGACTTGACAATACACTATTTTTTTGTTTGTTTGTTTCTAACGTAATCGGCAGAGTTTACAGTCAGAATAACTACGGCCATCCATGTGGTTTAAGTGAGGAAGAAGCAAGGGTGATCCTATCTAATAAGCTCTCGGTTCCAACAATAAAGTGGCTTCCGCTCCAGTTTCGGTTCCTGCCTGGCACCCTCAGAATGGGAATAGGTGCCTTTATTCAAGGGATATCTGCCAGTATCTGAATGGTCCACGGGAAGGGAGAAGAGGATAACCTCAGCCTCTTTTTGACAACCTAAAGTGAAATTGATTCGCTCTTCAGTAAAAGAATTGAGAGTGGACAGAGGGAAGTAAAGTCCAGTTCAGTACAAAGAGATGCGCTTTGGTTCCTCCAAGAAAGATATGCAGTCTTTCTCCCCGCAAGGGAAAAAAAAAACCGCCTAGAAATATTTTTCTCTAGAGTTTTTGAGTTCTTTGCCCCAAATTTGATGCCATGAACCGACTCTACTGCACGATGGCACACTCTTTACAATTTAAAGCCTGCTCTCCATTTAATGAAATGTCGGGGCACCTAATGCTCTGGTTCCTGGTCTTCCTCTTCATCTCCTACCCTAACTCCCCAACTAAGTGCAGGAGAATGACGGTTATTTGGCCTAAACGGAAGCTTTTGATTGCTGAATATTCAACTGAACTTACGTGGAACAGTATATCTAGATTTTTGGATCTGAAGTCGGGGAGAACTGGGATGAAATCTCACCTGACACTAGCTGTGTGACCTTGGGCAAGTCACTTATCGTCTACAATCATCGGTTTCCCTCACTTGCAGAGCTGTTGAGAAACTTAGATAATGAGATGTATGCAAGGTAATGTAAAAGATAAGTTAAGATGATGTGTTGTGACGCTTTTTGAGAATTCTAAAGTCTAAGGTAAAAGTAATAGTATTGAAGGAAGGACAACTTGCGGCCGAGGTTCTAAGCAAAAGCCGCAGCCGCCCCCCTCCCCAATCCTCTCCCCGTTTGCCTTGTCTGTTCTCTGCCTGAACCATTCCTAAACTATCACCAACGACAGAGCTGCCTTTTAGTCTCTCCCTCTCTTTTATTCTCTTTGGCACCTTGCATATAGACTCTTCTTGGTACTGAGCGGATGTCTAAGGTACAAAAGATGCCAGTTTGGATCTAGGGATCTAGGCCCAATTCCACCGGGAGCCAAACTGGAAATATTGGGCACTGTGTGGATTGGAGCCGCGGAAAACGGCTCACACCTGGAACTCCGTCTTGGTGGGCCTGAGAGCCCACCAAGTAGACAGACACTGGTGGGCAAGAATTTGGGCTCTATGCCTGACAGCTGGTTTCTCTTTTTTTAATTAGCTGAGAACACTAAGATCAATCACCCGATGGGCACCGGGAGGGGAGGGATTGAGGCTGGAACCTAGCACACTGAGTAACTGGAGGAATTAGTCATGCACAACAGATTGGAGCCCAGGGGCGCCACGTTGTGGAGTTGCAAAGACTGACAATGGGAGATGGTCTCCAATGCTTAGGAAAATCAATCAGCCGGCAAATATTTATGGAGTGCCTTCGCGGCTCTCAGTGTACTGAGAATGGTCTAAGTCATAGGAAGATGTTGCCCTGCCTTCCATACAGGCTTTGTTATGACTAGAGGTTTCATGTCTCCCAGAACACACTCTGCGTGCACTTGCCCAGGCACACAGAGTACACCTCTGACATTTCACCTTTCCACTTTTGACATTGTCCAGAATAAGCATTTGGTAAAAATTTTAGATGATCAAAATAGACCATTTAGTTAGAGCAGCGATATCATATCTCTCAGAGCTTGACTCGGTGTTCTGCCAGGAGTAGAAGATTGCTATTTGTTGGATTTTAAAGCTAAATTATGAGGTACCCAAGCAGACTTTCAATGTGTCAAGCCTCAATCTTAAAAGACTGACTCATGAGAGTTATTTTAATGTTATCCAAACAGCATATAGTATGTGAGTATGGCTGTGGGTAGATGTAGTCTTTATAAATTAATGTGGTGTGGTGGACCCACACCTGGGCCGTATTCCTGGCTCCCAACGTAAGCCACTGCTTTTCAGTATTCCTGCCACCCTCTCATCTATAAAAGTGCAGGTGAGAATTCTTGCACTACACAGCTCACAGTATTGTGTCAACAGGGCTTTTAAAAACTTACAGCAACCTATAACATGATCTATCATTATTATTTTTAAATAAACAACAATGAAACACCCTTTGGATCACTAACTGTCATACCTAAGCATACAGGTTGAAGGAGAAAGGAATTTAACAGAGGCAGCTTGGCAGAAAAATAATGAACACAAAGTGGCTGAAAATCCTGGGTTTACTTCCTCAGTGTGGCTTTTGCCTAGGAAGGCCCAGGGGCTGCCAGAGTAGACTGTGGAAACTCTTAGTTAAATCTAACTCTAAACTCTCTCAGAGTACATTGCCAACAAAATTCACTTTTGTTTTGTTTTGTTGATGCTGGCATTGCTCTGGATTGTTTTTGGAGGGGGAAGTGAAAGTAGAGTAGAAAACTGTCATTTGGGGGGGGAAATTGGTTCTTCCATTGAAATAGAGATATGTTGATTTTATTTAATAAAATAAAAAAGATCTTGATGCAAGGGGACACACATTTTTGTAGATACACTTTTCCCAAATGGAGATGCAAACTGACAGGAGAAAATAAGAACTGAAGAAGTCAGAACAACCCTCCTCCCCCCCAAAAAAATCCAGAAGTATAAGTTGGTCCCCATATAAAAAACATTCTCCTTTCTCTTTTCCCTAAGATCCACAATATTCCTTTACATTTCCATCATATATACATCTCTCCCAACCTCAAAGTAAGTCCTAAAAGGTCCCCTTTTATTCCATAGAAGTTGAGTTTGTGATTCCATCTCCAGGCAAAGACTGGAGAAGCCAAGGAAACATTCCTTCCATTTTTTTTTTCTGAATGTCTTTCAGTAAAAGCTAAGACTTGGCTTCCTTCTTCCTATATCCTTCCCACTGCAGGCATTACTAACAGTAGAGCACTGAAAGAGAGTCTGGAGTTCTCCCAAGAAAACCAAGTAGATATGGGGTTCTAATCCCCCCATGCCATCTGCCATCCCTCACCCCTCACATACTCAATTACAGTAAGTTCAGTTCAGTCCTTTTACTTTGACCCCCTGGATCCTCTTCTGTAATAATAGAGGGACTTAAACACTAAAATAAGTCACTAAACTACTTTTTTTCTCTCTTCCCTGTTTAATAACAATTATGAGATCTTGGGGGGAAAAAAGAGAAAGGGGCAGTGTGGTCACAGCAACTGAAAACCCATTGGAATGAAGAAAGTACACTAGACTAAGAGTGAGCAGTCAGGTTCTTGGGACTTAAAGCTCACAGGGACATTTAAATATAACACAGCTAAGTTCTTTATTTTACTGACAAAGAAACCATGATCCCTAGAAGTTAAGAGACTTGCCCAGTGTCATGCAGATAGCAAGTGATAGAGCTGGTGTTTGGAACTGCCACCTTATCTGATGATTTCCACTACCCCATACTGACTCATGATCTAGTTCAACTCCCTGCTTTTGTAAATGAGGCCCAGGGAGGCCTCAACTTAAATCTAACAATTAAATTTTTTAAAATAGGTATTAAATATCTACCCTGACCCAGCTACTGTGGTTACAAAGGGAGAAATTAAGTTGTCAATGAGTGGACATTCTCTTGTGGGAGGTGGGGGGAACAGAGGTATGTAAAGAAGCTGGAAAGACCTCGTAGAGGAGACTTGTGTTGAGATGAGGCAAGCAAGGTAAAAGTTAACTATCTTGCCCTTTTGCCTCTTTATTTACAGGTAGTAAGTGGCAAAGTCAAGATCCTAACCCAGGTCTACTTGGGTTTCCAAGATATCACTCAATCTCCCCATTGTACCTCCCCCTCCTCCCCCATACACACACATACCTTCCACTAACCAGTTGTGTAACATTGGACAAATAATTTAATCTCTCTGGGCTCTCAGCTTTTTTTAATCTATAAAATTAAAGGATTAAACTAAACTGTCTCTAAGATTTTTTTTTCTAGCTCCAAAATTCTACAGTTGTTGACCATTCTAAGAACTGAAGAGCTAAGATTCAGCTTTCAGTGCTGAGAAGCTAGAACTGGGGTGAATGTGAGCTTTCCCGTTGCCCTCAGGGGAGGAAGTTGACTGATTCTTGTCTCCAGAGTTTTCCAGAATAGAGCTTCCTGCTGGGACTTGACTCCCCTCTCTGAGGGCCTCCTTCATAGATTCGATGTACATAGCCCTTTGGAGATTTCTGACCTCCAGGATTGATAAGCAGGGACTGGGAACAGACACACACATAGACACACAGACACACGCATACACACACACACACACACACACACACACACACACACACACACACACACACACACACACACACACACACACTATTCCCGAGAGCCTAGTGCCATCCAGTGGCAGCGAAAAGAACTCAGTTCTTTCAGTACTAAGAAAATAAAGCAGACAGTTGAGGGAAGAAGGGGTTGGGATGGGAGGAAGGCGGAGAGAGATAAGTGGGACAATCTGAGTAGTCAACTACAGCTGAAAGGAGTTTCCCGAGAAAAGAAGTCAGATCCCTTTAGAAAAAGTAAAGCTTCTGAGAGATGAGACCCGCCCACCGACTGACTCTAAGAAAGGAAGCCATAACCCACTCCTTCCCAATTCATCACCCTTCTCCTTTAACGCAGCCACTCCGCCCATGCCCCTGAGAAAGCTCTCTGCCAAAACAGAACATCGTTTCTGAAGCTAGAATAGGCTTGGTTTAACTTTTTCATACCGTTCAAAATAACTAAAGAACCATGGTTTTGATTGGGGGGGGGGGAGGTGTTTTGTTTTGTTTTAATGAGGGAGGGATTAGGGTTATGTACGTGCTCAATTCGAATATTTAAAGAGAGAGAAGGGATGGAAGGATGCGCAAATCATTGGAAGAGAGATTTTTGTCCTCGATCCCTGTTAGGGGGTGTTTTTAACGTTGATTATAGAGTTGTTTCTCTTTTCAAGTGCCCCCTCCTTCCCAGCCTCTCTCTCCACACCCGCCAGTCCGCCTAGTGTGTGACGATTGTGTTTGAAAGGGAGGAAACATATTCTTGACGTGATAGGTGATGGATTGTCTAAACCATTCAAGCGCATTTCGTGTGTGTTGGGGAGCGGGGGAGTGTATCTCAAGCCATCTCATCAATAAAGACTCCCCCCCCCCAGCAAAATCGAAGAGGGGGCTTGGAGAACAACTTCAACTGCTCTCCTTTGGAGGTTCTGGTCCCTAAGTGCAAGTTGGGGGGAATCTGCACAGGGTAATATTGGGCCTCTGTGGCGGGAAGGATTCAGGTTGTCCCCCAAGACTGTCAAGGCTCTTTGATCAAACCCAGCCCATTTGCCTCGAATGGCATTATATCCCGTAATATGACTAATGCGTTTGGAGAGTGGGATGAGTACAAATGGTGAGTTTATCAAACAGACAGTTCATCAAACTGACATGAAGCTAATTTGCCAATTTCTAACGACTCACCAAGACTAGTTAGTTATGGCACCGAGGTGGCAAGGGGCTTAAATCACCTACAGGAGCCTCTGTTCTCAAATACCAGACACTCCAAAGAGTTATTCAGACGTTTCTTTTTCTACACTGTATTTATAAATTGTTTAATAGAACCTACTCTTCAACCTACTTTCCCACCTATCCTCCTCAAAACACGCGCTTTAAAAATGTTTCACCGTAACCCCAATCTCTACGACGGAAATCTGATAGCAATGCTATCCAGGCCTGCAAAAGGGAAACATCGACAAGTCTCGATTTCCTCACCTGCAAAATCAAGTAATTGGGCGAGAAAGCCTCTAAGGTCCCTTCCAGTCGGAAATCTAAGATCATGTATATCTTAAATCTTTAGAAACAGAACCTTTGAGAATCTCATTCAACCAATGCCACCGGTAGGAGTGAGAAGTGGGGAGAGGGGGAGCTGTGTACAAGAGACTCAGCAACTTTTATTGGGGATTCCAGGGAATAAGAATAGTTCCTCTCTCAGCAGTCATTGTCTTGAGTGTTCTTTCTAAGGCTCCAGGTTCTCTTTTCCCCAGATGGGGTCCTGGAAAAGACCCTGGTTGTCTGAGAGTAGCTCACAGAACTACCCTGGTTATTTTCCTGGAAAAAAGGTGATGATCGAGAGAGAGAGAGAGAGGGCGGAGCTTGAGGTGGAGGTGCCCCACGCACTGTCCCTCTACCTCCTCTGACTTTCCGTTGCAATCAAGAGGGTCATTTTGAAAGTGTCCAGTTAAAATACGCGCGCAACTTCCCCACACAGACATCCAAAGGGGCACCCCAAGTATAAACCCACCCCCACCCCACCCCCCCCACTTAAGGAAAAGAAAACTCGGACTTAATTTTAAAGCGGAATGGGCTTGGAGGAACGGCCAGAGCTTTAAATTCGTTAGAGATTTCTAGTACAAAAGCAAACGTCACCCGTGACCGAAGGAACTTGGTGTTAGGACTCTGCTAGTATCTGTCACTTTGTCTTCCGTTAAACGAATTGATTCTCATCACCTCATTATTTTCGCTTTCCCCTGACTGTACACATTGGACCATCTCTTTTACCGGGAGACAGGCAGGCAGGCAGGCAGGCAGGCAGGCAGGCAGTGAGGCGGAGGGGAAGGCAAACTGACAGGAGACAAACAGCACCCTCCCCCACCACCAGAGTATAGCCCCTCTCTCCTCGGTTCTGGCCCTCCCAGAGCTGAAAAAGATCACCCAGACTGAGCCAAAGGAAAGGAGGCTCAGAGAGGGGAGGGAGGGGAGAAGGAAGAGCGGAAGGTCTCCCCAAAGCCAGCGCCTCTAGGTCGCTGTCTAGGGCGCCCTGAGGTTCGAAGTGGGGCCTGGGCGCCGGGCACGTTTTATTTACTCGAACAAAGGATGCTGGAGGACAAAAGAAATATTTGGACGTCAGAACTGATTTATATTTTTGGAAGAGCTACGTTTCCTTTTCTGAAGAGGGCAAGAAAGTCCTATATCCTGAACTCTGCGGGGAGTGTGTGTGTATGGTGGGGGTTGATGCTCCAGAAAGGTCATATAGAACTTTGAGGTTCTATATGTGGCCTAGCTTTCGGCAAAAGTATATGCTCTTTTACTGATTTACTGGGGGTAGGAAAAGGAGGAGGAGGAGGAGAAGGGAGAGAAAGAGAGAGAGAGAGAGAGAGAGAGAGAGAGAGAGAGAGAGAGAGAGAGAGAGAGAGAGAGAGAGAGATGCACTGGAAAAACAATAACAATTTTTTTTAAAAACTAGATCTTTCCTCTTCCTTTTTTCTCGTTGTTCTCCTTTGCTCTCTTTTCCCATCCTCTTCATTCCCTCGTTCCCTCTTCTATCCATTTTACTTTTCTTGTTTCTTCTCCTTTCCCTTCTCTCTCTGTTCTCTTCTTCCCTCCCCCCTCTTTTCTTTTCCTCTTTGCTCCTCTCACCTCCTGAAGAGAACGTTTCCTAAAGCCTTAGAAGGAGTTGAGGCATTTGTGAGTCCAAAAGCTTAGAAACCAAGTTTAGAACTCCTCATTCCTAGCCTTCCAGGTCAGCACCAGTTGAATCGACATCCTGGCCTTCTTTCAGCATCCCCTGTTATCTCTATTTTCTTCTTTCATCTAAGGGCCCGTGTCTACTTGGCTGCTGGCCCAGCCAAAGGAGCTTTCCTGAAAAATCCTTGTTTCTGGGGGCCTTGGAAGGGGTCAAGGGGAGGAGAGTGGAGGTGGCATGTCTGCAAGTCCCAGTCAGAATTACTTCAGGACTTGTTCTGAACTCTCTTGACTCTCTACACGTTTTTGATCCTCTTGAGGACCAAGGCTCCCTGACTCTAGTCTTTAGGGAAGTATATGAAAGGAGAAGGAGTTAGGATTGGCAACATCTACTAAATGGAAGAAGAACAATTAACAGTCAGAGAAGTGAAAAGAGAGAAGAGGGCTGGGGTCCTGAGATGCAAACTCAGTGTCAAACTGCTCTGTGCAGCTCATCTAGAGTTCTCTTTTTCTATGACTTACTCCCCATCTTAATATTTGGCGAATTAGTAAGTGATGAATTCTTTGAAAAGTAAAAGCTAATTCACTTAACTGTTAGATAATGGATGTAGAAAAAACTTCAAATCTACCTGCACCACTTTCTCACAAATTAATGGGCTTCTCTCTTTAGCATCCCCACATATAACTCTCACTGTATGGTAAGTATGTGGTATTTGCCCTACTCCTACCTATTTTATTTACTGAGCAATTCCATGTTCCTTCCTCATTATGGGACTCACTGCCCCATTTATCATTTGAACCCTGAACTGTGCCCTGGCATCTTTTTTGTCTCACTACACAGCACTGTATCATTCCCTTCTAATTATGACAAACAACTTGATTCTAGAAAGGAAATTCCTTTCTAAAGGCCCCCCACCAAGATATCCCTCCCCAACTCCTACACTCTCAAATCAGTAATCCAGCTTTATGCTCCCTAAGCTTTCTTGAGCTTGCACCTGGAAAGTTCTTAATCAGGATATCTATCTTCAGTGGAAATTAATACTGGGCCCTCATGTTCAGAGAACATCTATCTTCTGGACATATAGAAACAAGGCTCTGGGAGAGCAGAAAGACAGATTACAACTGCAATAATCTGAAGCAGTTCCCATCAGTAAGATTTGGACATTTGGACCCTTTTTCTCCTCTTCTCAGCCAGAGTTACTCACACCTACTTCTGCCCCTCCACCTTCTCCTTCTCACCTAAGCACCTTCTTGACAAAGAGACATATCTCTGATCTGATGATCGGGCTTATGGGGCCTAGGAACAGAAGACCTATTGCCATAGTCGAATCTCTCAAAAAGATAGCTATAAAAAGCACCATGCATGTGACATATGCGCCTGAAAAGCGGAAGAATCTATCCAAATAAACATTTGAGTTTGCATGGCTGGTGCCCAAAGTCCTAAGAAGCCAGGAGGTCTGGGGAATTCTGGACTGAGAAAGGAGAGCAGACGTCTCTGTGGGTGTAAAATTCTTACTGTCACCTTTTTAGGACCCCCCTCCTCATACCCACCCCACCTCACTCCCTACTCTTCTAGTTAGTCTAATTTAACTTGTAATTAACTGTGGTTATTCTGAAATCTACTACAATCTATGTACTCAGGCTGAAGTTTCTCCATCTTTTCCTTCTCCCTCCCCCATCAAAATATAGAAGTTCAATTTATACAATTTGTCACTGTCTCTGCAAGGGGGTAAAACTATTCATTAGTCACACTGGTCGGTGACCAAGATGGGAACTAGAACTCAGGCCAGCTGACTCACGAATCCAGCACAGAACGTCCCAAGGTCAGAAGAACGTCAGAGGATTTCGGTTTTTGTTTTGTTTGTTTTGGTTTTTAACTCAAGGTCCAGTTGGAATAGGTCAGTTTCAGACTTAATTAGAAAACAGCTTCTCACTAACATACAAACTTATGATCTTGTAGTGGATCTCTGGAAGGCAGGCCTTTTACTTAGATAATTATGGGGGCAGAAAGGGAGGGAAGGGGGCAGGAGAGGTCGTGGACACATTGCAGAGAAACAGGGACATGCATCTCTCAGATGACAATATACCTTTATCTTTTCAGATTCATCTCTTATTTCGCTAATGGGTTTAGCGTAGACTATTTCACTTAAGAAGATAAACATGTTAGAAATATGCAACTTAAACTCCAGTGAGGAAGAGGTTGCTTAGAATTAAAACAAAAATAAAGCAATTGCAGAATAACGTTTGAGAAGCTAAGCTTTCGATTACATCTGCTTTCTCTCCAGTGGGGTCAAAGGACTGGAGTTTTTGACCAAGTAGGAATTGACCAGTCATTGAGGGGCATTCGCCACTTGCAGAAGAAAGAAAGAAATAGGGTTTCAGTCAGACGATTTCTATAGAATAACTGCCCATTTCCCACCCTAACCTCACCTAAACAATGATTGAAACAAACCTTTCTTTTTCCAGGGGAAAAAAAGGATTCGAGTTATGTTTTGCTTCGTATTAAAAGCAGTGAAAGTCAGTAGCAAAGAGACCACCACAGAAGAAGCGTTCTCCCCTAAGGCAAGCAGGGAAGCTACCCTCTGAGCAGAAAAGTGAGGGGATCCCAGCAGGGGCCACGGTTACGCCTGCCACGTTTCCTTTAAAGACAGACTACTTAGCAGAAGACTTTTCCTGAGAGGAAGAATATGACATAATTTGTTTTCACGTTCTCTCTTCCCCAGCACTTTTGTGTAAAGTGAGGTGAATAAAGGACGCGGGAGATTTTCGGGCGCTTCTTTGCTTTGTTAGTCTGTGCATGAAAAACATACAATGTATGCATTTAACAGTAGGATCCCCAACCCAATTCAGTTCAATTCGACAAACATTTATTAAGCACCTACTGTGTGCAGAGAACTGTGCGAGGCTCTAGGGAGGAGAGAGGATACGAAGTTTAGACAGACTCCATCCTTGCCCCCTTGGTTCCTTTAAGAAAAGTTTCAGAAAAGGCAAGTCTTATCTTTTTGTTAACTTCAACATATACAGATTTCTAGACCACTCTGAAGTTCAGGGACTACCTAGGTATTACTGCTCCTTCTGAAGAGACAAAAGGATGCAAGATTGGGAAGCTAAACTCCACCAAATCAGGGTCAGAGTCTTAGCTACATTTGGTATGCCCCTCATCGCAGAGCATAATGTTCTGCATGTTCTAGGCACATAATAAATGTGCATTGCGGTGAATGGAATTGGAACAGAATTGACTGGATTCTCGACAGCTTTTCACATTCTTTTCCATTTTCCCTCTACAGAAAGAGTCTATCAATAAACTGAGCAACTGTTTACCAGCTTATGGGTAGTTCTCACAAGTTTAAAAAGAATTCGTTAATGTTCCTGTTGTAGGTAAATGCAACGATTTACCCACAAGAGAAGTTCCATTTGACTGATGGGTAATTCTTGTGGAAGCTTGATAAAGCTGCCACTGTCTTGCCAGTAATTTCTGCCTTGGTCTCTTGGACTTTCTGCAGCTAGGCCCTGGACTCTCAATCTTTCAAGGCTGCTTATTAATTCCTCTAACTGTATAATTCATTAATGGGCGTGAAACTAAGGGCAGATATATTTCTAAATAATGAATTGTGCCTAATAAGATCATAAGTGTGAAAAGTGCTTTGGAAAATGTAAAATGCTACAAAAATAATGGAACTTGGTCAGCATAATTATTAATAATAATGTTAGTCAAATAGTATAAGTATGTACTCACTGCCTCCCTCATACTCAGTTCTACTGTTCTGTGTCTCTGTGTCTTGTCTTTCTCTGTTTCAGTCTCTATCTCTTTCTGTCTCTGTCTCTCACATGCAGTCAGACAGACACACACACACATACACACACAGAGTTAATTAACTCCAGCATGAGTACATTTTTTAAAAAATTTTTCTACGGGGGGGGTATCTTGCAGAGTGAGCAGAGCTCCCTTCAGATGTTGCCCCTTAATATTTTTTCTCCCCCCTCTCTGAATCACATCAATACACTGCAAAAAATGATAATATTGGTGGTGAAACAATAGAAAAACTACAATCTGGTTTTTAAATTGACCTAGTGTAATTTTCAATGCCATAACATGATAGAAGGTACCTTGAAATAAATTTGGACTCATTTTCTAAAACAGACTTACACCCGTCAGACCAGAATTTTTAAAGAGTGGGAAAAACCAAAAGCCCCTACAAACCCCAATCAAAACAACTCACTAGGAACGAGTTGTTTCTTCTTTCTTTTTTCTATTGGAAATGAGCGGTAAACTGAGTTCAGCCTCTCGGTGTTTTCTTAGCTGATTCTCGGCTACAATCAAGCCATTTTCGGACACATTCCCATGTAGGTACCAGGGGTGCTCTGGAGGAAGCTGTCGACGCCTGTTCAGCTAATTTAGGTTTTCTTTGTCTAATTACTGTGGAGCTTAGGGAAAAGGAGCCGGGCTCAGTGCAGTAAACTGACACTTAGTCTCTGTGTGTGGTATCCAGGCAGAGTTTGATGGAAAAAGCCTGCTTCCACTCAACTTCAGGTCACTGTCTGGGACCAACTCCCCCCCACCACACACACACAGCACTACCCCCTCCTCCCCACCTTCTCTTCCTTCCCTGCATATACCCACCAGTAAACTCAGCCCGGAGCAGATCCTGAAGCTCTATAGAGACACAACTAGCTCCAGGCAAAACTCGAGAAGGACAGTGTCCGGTCCTGTCCTGCCTAAGATTCCAAGTTTTTCTTTCCTTCTCCCTTTCCCACCATCTTCTGTTAAAGGATGCCCCTACTCCCGAGTCCTTCCTTACACACATCACTACTCTCTTGGTCCTTTTGGTTTGTCTCAGAGATGCACTGTATCTCCAGAGTTCTTTTCCCTCCCTTCTCTCCACCACCAGCACCCCCCCCCCCCCAATACTCGCCAAGTCTCCTCTCCAGTATTCTCTCCCTTCCTCCTATTTCCCAGTCTTGATTCCTGATCAGACTGCATTTCCTAGCACGTGTAATCCAATAACTAACTGTCGGGTCTCATTGAAAATGATTTCTCCCGAGGGCACATCCTTTTGCAATGTCTGTAGAGATTAATGCCAGTTAGACTAGGGAGCTGGGTAAACGTAGGACTGGTATAGTTTCGGCTCTTGAGGAAGATACACTAAGACTGTGAGAGATACTTAATTTTAGTGATCATCTGTCAAGGCTAAGGAGTGAAAGCATTGCCCATACATTAACCCCACTTTCCTTAGTATATCCACGCTTTTCACATTTAAGGAAATTTGTTCATACAATAACCTTTTCTGTGACTCTCCTACCCGGCCCCACCCCCAATAGATAATATTTTATTCCTCTCTTTATGGTCATGCAGAAGATGCAAGCTCAACTCATGCAACTGAAATCTTTTTCCTGCATTCAGCCTTTGTGTGTGTGTGTGTGTGTGTGTGTGTGTGTGTGTGTGTGTGTCCTAATTTATCTGGAATTTGATAGATTGAAAAGTCCCGCGCTCCCTCCCCACTATCATCCGTAAACTGCTCTCCCTAGGCGATATCCCCAAGCCCTCCTCTAACTGAAGCATACCATGCAGGACTAAGCCGGGAAGAGTGTGATCTGCACGTTACCTTCGGGAGTCTGGCACACTGGAGTGAGGTTGTGGGAACTGTAACGTCTAAATGAAGTTGATAAATGGTGTGAGTGCGTGTATTAGAGAAAGCAGCAAGGGAGATCTAAGGCGGTGGCAACGGCAGCAATCGCCTGCCGGTTGAGTAGTGGACAGAGGCCAGAAGGAAGGGGGTGGTTTCTTTCCCGCAGCAGCGGCGACCGCCTCGGATTTCTTGGATGAGTTAGGGGTGGAGAGAGTCTCTAAGGGGGAAAGAATGATTTCATAAACTGAGAAATAACTAGTCGATTTTCGTGAGGCCCATTGGGCTTTACGCAAAGCCGAAGAAGTGTGTGCGTGTGTGTGTGTGCGTGTGTGTGTGTGTGATAGAGAGAGAGAGAGAGAGAGAGAGAGAGAGAGAGAGAGAGAGAGAGAGAGAGAGAGAGAGAGAGAGAGAGAGAGAGAGAGAGAGAGAGAGAGATGGCCACCAGGTGGGGAGAGAAGTTGTGATTTCAGAAACAGTGAGTGAGCCCTCCCCGCGGTGATGCAAAGAGCAGAGGGGAAGGGCGGGGGCGAGAAGGAGGAGGAAGAGGGGAAGGAGGAGGAGGAGAAGGGAGGGGGAGAGGGAAAAGGAGGGTGGAAAGAAGAGAGACAGAAGTGAGGAGGGAACGTGAAGGGAGACATCGAGCTCCAGAGTCCCAACTCTGGGGCGCAGCTTCTCGAAGCTCTGCTGAGAGGCGTTAAGGGAAGGAGAGGGTGGTTGCGCAAGGAAGAGGGCTGGATGCTTGGGGGAGGGATGCGCCGGGCGTTGCCTGCACTCCTCCTCTGCCGCCGCCTGAAGTTCCAGCCGAGCTGAGGGAGGAGACTCCGACGAGCTGGCCGGGAGTAGCCACGGTTGCAGCTCCTGCAGCAGGAGAGGGAGCGCTGCCGGCTTCACCCCTTACCCCACCCGAACGCCTTCTCTGTCTTCCCCCCACTCCCACCCCCAACCCCCCCTCAGCTTCTCTCCTCAGTGCCAGATGACCACCGAGAGCGGGCAGCAGCCGCCGCCGCCGCCGCCTCAGCAGCAGCAGCAGCAACGCCTGCCGCCCCCGCCGGCCCCTCTCCAGAGTCCTTGCAGCCCGGCCCCCGGTGCGCTCCAGTCAGTCTTGATGAGCCAGCCACCCCCTTCGTCCTCTTCCTCCGCCGCCGCTGCTGCCGCCCTGGAGACCACCTCTTCTTCCTCCTCTTCCTCCGCGTCCTCTGCCTCATCTTCATCTTCCTCGTCTTCCAGCGCTTCCTCCGCAGCTTGCAAGAACGCCAGCGGCGGCGGGGGCAGCAGTGGGAGCGGAGGAGGCGGCGGGGGTGGCGGGGGAGGCGGGGGCAGCAGTAACAAGAAGGCCAGCTCAGGGCTGCGGCGTCCAGAGAAGCCCCCGTACTCGTACATAGCCCTCATCGTCATGGCTATCCAGAGCTCGCCCAGCAAGCGGCTCACTCTGAGCGAGATCTACCAGTTCCTGCAGGCTCGCTTCCCTTTCTTCCGCGGAGCCTACCAGGGCTGGAAGAATTCTGTGCGCCACAACCTCTCGCTCAATGAGTGTTTCATCAAGCTCCCCAAGGGGTTGGGCCGCCCGGGAAAGGGCCACTATTGGACCATCGACCCAGCTAGCGAGTTCATGTTCGAAGAGGGCTCATTCCGCCGCCGACCTCGGGGTTTCAGGCGGAAGTGCCAGGCGCTCAAGCCCATGTACCACCGAATGGTCAGCGGGCTTGGTTTTGGAACGTCGCTCTTGCCGCAGGGCTTCGATTTCCAGGCCCCCCCTTCTGCGCCGCTCGGGTGCCACGGCCAGGGTGGCTACGGCGGCCTCGACATGATGCCAGGAGGCTACGATTCCGGCGCTGGTGCCCCAGGACACTCCCACCCTCACCACCATCACCATCATGTCCCCCATATGTCGCCCAACCCGGGCTCGACCTATATGGCCAGTTGCCCGGTCACCACGGGCGCTGGAGTTGGGGCGGCTGGAGGAGGTGGTGGTGGAGGAGGAGGAGCAGGAGGGGGAGGAGAGTACGGACCGGACAGTAGTAGCAGCCCCGTGCCCTCATCACCTGCCATGGCGAGTGCTATAGAGTGCCACTCACCTTACACTAGCCCCGCGGCTCACTGGAGCCCTCCTGGTTCTTCACCTTACCTCAAGCAGCCGCCTGCCCTGACGCCCAGCAGCAACCCGGCGGCCCCTGCCGGACTCCACTCCAGCATGTCCTCTTACTCCCTGGAGCAGAGCTACTTGCACCAAAACGCCCGCGAGGACCTCTCAGGTAACTCGAGGCGCCCAGTAGCCACCTTTGTCCCTCCCGTCCCGCGTTCTGCCTCTCATTTGCCCTTTGCATCCATCCTCTTGCCACATTGAGAGGTCGGACACCCCGGGGGTCACTTGCTTGGCGAACTGGAGTAACCCATATTTTTGCATTTTTCCTGGGTGTAGCAGTAATTTGGGAGGGACAGGTAGAAGGGAGAAGAGATCAGAAGAGGGAAGTAGTAGTGACCTTGTTACCCTGGAAGTAACTAGGGTCAGGGGCTTGGCATCATGAGAAGTTACCCTTCCTGCTCTGTAATTCTGTCCACCATCCCAGAACTGCTCCGAGGAGGTGGCGGACGCTTTTGCATGTTGAACGTCTCAGGCCTAGAGCTTTTAGGAGAAAGGAGATTAGATTTGAGAGAAATCAATGTGATTTCAGAATCCTTCTTTTGTTTGTTTTTGTTTTGGCTTACTTTTTTGTTATTTTGTCAATTTCTCTTGATTTGTCTGAAAGCCAAGGTGTGAAAAGTCCTGCTAATAATAAGAGAGTCACTGGACAGAGAGGCCAGTGTTAGAAGGGGGTGGGGGCCGGAGGGGGCGAGACAAAGAGAGAAGCAGAGACATAGATACCTAAACAAAATGAGAGGAAGAGAAAGAGATCTACGGAAAGACATGAAAGAATATGGAATATGGAATAATATGGTTCCAATGTCCAGTGAGAGACAAGGGAAACGAACTGGGAACCCAAAAGGAACCCTGAAAAATACCCAACAAAAACACTGACCCCTAAGCTGACTGGAATTTCTTGGACTGTTCTGCCCAGTCTTGCTCATAGAATAGATACAGAGGTTTAGACTCTTGTTTCCGATAGGGAGGCTCCATGGAGAGACTCTCCTGAAATTCTCGATTAAAAAAAAAAATCTTATATTTTGGTAACTAATTATGAGAAGCCAACGAATTGTCAAAGGTCTGGGGAAAGGAAATTTGAGAGAGGAAGGGGAGATACAGTAAGTATTTTGGTAGATTTTGTAGTAAAAATGGGGAGAAAGTATAAAAGTTTCGGGAACTCCAGCAATGCCTAAATTCTCAGCAAAATCTGCTAATCTCTGAGAAGTCTATAGTTTAAAGCAAATCGAGTATGTCTACAATAAGAAGAATACAAAATATAACCCAGGGGTCGGTGTATGTTTTTAAAAAATTGTTTCCAACTATCTATATTTCTGCCTCTAGAACGTTAGCGAAGGGAAAATGAAGCACAAAATACACATCCCCCTAAATGGGTAAAAGATGTGGCTCCCTTTATGGTGAAATTTTCCAAATAGCCCCTTTAAATGCGGGTCTTGGAGGTTAACTAAACAAAGACAGTCTGGGCAGGACCACACCGAAGAGGATTTTAGCCTGACTTAACCCATATGAGAGCAGGGTCTTGTTCAATTTTATGGGAATTTCAACAAGTAACAAGTACAGACGACCCTCTCCCTCTTATTTTTTTATCCCTTCAGAGAAGCTGTCAATCACAATCCTCCCCTACAAACACATACACACACACAGCCCTCCCCCTAGTATTCCTTCTGTAACACTCTCAGGCAAAGGCAGGCAGTTCCATAGTCAAGGCCTCTGTAGGGATCATCCCCAAAATATATTCTTTAACAAAATACTTTAACAGTACTGAGGACACCACCACCTTAAAACAGTTTTTCTGACCTCTGAATGAAATTGCCTAAAAAAAAATAAATAAACCAGTATGTCTTTGATGGTCAGAAAGCAACAAAGGAGAGCACTGAATTTTGTTCAGAAAATGAAGAACAAACAGACTGTCCAAAACCAGAGTGGGAGAAAGCCCTCCCGGCTCAGCTAGCTAATCCACAAGAGCCCCAGGATCTCTCTCCTACTGGTTTTTGCCTCATCCTCCATCTATGATGCTCTTTCTCAGGGACAAAGCAGAAAAGAACCGGCAAGGCCCAAGCTTTGACTTTGGCAGCAAGGAAAGAAACCTATTTTGTTTGTTTTGTATTTTTTGTCTTGTTCTTTGCCCTTCTCCACCCCACCCCCGTTTCTACTAAGACACTGGAGAATATTTTGTGTGCCTTCTTCCCCACTTAAAATATTTCCCTAATCATTTGGCATCTCTTATTAGAGAGGGAGGGTGAACTCTAGCTATACAACCCACTGTCTCCAGCTTTGGGAGGAGGTGGACACCACCCCAAAAGACTAGTTATTCCCCACAGGTCTCCCCTGTGGAGGATGAGGGGTCCCTATTATAGGAAGCAAGATAAAGGCTGAAAGAGTATTCCACCGCAGAAGCTAGATGAGGTCTGTGTACCTTTGGTGAGGATAATAGGGGGAGAGAGTAGCTGAAAAGAATAAAACAAGAGTTTGAGGTAATGACCAAACCACACTTGTGAATGACCATTTGTGACCTTACTCTTGCTCCTCTGTAGGTCCCCTAGCTCTCAGAAACACAATAGAGACATCTAGAAGAATAACTCTGACCAGTCACAGTATACCACATTAATAACTCAAGTCAAAAGGGAAAAGATGAGAGTAAAGCTGCACATCAGGCGAAGTCTAATCTGACCTTAGTGTCTCTTTTCCAATTAATTCCTTTATCAAGACCGGGAGGTCCAAGGCAAGACGAGAGTGTGTAGGTATGGGGGTATGACTGTGTGAGTATGTGTGTGTGTGTGTGTGTGTGTGTGTGTGTGTGTGCGCGTGTGTTCCTGCTCGCATTTTTTAAAAATTTTTCTCTGTTGATCCTAGCAACAGATTAAAGACAAACCAACAACAATAACCAGACTGATTGTGGTCCAAGGGTATGATGTGGAATTTCACTGCCCCACATGTGGAATACAGTTATGGAGGGGGAAGAGGGAGGGAAGGGAGGCAATTGCAAAATGTTTTACTTAAAAAAAAAAATCAAGGAAAGCTAACCGGTACACTGGAACAAGTGCAATTCCGGCTGCTGCTGTGGGTATGACTACTTTCTCTTTTACTGGTGGGTGCAAGGCAATGCATATATTTGGTTACAATTGCTTTTTATCGGTCCATAAACAAGGGCCGAATCCCCAGCTATTTATGTTAGCGACCTTGTTGTTTCTTAAACTTAAAAGATTGAAAGGAATATTGAAAGCAGAGGTCCCACCCACCCCCTTACAGGCTTGCGATACATTTTTCACACGCTGTTAAAGCATGCTAACTGATTGAATCAGGCCTGCAATAAACTGTGAGGGTTTATTGTCCGCATACCAAGCGGGTTATTAGAATAGACCAAGGAGAGAGAGTAGTTTTTAAGTCTTGCGCGGAAGGGTGAGGAAGGGGGCAGGGAACTTCACCTACTCGGAAAGGGCACTAGCTTCCCCTGCCCCTTCTTAACAGCTAGAAGCATGATTCTCTTCTCCCCACACCCGCAACCTCCAGCACCACCCAAGATTTAAGGAGTGAGTGCCATAAAGACGTAAGTAAAAGTCCAAGATTTGCAGTGCAATCCAAGATAGAGTGGCCACAGAGCAGTACTGTGACACAGAAGTATAGTCGAATTTGTTACACGTGACTGAGGTGTCCTCGGAAAACTCACAGTCTGCAACCCCTTATCAAATGAAGTTCCTTAATACCATATCTCCGTGTGCTGATTCAGATATGCAGATTCACTCACGCAGAACGCGGGAACACGTGGAACTCAGATTTTGCTGAAGTTAGTGGTCCTTTCCTCTTTCTTTCTACCACTAATTTCAACGAAAAGGAAAAAAATAAGTCCTGCTTCTATCCCCTAGTCTGATTGGCTAATTTTACGACGAACTGAACCTATCACTCAAGGACTATTTAGTAAGCTGCTATTACGGGCCCGACACTGTGCTAGGCGCAAGTTCAAAGAATGAAACAATTCGTACTCGCAAGGAGCCTCCATGTTAAGAGAAAGTCGAGCAGAGACTAATAAAAGTGGGACTTTAGGGGAATATAGCATATGTGGGATAGGTTCTTCTATCAATTGCCTCCACCCCAAACACCCAGGGCTCCTTCCTCACTACCCAAGAGTCCTGAGAGAAAAGAGGAGGCAGAGACACATATACTAAGAGACCCACAGAAAGTTACAGAAAGAGATACACACAAAGAAAGGAATAGAATGAAGAGAAGAAAGTGGGAGCAAATCTGACTAAGCATGATCCTTCCTTTCCCATGTGGCGTTTAATTGGTATTCCTTCCCTATGTATAAATAACAAGGAAATCACCTCACACAAGTACGCAGGTGCATAGAGGGCTCGCAATTTTCTTTAAAAATGAAATTTTAATAATTTTCTGAGCCAGGGGAAGTTCTAAATATTGCCATCTTCTTCCGGAACTCGATTTTCTCTAAGATTTTCTATGGTAGTTAAAGAGATGCGTTATTCCATTTGTGACCAGTGTCAATACGTTATCCCAGCAGCCTTGGTAAATTTGTTTTTGAAAAGACATACACATATATACATACTTTTTAAAAATTTCTTCTTTTAGTGGGACTGCCTCGCTACCAGCATCACTCTACCCCAGTGTGTGACAGGAAAGATTTCGTCCTCAATTTCAACGGCATTTCTTCTTTTCATCCTTCCGCTAGTGGATCTTATTATCACCACCATCACCATCAAAGTGTCTGTCAGGACATTAAGCCCTGTGTCATGTGAATAGAGAACCAATTGATGGAGAGACGATAAAACAGTGGCTATCTCGGACCCCGTGGGATATCAGGTTTGAGATCTAGCTGGACTCACATGGTAAAATATTACCGTGCCCCCTTGCTAGCATTAAGTAGAACACAAATCACGTGGCCAGAATGCCAGAGGCAGCCAGTATTGTTCTACCACGCATCAAAGGACAGACAAAGACCAGGTAAGGTTCAGAAACTGTTAGAAGAAACCTGTTATGGGGGGAGAGGAGGGCAGGTCACGAGGAAAGGAAACAGTGGACAGAAGAGACCATTATCTCCCTAGTGGGGAATTTAAAAACTAACCAAGTTAAAACTCAAATAAGCGTTTCTGAGATCTTTGTTGCCTTCAGGAATCGGGGTCTGAAAAGAGAACAGTTGGTATTTTTCTATGAAAAACTTGGGATTTTACAACAAAGTGGCAATCAAAAGCAAAGACTACAAGAAATCCTGGTGTGTGTGTGTGTGATTTTTTTTTTTTAAATGTCGCTTCCTGTTTAATTAGGAGTGTTCTATTTCTCCAACACTATTTTTTTTTTTGGACAAAAGTGCCCATCAGTATTATTAAGAAGGTATTTAGAAATAAACTGTCTAGTTTAAGAAAGTGGATATTCAGTATTGTGACAATACAACGTTTTTACAAAGTTGTTTTCTACCACATTTTAAAAAGTATTGTTTATGATCTTCGTGTATACTCGCACACTATTGCTTGTACTTTAAAGGGAGGATATATTTGCACTTACGTATACTTTTACAGTTTGCCAAAATATTTTGATGTAAAAATTTTTTCAATAAAATTGTATATAATGAACGATCGTTTCTTCTCTAGGATACCCTAGGTAACAAGGTTCTTTTCACCTCCAGGCAATATAAAAAGCCCGGGGTTTCTTTCGGGTGGAGTGATCAGTGTGATGTGCGGTCTGTATCCGGAGTGATTCAGAAGGGTTTGGGTTTTTCTTCTCTCAAGACATTTTCTATTCTTCCTTCTCATACCCTGTGATTTCTGACTAAAATAAGAGACCAATGGAAACAGAAACAGCTTAAAAAGAAACGAGACGTGATCCTGAAAAACAGGTCTAAATGCAGAGTTGTTAGAAATTCATTTTCTTTTCACTTCTTTGCCTTCCAAGTTCTAAAGTGGAACGTACCATCCCAGTAGTGCTTAACTTTCCTCCCCTGCCTAGCATTTGGGTGTTTTGAATAAGGAAAGGGAAAAAACCCCACCTAAGTCCCCTCTTATTCTCACCTCGAGGTGCCTAGTGACTTTATTAGATTCAGCTACCTCAAGAAGTCAGGAGCTCTGCTAATGCCATAAATAGACGTAGATGGTCCTTGCGTGTCCTTAGAAAGGAAGCATACTGTTTCGTCCAGGTAGTCTCTCTCCTTCTCTAGGTGGCAATGATCCTTACAAAATCTGATGGGGAGAGACCAGAGCTGGGAGAAAAGCAGGTGAGTGGTAGCTGGGTTGCCTCAAAGCCTGCCAGAGATCTAAGGAGCTCAGCTTTTACCCAGCTCCGCTCGTAAAGGCTAATTTAATCCCACAAAGCACACGGCGGCCCAAGGCGCTCACACCTTCTTGGCCGAGTGAATTCAGGGCCACTGGTACAGGGCGCGAAGCCGAGGCCACATCCCTGGCTTCCCCTCTCAGTCTCAGTTCCTTTAATCTCTCACCCTCCCCCACACTTCGCCCAAGCCTTCGGGGATTTACATCCAAGACTCCTTTTCAACTTTCTTGATGGACACAGTTTGGAAGACTTGAAACTTCGCAGGCGAGGCCCTGGAGGAAAGAAAGAAAAAAAGGGGGAAAAAAAGCAGACCAATTAGGAGGCAAAGAGGTAGGATTTGTTGTTTCTTAAAACCTAACTATGCCTTTCGTCTGCCTAGCAGTTGAGCGCCTCGAAAGCCCCCACCGGATCTTTGAGAAAAGCTTCCCCAGTGCCACAAGGAAGGACTTTTTTGTCCTGCTGCGGATTCTTATTTTATTTATTTATTTATTCCTGAACGGAAAACTGATGGTTCATTCATCCCCTGGAAAGATTTTTCTTCCATTCAATTACTAGGTACCTAAGTCTACGGCACAGAAGAAGAAACAGAGGAAGGAGGCAGTGACAGAGAGAGACATTATGAGATCTACTTTTGTGCTTTCAGTGGATTTCAGTTTAATCCAAATCTATCCTTATTGGAAAGAGATCGCAGCTAAAGCATCTTCTTCAAAGAGCCATAACCACCTCTTAATCCTTAGTTTTCCCTAGTATATTTTGTATATTTTCCAAAATTAAGAAGTGATTTGAATGAGTTTTTTGGAGGGGTATCCATTATCTGTTTTTCTTTCTTTCTTTCTTTCTTTTTTTTTGGTTAATCTCTGTCTCTCTGTCTCTCTCTCTCTGTCTCTCTCTGTGTCTCTGTCTCTGTCTGTCTCTGTCTGTCTGTCTCTCTCTCTGTGTCTCTCTGTCTCTGTCTCTCTCTGTCTCTGTCTCTCTGTCTCTCTGTGTCTCTGTCTCTGTCTCTGTGTCTCTGTCTCTGTCTCTGTCTCTCTCTCTCTCTCTCTCTCTCTCTCTCTCTCTCTCTCTCTCTCTCTCTCTCTCTCTCTCTCTCTCTCTCTCTCTTCTCTCTCTCTCCTTCCATATGAGCTAGCTACTCAGGGGCCTGCTATAAATTATAAAGTCAGTTTCAGAGTTTGCTCCGACCACAGTGCTGTGTTTACATTCTTTCCAAGGCAGCCTGCATGGTCGTAATTTATATCCTAAACACTTGAACGTAACTTGTTTATACAGAGAATGACAGGACCTCAAAGACAAAAAAACTGCGTCTGCCTCACCGCCGGCTTTAAAAAAAAGGTTAGCCTGCCCCCTGGTGGAACCAAAGGGGTGGCTCAGTGTTCTTAGAGAGTTTAAACCACTTGAATTTTTTAAATATATGCATATATATACATATATTTATTAATAAAATTATATAAATATATATCTATCCATTTTTTAATCTATCCCATATGTGTCCCTTGTCAATTAAGTTTTTCCTTTGTAACAAAGAAGAAAAAAAGAAAGAAGTTCAGGAAAATTAGCCAACATATCAGAAGTATGATAATATATGCATTAAGACAATTTTGAGATCTATGAAATTTCTAGTTGTTTTAAAAATATATTCAAATTTTTCTATGGTAACATTTCATAATCTATTTCAAAAAAATCTTTCCAGGATTGGGAAACACAAAAGCATTAAAAGTTTTTGTTTCTTATGTTCCCTATGTATTTGATTCTTTTCCCCAGGGTTTAAATTTCATCTGAGGATTAAGAAGTAGCAAGCAAATGGCACTGTACTTTTTTGGGGATGTTTTGAAATGATCTTTCCTATTCATCGACCAATTATATAGCTGCTTGCTATTCAGTTTCTAGTTGGAATGATATAAATTGTAATGAGTGTAATGCAATAACTCTTTCCCCTGCTTCCTTTTCTTACCCACTATGGCCTTCTCTTTGAGAAAGTTATAGTGTTCCAGTTTTAAATATGGCTTAGGTTTTGGTGAGTAGTTCTGATTCATGTGCTTCAAGGCACTGAAGGATGAAGAGAAGTGATCACCTCAAATTGAGGGAATCCATGAGTTTCTCTTGTAGTTTCTGAGTAATTTTAATGCAGTTGACAGTTTGTGATTATGCAATTACCACGTGGGAAGTTCCAACTATGGGGCAAGGTACAAAAGTTTCCAAAAAATAGAAATTGTTTTTGCCAGACTCCATACAAAAAAAAAGTCTAAAAACTGTGTCACGAACCATAAATACAGTAGTATTTTTAGCTGACCTCTACCTGGAGATTTGTATGAGAGCATATGGAAAAGCACTGAGCTGGGAGTGAGAACCTTTGACTTCTACTATTTATCTGTGTAGCATTAGGTGAGTCATTTGTTCTCTCTTGGCCTCAGTTTCCTCAGCAGAAATTGAAAGAATTGGATAGATGATTTCTAAGTTTCCTGACAGTTCTAAGCTTTTATGACAAATGATGGTCTTCTCTGTACAAAATCAATCAAAAAGCTAGCACATCATTCTAAGTTGAGACCGGTGAGTGCTATAGATGATGTCCTAAATTACAAAGAAAAGGGCCTCCAAAAAATATAGAAACAAATGAAGATCCTGAGCTATCCAAATTGGCGAATTAAACAACAACAATGTATCTGTTTACTTGTCCAACTCTCTCTGGTTCAGTACAGCCCCAAGAGGAAATAGCTTTGGATGGAGTTTGAACCTTTGTTAAGAGAAAGTGGGAGGTAGAACAGAGGACCTATTAAGTTTTTCAGAGAGAGAAACCCTTATTTTTATTCCAGCAAAATTTCCAAGCAGAAACCATTTGTAGTCATTAACTAGTCTGCTAAAACATTTATTGAGATTGTCACTGAGATTTCACATCAGCCATCATGTCTCTATTTAAAAAAAAAAAAATAGTGAGAAAACCTCTATTTGGCCTACGCGTGCCCTCACTGCTATAGCTTTTTGTACTAAAAGCTTTCAGGGGGAGAAACTGGGAAGGAGGAGATTATAGTCCATTGGAGCACAGGAATTACTAGAGGGAAGTGAGGTAGAGGGAAGAGTAGAGCATCTCAACTGTCAAAAAGTTGGGTTTTTTTCCTAGATTAATGGAGTCAAGGTTGTAAATGATAGGCAAGAGGAGAATGGAGAGAGAGAAATACCAACTAGGAGACATGATCCTCCAAAGTAAATTTTTAAAGAACAAATCAAAGGGCTGGAGTCCAGTCTTAGGTAGTAGCTGCTCTGGAAGTCTGGATTAATTCACCTTTGGTCTACCTCCGACAAAGTCTCCAGTCAATTTGTGTCTTGGCTGAAATGATCAGGTACTTTTCTTCTCTCAACTTTTAAATGATTTCTCTGGAGGTAAATTAATTCCATAGAAACAAATTCTCTGAAAAGTTACAGCAATGCTGGACAGTTTTAAAAGAATAAACATAGTCTATGATTTAGAAAAAGGAAGTCTAATGGGAGTGGAGAATCTAGAAGACCATGACATTAAAATGGAATTAGCACCACAATAAAAAAATGTTCCATCATATCATATCTACCCAATTATTATACATTATGGTAATTAATTCAAATCAGGCTCCACATAATTTAGAATGGAAATATATTTTAATATATTTTATCAGAACGGAAATACATTTTTACCAAATATGCCTCTATGAAACACTATCTTAGTCAGGAAAACACCACGGATTGGGACATTTGGTCAATGAGGGAAAGAATGCTCAGAAGTCAAGATCATTTGGGCAAAAATAATAAAAAGGCCCAAAGTTCTTTTGGAGTTCAGTGCTCTTGAACTCCACAGAAATCCAACTTTATAAACATGCAGCTTTTCAGCTCCAATCAGATCCTAAGGGACATTTGTGATATGGAAGAAAAGTCCATCCCACTTCTGAATTTCCATTCCTTTTGGCATAAAAGTATTAATGATGGAATAGATATGAGGGTTCTTAGGAACAGCAGAAAGGCCATTGCCCTCTGAATTGCTCTCTTTTCCAAGCCATTAAAATTGGGCAATGGTATATTTCTTCTACTACTACTTTGTGCCTCCTTTCATCTTGAGAAGTCCCAGTTTTATCTGGGTTATTCAGTAGCACTAAGAAAGAGGATAGCATTCCTTATTCTACTGATAAAAGTAAATGAGACCCACTAAGGGTTAGCCACAGGGATTCTGTCCACAAGACCACACCACATCTCAGAAGGTTTGTTTAGTGGCCCTCTCCTCAACCTCTGCTCAATCAACAGGAACTACTTCTCCTTCTTTCTTCCATTCTTTCCTTCCTTCCTTTCTTTTTTTAAATGTTCCTATTACTGAGAATAGCTTATTCATTCATAGTTATTCTGAACAATATTGCTGTCACTGTATACAATGTTTTTTTGCTTCTGATCAAGTGAGGAAACTGAGACCAACAGGTTCACTTCCCCAGGGTCACAGAATAGTAAATGTCCAGAGTTGGGATTTTAATTCAGGTTTTCCTGACTCCAAATTTCCTTGGATTGTAAATGCCTGAGAACCAAATTCGATTTTCACTTTTAATAACAGCCTACCCATTGTTTTGCTCAAGGGTTATTGTGATTTAGCTATCATTCCTTACTGATTTTATGTTTTTTTCTATCTGTTCTTGAATCTATAACATATTTCCACAAGAGTTCTTTGCTTGTTACTGAACCACCAATTCTAATACTTTTTACCCAGGTGACATAGGGACACTATTACTATTTGTAATTGGATGCCTTCTTTTGTCCAGATTTACCTTTCCAGAATCAACACGTTCATATCCTGAGAAGTAACCTGGTCTGAACTATCATCCCCAGTATAACTAACTACCGCTCTCCTTTCTTCTGGTTTTCTTCATCCTCTTTTCTCTTCCCCTGGATCTTCCCTTTGTTCTTTTCCCCATGTCTTTGATGCATTACCTTCCCCCTATATTAAGTTTGTTTTTTTCTTTCTTCTCTGTTCCTTCTGGATGAAACTGATCTGCCCTTTTTCTCAGTTTCTTGTAGAACACTTTGCTTTGTCTTCACATGCTCTCTTTATCATATTTGTGTTCCAGTTAGATCCCCACATTAGACTGTAACCTCCTTGAGCCTGAGGGTGGGGCAATGACTTCCTGTCCACTCTATCTTTGTAGCCCCTAAGCTTTGACATAGTAGACGCTTAAGAATGATTTTTTTTTTCTTTTTGAATACCTGAAGTACATTCCTGAATTTGTGATCAACTAAAGTTGGCCTATTAGATATTCTAGACCATTGGGAGCAAACATAAGTTTTATTTATTTAATTATTAATTTATTTAATTATTTAATGTGAAGTTAAATTTCACTGCCCCAGAGGGAGTGGATTAAGAAACCCCTGAAGGGTTTGGGACAAGATAGGCAGTCATAATTCTATAAACAGAGATAATAGTAATACTTACTTCAGAGTATCCTCATCAGGATCAGATGAGTTGTGTGTGTAAAGTTCTCTGCATACCTCAGAGTGTCTCATAAGTGCCAGCTATTACTATCACTCTTGTTACGGTTATTGTACGTGTGACTCATGGGGCTTTGGCAGTATGTAGGACTATAGTCGGAGGTATCCGTTTCTTTTTTTAAAAAAGCCTTTTGTATCTGCCTGTATACTCTCTTATTGAATCACACCTCCACAAAAGTGATTTTTGTTTTAAAGGAGTTCAATGATTCTTTGGACCAGCCCATTGTGTTTCAGATGGAGCTACTTAACTATGCCTTTAAACCCAAATCATTCGGGCTTTCATTGAATGGTCCTCCATATATATATTTGTCTTTATTAATTTTATATGTATTCTACATATATTTTATGTGTACTTGCTGTCTTTCATTAGAAATGTAAGCTCTTTGTGATTAGACATCATTTAATTCCTTGTATTTCTAACCCTAGCAGTTAAGTGACTGGACATAAATATTTGTTAACCAATCCAAACAAGCAGGATACTTGTTTATACAGAGAATGCAGCATTACAGATGCAGTCTGTAGCTATGCACCCTATGTGTATTCAGGGTCACAGGACAACCCTTCAGAGAACTACCTATCCTGTCTTGGAATGAGGGAGGGAGTGTTACAGGTAAAAAAAAATAAAATCTGTGATCTTCCTCAATTGAGTGTAAGCTCCTTGTGGGTAGGGATGATGTCATTTTTTGGTTTTGCTTTTAAATATCTGGTACTTCATACAGTGCCTACCACATAGAAGCATTAATAAATGTTTATTCATTGTTTATTTGAGTCTTACAAACAGGGAATTTTTGCTGTGGAAATTCCCTCCACCAAAGATGATTATAACCATCTAGGACTTTATAAGCAACCCTCAGGGGTTGTCTTAGTCACACCAGAGGATAAGTGGCTTACCCAAGGTCCTATGGCTACTGAAATGTCAGAGGTAGGATATAAACCCAGGTCTTTCTGATTTTAAGCCCAGAACAATTCATTATGTCATTCTGCTTCTTTAACACAGTAAACATTAGAATTGATATGTTGGGTTAGAACAGTGGTTCAGCCATATCACACATGGTCTATATAAAATACAACCATTACCATGCAATCAACAAGTGTTTATTAAGCACTTATTCACTGTGTATAATATGCCATAACATAGATATCAGATATGTTATGTATGATGCATCTCCCTAAAAAACTCTAACATAGAGAACTTTATCAAATTTCATCACAACTGATAAATTCTGAGGGATTCAGATAAAGACAGAAAACTGGGGAAATGGTTACAAAATCTACCTGAATTGGGAGGAGGAACTTCTTTTTAAAGAGCATTAATGAGCTCCACCCAATTACCTCCCTTTTGTGTACTAACCTAATTCTTGTCAATGTTTGGCTTTCCCATAGTTTTCAGAGTTAAAATAAATTTCATCTACTAAAGGACTGCTTTTCTTTCTTGTCTTTTTCAGTGTTCAGCAAGTTTTTCTTTAAGTGTATACTATGTGCCAGGCACTATGTTATGCACTGGTATCCAAAGATGAAAATAACAATCTTTGCCTTGAAGGATGATGGAACTATCAACATATTTCCCCGTCTCCTGTTCTAGTATAGTGTCCTCTTTGGGTTTGTGCTTCCATATCACACTAGCAGGGTAGGTCCCCAGATGAATGACTACTGTTCAAGTTATAGGAAATAACCTTGCAAGTGACAGTCCTCCTGACACTCTAGCTAATAAGACTCCATGAGTGTGCTTCTTTTTAACAATGTCAGTAGACTCACTTGTCTTTTTAGAAAAGATATTTACTCAAGCGATATAACAAGAGCCATATTTACAAATCATCCCCTACTCCCTACCTCTGCCCTCCAAATCCAGGAAAGCATTCACTCATATACACAAAGTCTCAGAGGGAAAAGTGAGATAAACTTAAAGACAATTTTAGTAAAGTATATGTGTAGGGAAGACATGTGGCTAGGGCAAGTAACAACTCTGAAACATTAACAGTCTGATGCTTTTTCTTTCTTCAGAGAGCCCACATGACGTTCACTGTAGTGTAGGACACAGTGATGGCCAAGTGTCTATTAGTCAGCAGGACTTGCTCCTCATGGGATAGAGCAGCTCTGCTGAATGGAATAATACGCTAGAGTTCATTTTTAAATGGATAACTGCAGTCTTTCCCAACTCCAGCTTCTGAATTGGCTCTGCTAGAGTGTTACATTGTTCTTTTCAGCAAGGATAAGAATGCTTACCCTAGTGCTGTCAGAAACTTCTCATCCCTGACTACCTAAGGATCTCAGCTCTGAAGTTTAGCATCTAGTGGCTAGAGATGGGACAGATCTAGTTTGACAATCTTTCTGGCTCAGATCAGAGTTCCTTCAGTGAGTAATCTCACTCTTAATTATGGTGATTATCCATTTACATTTCCCAGATTCTTGTTGAGTTTGAGTGGCAGGAGATCAAAGTAAGGATGCCTTCTGTGTCCTAGAGACAAGTTCATGGTCTTTGCTGGTCTTTTCATTTGTCTTTGAACTGGTCAAGCCTCAGGCTCTTTCTGATGCATGTGGTGCTTCCTATATGTTTTGGTAACCACCTCACCCTAGAGACCCACAGATTTCAACAGGAAGGATTTGGACAGTTTAAAAGGGAACAGAGATAGTTGTTGAGTGATGGTGGCATAGGGAAAGTGTGAACATCATAGCAAGAACAAAGAATACAGCAATTCCTCCTCTTGGCCTTATGTGTCAGAGAGTGTAAGAGAGAAAGAGCAGCTAGCTTTGCAAAGGTTGCCAAGAGATGTGTTGTCTTCAAAAGACTGTTTGGCTTCAGGAAATAGCAAAACCCGAAAGAAATATGAGAGGAAGAGACGAAGGAGAGTGTAACATTGGTGGGGGGGGTTCGGATTTCTGAGAGCACAGTAGAAAAGGAGAACAGGGGTGGATGGGGATGGACTGGCTGGTCTAGATGCTAGTTCACTATTAGCAGTGGGGACAGGGAGTGCTTCTCTATTGATCCTTTTCACCAATCCCAGTCATTCCGATGGCCCCAAGCCAGGTGGCATGTTGTGATACCGTACAGTGATGGATGGGTTGGTTGGTTGTTGTCCTTCATTCTCGAAGAGAACCAAAATGACTTCACTATGCTAGAGTAAAGTTTCAGTGTGTACAACTGGCTGATAAGATGGTCAGGCGCAAATAGTCCATGTGAACACTTGGGGTCAATTCTCTAAATCTGCGCATGCTGAGTTTCCTTTGAGCTGTTTCAATTCTGGCTTGCTCATAGAGCACAGAACTTTCTCTGATGTGGGCATGCTATACTGAGCATTTCTGTGCCAGTATCTCCTGTGTTACACAATCAATTCCAAAGTTCTTAAGAGAGACCTTGAGAGTGTCCTTGTATAAGTTCTTCTGACTACCATGTGAACACTTGCCCTATGTGAGTTCTCCATAAAATAGTCTTTTTGGCAAGTGTACATTTTGCATCCAGTAGGTAGTACCCAAAAGAAGGGTGTATAGATGACAACTTGCGCTGGAGGGGGTGAGGAATGTTGGAGAGGAATTGAGAAGGAAGCACATTTCCTAGTGAAGAAAGCACAGCCTTAGGACATCAGCACCAGACGCAAAGCCTACAAATTTCTAGCTGTTTACAATCCCAGTGCAAGCTAGATTTGTCACTGTAATGGGGGATAATTTGTAAACCCATTGGAATTACTCTGCTTGAGTTCAAATTTGGACTGTGACACTTACTAGCTGGGTGACCCTGAACAAGTCACTTAACCCCATTTACTTCAATTCCTCATCTGTAAAGTGAGCTGGAGAAGGAAATGGCAAACCACTCCAGTATCTTTGCCAAGAAAACCTCAAATGGGGTCATAAAGAGTTGGACATAACTGAAAAGACTAAACAAAAGCAGCAGTGCTGTGTCCAGCACAATGAGGACGAGCCATACTCATTTAGCATAATTACAATAACCAGATAGTAGCACCGTGGTGGATAGATGGCTGACTTTGCTGTTGGGAAGACCTTGGTTCAAATTTTGCTTCTGACAGACACTGGTTATGGCACCCTGAGAAAATCATTTAACTTTTCAGTAGTTCAAGGAAGTCTCTAAGACTATAGACTAGAAAGAAGGTGGTGATTTGAATCACCAAATGAGAGCAAGGTCCTCACTGGTTGTTCCCTACACCCATGAAATCACAGATCTAGTCAAAATAGAAATAATAAATAGCTGATGGGAAACGGCCTTGAGCAGAAAATTCTAATATCTCAATAATTCCCTCAGTCCAAGTGACTTCCTCTCTTCCCATCCCTGCCACTCTGGAAAAAAAGCAAAGCTTTGGAGATTTTTGTGGATACTTTTCTGAAATTTGGACAGTTGAACAAAAATCATCTTTTGGATCATGAACACACACTCCTTCCCCCTTCAAAATCCCCCTCCCCCAAATATGCCCACAAACACACATTCCCCCAAGGGTAGTAATAGCTGAAATCCTAATGGCATGATGTTTTACCATAATGTGAACATTCAAAATCTCAGAGTTAAGCAGTAAAATATTATAATTAGCCTCTTGGGCTTCCTCTTTCATAATGGTAGCACTTTCCACCTCCCCAAATCCCAGAAAAGCAGTCCTTTTAAATTAAGATGTTGTTTTTGTTTTCAAAGACCAAACAGAGCCCCCTGGCCATGGATAAGGTTACTAGCTGGATACAGAGCATAATGCAAAGTTTTCCAAGAAATGAACAGTGTTCCTTCAAGAAGCACTTTGACAATACGTCATTGTTTATTTACATATGCTCTTTTATAATCATCTGGCATCCCAATCCAGTTGTGAGGTCCCACTGGACTTTGGTTTCTTAATCTCTGAAAGCAGGATATCCTCACTGAAATTATAAGAACAAGATTTGGTGAGCAAGAAAGATTTCCATTCCTTTTCGATGACCCCTCCTTTCCAGGGGTTTCAAGAAGGTTCCAAAAGAATCTGATGATTTTTTGGAATCTGCAGGTCAAACCTTCAGGGAGTCCTAAACTCAAATATGAGTTCTGGTTGAGAGAGAATTTTTTTCCCAGCAAGATCTTGATCATCTAGAATTCTCCATTAAATAGATAAAGTATACGTGCAGATAATGGAAATCCATCAATAACCCACTCAGAAAAACAGGAAAGATGTCTTCCTCTTCCTTCCAGGGGTAGCCAAGAAACATAGTAGCAGTAAACCCCCTCCTTCCCTCCAGGACTTCTTCCCTGAACCTAGTCAAAAGAGTGGGTGATTTGTTTCATTCATTCAATAAAAATTAATTGTACCCTTACTACGGCTTCAGGTCAGTGGATGGAACAGGGGTTTACTTGATGATCTCTCAGTCTCTTTAATCTCTAGATCTTGTGGTTTTCTGTTATGTGGAAAGTACTGAGCACTGTGTGGGACAAACAAAGAAGTGGAAAGTCAGGTATCCAATGTCTTAGCATTTACTATCCCAGTTGGAGAGAGAAAATCTAGCTATTGTCTTAAGCACAATGTGAAAGGTGCTGTTTGAGTGATACAGACTCATGTCTCATGTCATAAGAGTTAAGTGGCAGGAGAAACCCTGGCAATCAGAATAGTGCTTTATGGGAAAAGGCTTGGGGAGAGTCTAGAAATGAAGGCAGTTATGCAATGCCTGGAGCTGCTGGGGTAGAAGATTCATCTTCTCCCAGATGCTTTACTATAACTAGCTTAGTATGGTAGGGCTATAATAACAAGGCTGTAATGAATGGTAATGAAAATGATGGCAGTAATTCGTATGCCAGAGATCTATTACTAGACATGTGCCCCAAGGATATCAGACATAGAGAAATGTTCTTTATATTCTAAAATATTTATCACAGCATGTTTTTGTGGTAGCAAAGAACTAGAAACATTGTTGATGACCATTGACTGGCCAAAGAAATGATGATTTGTGAATTTAATGGAATATTCCCTGAATATTAAAAAACAAAATATTTAAAGAATTCAAAGAAGCATAAGAGCGTTTATAAGAGCTGATACATAGAGAAGCACGCAGAACCAGGAAATCAATATCCACAATGACCACAACAATATAAAAGGAAAGGGCAGTTACCACCACAGCAAAAGATAACTGAAGTCTATCTAATGAAAATGACCAAGCTTAAAACCAAAGAAGACATGAGAAACTATAACTCCTTCCATTCTTTGTAGGAATGAGGGAATAAGGATGTAGAGCACTTTATATAATTTCAGAATTGGTTGATGTGTTGATTGATTTTGCTGAACTGCCTTTTTTTACTCTTTTAAAAAGTTCTTGATTGTAAGGGATGACTCACTGGGTACTAAAAGTAGGAGGGATATATTTGGAAAGTGAAAGAGATATAAAAACAATTGAAAATGAAAGAAATAAGTAAAAAGGAGGGAAATGATTACAATGTATCTATCTAGCATCATTACAAAGATCAAAACAAAATTTCCCCGCATTTCTCCAAAACAGGTAGAAATGACAATTATTTGTGTCAATGGTGCAAGTGAGGCAAAGAAAAGTCATATATATATGTATGTGTGTGTATGTGTACACACACATACATATATATGCATAAAATATATGTATATATATATATGTAGTCATAAAAATAAGCTTACATCAATATAGGAAATAGAATTGAGTTCTCTCAGTTCCTCATCCAGCGCAGTTCTATTTCCACTAGCCAATGCTGCATGGGGTTAGATAAGGTCATCCCAAATGGAATGTCAACTGAGGAAATAAATGATTTCCTGCCATGCTGAAGGAGAATCTTTCTTACTAATGTAAGCCAGAGGTTCGTAGATAGAGAAGCAGAAGGAACATTAGCAGTGCAACCCCTTCCCTTCATTTTACAGTTGAGAAAATAGGCTCAGAGAAGTTGGTTGATTTGCCTAATTAGAAGGCTCTTATTGTCTATTTTCAATATAGACTCAAGTACGAATAGTTCAATGGCAGTATACCTAATAGTTCTGAATTGTTTTCGTAAATGTCTAGTTTCCCTCTTGTATATTTATTCCCATATCATACAATAGTTACAAAAATCTTTATGCTACTTTATATTCTTTCAAGGACAACGTTTGGGCAAAATATAAGGCATGAAACCCTTCATCACTCTTTTAAGTATTTATTATTTTTAATTATTGCCAAAAGAGAGAATAATGCTTCTGACAACCTCAAAACTTCTAATTAGCAGATGTTACAGGACTTGTGAATTTTTATTTAATGAAAGGCATTTATTTGTTAAAAAGAATTGTCTATATGACACCACAAGAGAGACAGTCTGATACAGTTGGAAGAGACTAGGAATTAGTCAAAAGAATGATGTTGGATTCCCCAGCACTACCACTTACTGGTCATAATAATAATACCAGACAGCATTTATATATCACTTTAGGGTTTGCAAAGTGCTTTACAAATACTACTCTTTTATCTTCACAACAACCCTGGGAGGTAGGCATTATTATTGTCCCCATTTTACAGCTAAAGAAACTGAGGCAGAAATTAAATGATTTGCCAAAGGTCACATAGTTTGCAAATGTCTGAGGCTGAATTTGAACTCAGGGTTTTCTTGGCCCCAGGTCTGGTGCTCTATCAGTACTACCTAACTGATCATGTGACTCTTACAAATCAATTACTTTTCTGAGTTTCAGCCTCTTTATTTGTAAACTGTGGATAAATAATACTTGCAAAACCTACTTCAGTAAGTAGTTTTAATGTTCAGATGAGTGGCATATGAATACTAGGTCTTATTATTAGGAAGTATTTTGCTTACTCAAAAGATGGTGATTTTTTTTCTTTATTCTATTACACTTGCACTGATGCCTTTTTCCTCTGACATGACTGTAGACATTTTTTAATAGAGCTCATCTTACACATCCTCAGGGTTCCTGGGTAAATGGGTGTATCTCACTCAAAGTGAGAAAGTGGTAAGGCCTTAGCCTAAAAAGGCCAGTGTCTCACATTGATCCTGGGCCATCTCCTGTCACCCTAATGAATATCAGGCTACTGGAGTCAGATGATTCAGGAGAAGAAAGTGAGGTTGGCAACCTTGCACAGCCCTCCCTCACTCAAATCAAAGTCAAGCACAAGTCATGTCATCATCTTTCCATCATGGTCCTCTTCAAGAATGAAGGACAAACACAAGCTTCTCCTGTTATAGTTTCACCCTCCAAGTGAGAAGCATTATTTGAGGGTATCTCATTTCTTGTTTTCTCAATGGTCAGGAGAGGTAGTAAAGGGAGAGAAAGAAAATGTGGAAATGAAAACACAAACAAAATTAAAATTAAGAAAGAAATATTACTTAAGTGTTTGCAACAGGAAATGTCACATGTCACAGAATCCCATTTTACACAGAGTGAACCTACATGGGTAAATGTTTTGTAACAACTAAAATATCAAGACTGAAAGAAATAGACTTTACATTCTTCTTAGAATTAATCTAGAATTGGATCCCAGGAATTATCAGGAGACCTCAATTTGAGTCACAACTCTGCTACTAACTGGTTATATCATGTTGAGCAAATCACTTGACTTCTTCTTGGCTTAATCTCTTCATAGGCAAAGAGGCAACTAGATTATGTTATCTGTAAGGTCCTCTAACAATCTGAATTTACATAGCTCAATTATTTTAATTCATGAAGCCCCAATTTTAAAAAAGTAAGGTATATTAAAAAGTCAGCATTCTGTATCTATAGAAGAACACCTGTCACTTCACATTTCTCCCCATATTTTACATGTAAGGGAATATGAACCACACCTTCCCCCCAGGTCAGCAGTTCTACAGTATTAATAGTGGTTCTCAGGAGAGGATCTCGGGAACGACTTCCCTAGCTTCAAGTGAACTGAAATCAGGTCTAGAACTAGGAAAGACAGCTGTGATGAAGCAGATTACAGAGAAGAAAAGAGCTCAAATAAGCAATTTTTATATGTAGTTTTATAAAAGATATGCCCTTGTGAAAGATGACTAAATCAAATGTGAAAGAAATATTTGCAGAAAAACACACAGACACACTTGGGCATCTAGTTAAAATTTTTGGAGGAATGTTACGTATGCAGTAAAGAGGAAGTAGAGCTATTCTTACACAGATTTTAATTTCATATGAAACATTTTTGAATTAATTTCCTATTAAGTCACATTTCTTGATACAACTCTGTCTCTTTCAATCATTCAAGCTCATTTTCCTCATCTTTACAGAAGTCTAAATGCAAAAGAGTGCCAGTTCCTGACTATCCTTCTAAAGTGACCAATGCAGAGTATATAATGTAATTCTAAACTAAGCTTCTTTAAAAAAAAAAACACATTTTGATGACCTCAATCAAGTTAAATGATACAATGATGGTTGGGTTCGAGCACAGAGGAGGATAGATCAGTATTTCCTACCCAGTAGAGTGACGTGAATTTTCAAGATGCTCTTAAGTATAGGTATGGACTAGTAAATGTTTATTTACTCTCTCAACAAATGCTCTCAAAAAAAATGCACCAAAAATACTCTCAAAAATGTACACATAACACTCTTCTAAGTTTCTCTATTGTTAACATTTTCATCATTTTCTTAATTTTGGCTGATCAACAAAACAATAAATCAGTCCCTGATGAGTAGCCTTCACAGATTTCCAATATGTAAATGCTCACACTGAAAATTCAACAGTTGGCTCTTGGGAGCCAGCTCAAACTGGATCCAGCTCACCATTGTGTCTTGAAGAATTAGGAGAACTTTTATCTTTTTCACTCTCTTTTTCCAGTGTAATGTCAAAGCTGGGAGGTAGTAGTAATCATGTTAGAGGGGAGACGATAAACACATACATGATATAATATGGAATATATAAGTTCCTATTTATAGCAATCATTCTGTCATTCTAATCACTGTTTCACATATGTCAGTTTTCTCTTCTCATCTAGAAAATAAATCCTTGGGGACAGGAACAATTATCTTAAAAAAACAAACCCTTTTGGTGCCTAGAACAGTGAGGAGGTACCATTTATATTTTATTCCTCTGTATCTTAGCCCATTCACTGTACTAGCTGTCTGAACCTTTTCCACCTCTCCAGTGGCTCTGGAGGAAAAGACAAGGCTAGTGACTTAGCACAGCCCTCCCTCACTCAAATCAAATTCAATTGCAAGTCATGGCATCATCTCCCTGAAGTCATGGTCCTCTTGGAGAACCATGGCCAAACCACACAATCTCCACTTCTCCAGTATTTCCACCTAACTCACAGAAGCTGATATCACTTTCTATTTTACTGAACACCCTTTCATATGGATTCCTTTCCACCTTATAGCACTAGGGCATTCTTGCATCTTCTTTCATCCTTCCCCCTGGTCTCAAAGAAAGATCTAATTCCTGCTTCTTTTGAAGAATAACCTAGCCCTTTTATCTATGCTCTCAATTCCCAATATCCCCTCCTTTCTTCCATAGGCTCTAGATTCATTATTCCCTTGCTTTATGGCATATTTCTCTCTAGTGGCTCCTTTCCCGCTGTTTACAAACATGTATAAATATTCTCTTTAGAAAAGTGGCTCTCAAAGTTTTTGGCTACAAGAGCTCTTTGTCCTCCTAAAAATGATTGAGGATCCTTCCTCCAAAGAGCTTTTGTTTATGTGGGTTATATCTGCCAAAATTTTGTTTCTGTTGTTCAGTTGTTTTCAACTCTTTGTGACCCCATTTTGGGGTTTTCTTGGCAAAGATACCAAAGCAGTTTGCCATTTCCTTCTCTAGCTCATTTTACAGATGAGGAAACTAAGGCAAAAAGGGTTAAGTGACTGGCCCAGGGTCATACAGAGCTGAAATCAGAAAGATGAGTCTTCCTGACTCCAGGTCCAGCACCTTATCCACTGAGCCATCTAGTCCTTTTCTAAATCCTCATTTTTCTCTGCCCTCTTTTAACATTTTCTACCCTTGGCATTGTTACCTATTCTTCCTTCTTGACTATTTTGTGGTCTGTTAACATCATTCTTTTCTTTAAAAAAAACTATCATCACCAGAGGGAGGAGAAGAAGAAGAAGGAAAGGGAGAAGAAAAGGAGGGGAAGAGAGCACCAGGCAAAGAAGTTTCTTGTTCCACTAGTGGAGAAGCCCGAAGGTGTGAGCAGTGGAAAATATAGGCAGGACCCCATCCAGCTGCACCAGTCAGGGCAAGCATGGAGAAATAGTGGTGGCCCAAATCTAGGATCCTACAGCTGTAGAGCAAAGCCATCATCAGTCCCTGGGGGCAATTGCATTGGTGGCAGGGCTTCTGGAGTTCTCAGACCATAGTCTAGAAAGTGGTTAGAAGGAGAAATACAGGAGATCCTTTGCTGGCACTGAATGTAGGACCCTGTTGCATTGCCCATACACAGTTCTTGGTCTCACTCTCAAGATGAAAAAGAGCTCTAGCCCTTAAGGCTGCACAGAAGAGGGGACCCTGGTCACAGTTCCAGGGCAAAGAAGAGTGCTTTTGGTCACTCACTAGGAAGCAGAGAGACTGGAAAGTAAGAAAACCATTCAATTAATAAAAAGAAGTAGGAGATTGTTTTATGAAAAAAATCAATAAAATAGATAAACCATTGGTTAATTTGATTTTTTTTAAAAAAGAAAACCAAATCATCAGTATCAAAAATGAAAAGGTGAATTCACTACCAATAAAGAAAAAATTAATTATTAGGAGCCATTTTGTCCAATCATATGCCAATAAATCTGACAACCCAAATGAAAGAGATGAATGTTTACAAAATTAAAATTGCCCAGATTAATGGAAGAGGAAATAGAATACATAAATAACCCTATCTTAGAAAAATAAATTGAGCAAGCCATCAATGAGCTCCCTAAGAAAAAAAACTCTCAGGACCAGATGGATACACAAGTGAATTCTTTTAGAATTAATAAAGAACAATTAATTCCAATACTCTATAAACTCTTTGGAAAAATAAGCAAAGAGGGAGTTCTACAAATTCCTTCCATGACACAAATATGATGCTGATATGTAAACCAGGAAGCACAAAAATTGAGAAAGAAAACTATAGACCAATTTCCCTAATGAATATTAAAGCAAATTTTTAAAAAATAAAATTCAGCAAGGAGAATATAGCAATATATCATGAAGATCATACACTATAACCTGGTGAAATTTATACCAGTAATGCAGAGCTGGTTCAATGTTAGGAAAACCATCAGCATAACTGACCATATAAATAACAACAAAAAGGCAATAAAAATCACATGATCATCTCAGTAGGTTATCTCAAGAGTGAAAGCTTTTGACAAATTACAATGCTCATTCCTATTTTAAAAAAACAGAAAGCCTAGCAATAGAGTTTTCTTTAAAATGATAAGTAGTATCTATCGACCCCTCCTAGATCTTTGCCTTTTCATGGCAGAGGGACTTGCATAGCTCAATGAAACTATGAGCTATGATGTGCAGTGTTACCCAACATGAACAGTCACAATGGAGCCATAATAACTGGCAAAAAGTGATCTATTGGAGAAGGAAATGGCAAACCACTCCAGTATCTTTGCCAAGAAAACCACATGGACAATATTAAAATGATAAAAAAGATATGATACCAGAAGATAAGTGCCTCAGGTCAGAAGGCATCCAACATGTTACTGGGAAAGAACAGAGGACAATTACAAGTAGCTCTAGAACTAATGAAGCAGCTGGGTCAAAGCCAAAAGGAAGCTCAGCTATTGATGTTTCTGGTAACAAAAGGAAAGTCTGATGCTTTTAAAGATCAATGTTGCATGGGAACCTGGAAGGTAAAGATTTATGATAAGCTGGATGTGGTCAAATAGGGAATAGAAAGATTAAACATCAACATCTTGTGTATCAGTAAACTTAAATGGATGGGAATGAGTGAATTTAATTCACATTACATATACTACGGGCAAGAATCCCTTGGAAGAAATGGAGCAGCCCTCATAGTCAATAAAAAAGGTCAGAAAAGCACTGCTAGGGATAATCTCAAAAATGATAGAATGATATCAGTTTGAATCCAAGGCAAATCACCCATCACAATCATACAATATATGCTCCAACTGCTGATGCCAAAGAGGACAAAGTTACCTGAATCTATGAAGACCTACAGCATCTTTTAGAAATAGTACCTAAGAAAGATGTCACATTCATCATAGGGGACTGGAATGCTAAAGTAGGAAATCAAAATATAATTGGAATAATAGGCAAGTTTAACCTTGGAATAGCAGGGCAGAAACTAATACAGTTTTATTAGGATAACTCACTGGTCATAGCAAACACTCTTTTCCAACAACCCAAAAGACAACTCTACACCTGGACATCACCAGATGGCCAAAAATATCAAAATCATATTGATTATATACTTTGCTACCAAAGGTGGAGAAACTCTATATAGTCAATTAAAGCAAGACCTGGAACTGACTTTGGCTCAGATCATGAGCTTCTTATTGCAAAATTTAGGCTTAAGTTGAAGAAAGTAGGGAAACCATCAGATCATACAGGTATGACCTAAATAACATCATTTATGAATATGAACTGGAGGTTGATTTATCAATTTAAGGGATTAGATTTGGTAATAGAGTACCTGAAGAACTATGGTGTGAGGTGAGCAAAATTGTACAGGAGGGAGCAATAACAAAAAAAATTCCAAAGAAAACGAAGAGCAGGAAAGCAAAATGACTGTCTGCTGAGGCTTTATAAATAGCTGAGGAAAGAAGCAGAGTGAAAAGAAAAGGAGGAGAAAGATATACCCAAATGAATGCAGAAGTCTAGAGAACAGCAAGGACAGATAGGGTTTTGATAGAATGGTAAAGATAGAGATCTCTTCAAGAAAATTAAGTCTATCAAGGGAAAATTTCATGCAAAAATGGACATAATAAAAGACAAAAAATAGAAGTAAAAGAGATTAAGAAGAAGTGATAAGAATATACAGAAGAACTATACAAGAAAAATCTTATCATCACTGATAAATGACCATGTAGTCATTGACTTAGAAACTGATATCCTGGATAATGAAGTCAAAGGGGCCTTAGGAAGCCTTGCTAGCAGTAAGGCTAGTGGAGGTGTTAGAATTCTACTTGAGGTATTTAAAATCCTAAAAAATAATGCTGTTAAGGTACTGCACTCAATATACCAGCAAAGCTCAACAGTGGCCAGTGGCTTAGAAAAGATTCGTTTATGCTGAGTAAAGTGAGCAGAATCAGGAGAACATAATAAACAGTAACAGCAACATTGTGTGATGACTGACTTTGGTGATTTAATTCTTCTCAGCGATGCAAGAATCTAAGACAATTCCCAAAGACTCCTGATGGAAAATGCTATCCACATCCAGAGAAAAAGTTATGGAGTCTGAATGCAGAGTAAAGCCTCTCTCTCTCTCTCTCTCTGCCTCTCTCTCTCTCTCTCTCTCTGCCTCTCTCTCTCTCTCTCTCTCTCTCTCTCTCTCTCTCTCTGCCTCTCTCTCTCTCTCTCTCTCTCTCTCTCTCTCTCTCTCTCTCTCTCTCTCTCTCTCTGTCAGTGTCTCTCTCTCTGTCTCTCTCTCTGTCTCTGTCTCTCTCTGTCTCTGTCTCTCTCTCTCCCATTTCTTCTTTCTCATGGTGTTTTTCCCCTTTGGTTCTAATTCTTCTTTATAGTATGACTAATGTGGAAACATGTTTCATATGATTGTACATATGCAGCCTATATCTGACTACATGCCGTTCTGGGGAAGAAGGGAAGAGAGAGGGAGAGAAAACTTAGAACTCAAAATCTTATAGAAGTGAATGTTGAAAACTAAAAACAAACAAATAAATAAAATTATGGGGGGGGAAGAAAAGATCAGTTTACATCACAACCTTAAAGAGGGCAATGTCAAAGAACATTCAAATTACTGAACAATTGCACTCATATCACACACCAAGAAGGTTATGGTTAAGATTCTACAAGTTTGACTTTAGCAATATGTGAATCAAGAATTACCAGAAGTGCAAACTGGTTTTTGAAGAGGCAGAGGAACTAGAGATCAAATTGCCAACATTTGTTGGATTACAGAGAAAGCAAGAGTTCCAGAAGAGGAAAAAAAATCTACTTCTGCTTCATTTACTACATTAAAGCCTTTGACTGTATGAATTACAACAAAATGTGATGTCATCAAAGAGACAGGAATACCAGATCATCTTCCTTGTCTCCTGAGGAACCTATATGTGAGTCAAGAAGCAACAGAACCAACTATGGAACTGATTGGTTTAAGATTGGAAAAGGTGTACAACTAGGTTGTATATTGTCACCTTATTTATTTAATTTATATCCTGTGAAATACCAGACTGCATGAATCAAAAGCCAGAATTAAGATTGGTGGAAGAAATAGCAATAATTTCAGATGAAGTGAAGAATTAAGAAGTCTCTCGATGAGGGCAGAAGAGAAGAATCTAATAGCTGGCTTGAAGGCTAATCAGATGGGCTAATATGACAGAAAAGGAAAATGACAAATATTGGAGGAGAATGTGGAAAAATTGGGACACTAATGCACTGTTGGTGGAGTTGTGAACTGATCTAACCATTCAGGAGTGAAATTTGGAACCATGCCCAAAGGGCTATCAAACTTCATACCATTTGGCCCAGAATTACCACTAGTAAGTCTGTATCCCAAAAAGATTAAAAAAAAAAAAAAAAAGGTAAAACGACCTACAAGAATAAAAATATTTATAACAGCTCTTTGTGGCATCAAAGAATTGAAAATGGAAAGGATTCTTATCAGTTGGGGAAATGGTTGAACAAGCTGTGTTATATGATTGTTGTGGAATAATACTGTGCAATAAAAAATAATGAGCAACGTGCTTTCAGAAAAACATGAGAAGACTTATGTGAACTAATGCAAAGTGAAGCTAGAACCTGGAAAACAGTGAACACAGTAACAGCAACATTGTATGATGAACAACTGTTAATAATTTAGCTATTATGAGCGATAAAATTATTTAAGACAATTCCAAAGACTTACCATGAAAAATGCCATCCAAGAACTGACGGAGTCTGCATGGAGATGGAAGCACACTTTTTAAAAAACCTTTTTTCTTGTCCTTTCAAAATACTTTTTGTTTTACCTTATGGCTAATGTGGAATTATGTTTTGCCTGACTGCAAAGGTATAATTAGTATCAAACTGCTTGCCTTCTCAAGGAGTGGGAAGGATAGGGAGGAAAGGAGGGAGAGAATTTGGAACTCAAAACTTAAAAAAAAAAACGAATGTAAAAAATTGTTTTTACATGGAATTGTGGGGAGGGGAAACAGTCTTTAAAAATAGTACCTACCTCCCAGAGTTGTTTGTGAAAGCTAAATGAGATAACATCTGTATTTTGTAAATCTTAAAGAGTTCTAGAAATGCTAGTTATTATCATATAATATTATATAGGGAATCATAATTGTTCATAAAAGGTATGGGTATGGACATTAGAAGAAAGAGATAGAAAAATAGTACAAAGGAGGGGAACCTAAAGAATAAAAGTAAGGTGGTAGAAAGCACTAGAAAAATTCAGATGGTTACAGGCCAATGAGCATTCAGCCTCAAACTGTGTTCCAAAAAGGAACTGAAAACAATAATCTATTAGGCACCAAAACAGTGAAATTGTTCTCATTTAAATGAATCATCTATGGCAATGATAGAAAATTTTATGCTATAATCTTATGTTTTTGAGATGAAACTTATGCACAGTATGTCAGATACTGGTCATCTTTTACACCTTATCATTGAATCACTAGCAGAGGCAGCCCCTGAGCAAATAGCAAAGGAACAGAGTTTGGCTTTGGGGATGAGGAACATTTCTCCTCCTTTCAGAGCCCCTATTTTGTGTGCCATTTTAGCAAGCTGTTGCTCTCAGATAGTTGCTATAGTAGGTTGGGAAACTGGAAAGAACTCATAAATTCATCCCCTTTTGTTAGTTTACAGCTCCTGACATATTTTCCCTTTTTAGGGTATTTATTTGCATTATTTTAATAAAGGACTTTTGATGGCTGAATAGGTTTAAAGGCTGAAAAGAATGCATTGCTAATGGAAGAAATTCAGGTACTTGTGAAGAATAGTCAAGATTAAGGGCCAAGAGAAATGTTTCTACTTTGGAGAATAACCTATATGGTTATCCAGATAAAAAAAAAAAGTCTCTTTTACTCGGAAAAAAATTGATCCCAGGAAGATCAAAGGGGTATAGGTTAAAGTTCTAGGTTTACAAGTTTGTTTATACATCTGAGATTATGTAGAGAAAGAACAAAACTTCAACAGGTCTCACTTTAAGACTATAGACATTCAGCCACAAAAATACATGAAATCATTATGGAGTCACTACAAAACTATGTTCTGTTTATCCTTTTCAGTTTGTTGTAAACACTGTTCTTATTGATAGTGTATGTTCTCTCAGGTGCTCCTCAAATCACACGAGGAAGAACTGTCTACTTGCTTTAATAAGTCAATGGAAACACTGACTACGCATTTATTTTGTTCGTGGCACAGTGCTCGAGTCTGAGGATAAAAAGTTCAAAACAAAACAGTCCCTTCCTTCAAGGAATTCATGTTTCTGTGTAATGGGTATCATATGGCCGGTCTTCTCAATAGGTGGGGGAGGGACAGAAAGGAGGGAGACAACTTGGAATTCAAAGTGTAAAAAAAAACTTAAAAATAAAGGAATGAATGAATAAATATTTTTTAAAAGGAATTTATTATGTTCCACAGGGTGAATACAGCATGTACCCAGAGTACCGGATTTTTGAGCAAGAAAGCTTTGGCTTTGATCCCACCTGTTAGCCTTGCCACTTTGGACACATTTCTTAATCTCTCTGGGTCATAGTCTCTTTACCTATAAAATATTGGGGATGGATTACATTTTAATTCATTAGAATACAATCTCCTTGAGGGCAGGAACTGGGCCGTTGTGGTACAGTGCATAGAAAGCTGGACTCGGAATCAGAAAGACTTGAGTTCAAATCCTGACATAGATACTTACTAGCTTTGAAACCTGGGAAAGTCATTTATCCTCTTCCAGACTCAGTCTCATTATCTGTAAGATGGGGGATGATTATAATACCTATTTCATAGAACTGCTGTAGGAATCAAATGAGATATCTGTAAAGCGGTTTGTAACCCTTCAAGAGGCATATGAATGTTAGTTGACTCATAGTGGTAAGTGCTTATATCAATTGATATAACCTCTAAACTTTAAAGCTTTGATGAGAGGACTCAGTAAATAAATAGAATATAATTCAAAGAAGAGAAAAACACTAATAACAGTGACCTTCTGAACAGGCTTCTTGTAGAAGGCTCTGTCTAACCTGATCCTTGAAGGAAGCTAGATATTCTAAGAAACAGAATTGAGGAGGGAATGCATTCCAGACATGGGGATGGGAGATGAAATGTTGAGTTCAGGGATCATAGATCAAGACCTGGAAAGAATTCATGAAGTCATTAGGTTGAACCCTCTCATGTTATAGATGAGGTATCTGAAGTCCAGCGGTGAAATGATTTGCCCAAGGTCATACAAATGATGATCAGTGGCAGAGAAGAGATTGGAACTGAAGACCTCTGACTCCAGAACCAACACTCATTCCACCAATCCGAATGAATAGGCCAGTTTGACAGAACTGGTATTTTTTTGACAGAACTGATATCAAGTTTCATACAGTTCACCAGTTTTTTGTTCACTGGGTTAACCTAGATCCTCCCTGTATTTATACACTTTCTGGACCCTCAGCCTCTTCATTTTATGTATTTTACTGTCTTTTCTACTTTCATTTCTTTTCTTTTTATCCTATATTTTACCTTCACCAAATGTATCCTGTATCATATGATCTAAGGATACTGACGTCCTACAGTGGGAACACACTTGTGTTGGCACCATCTCCAGGTCCAATGGGAGCATTAATCCCTGACAGAATCAGTTTCCTAATCTTCTCTCTGGTGTGAATTTTGCTCCAGCCTTTTCAGTCTTACTCTCTAGCTGTTCTTACCTGCTGTGGGTCCTGCTCAATGCAGGAAGTCTTACTTATTGCCTCTGATTCATTGTTCTCCCACCTGTCTGATTTGCCCCTACATCACAGCTGAAGCTGGTTCTATTTTTCAAAGGCTCTTCAACTTTTGTTCTAAAACGACCTCTGAGCTTAAAGTATATTAAACTATGTGAAGATGCAGGAATTTCAGATCTGGAGTCACAAAGACAAGTTCAAATTCTACCTCGGATACTTACTAGCTGTGTGATTTTAGGCATATCACATAACCTCCATTTGCCTCAGTCTCCTCAATTGTAAAATGGGGATTATCATGGCACTTAACTTCCACGGTTGTTGTGAGTATCAAATGAGATAATATTTGTAAATCATTTAGCACATAGCAGACAATATACTAGCTGTATTATTATTGTTTTCATTTTTACTATTAATATAATACCTTGTTTTAAATGTTAAAAGTATAACACCTAAGAACCACAAAAACAGAAAGAGGAATGAAGACAATTTTCTTACCAGGTAAGATCACTTCTGGTAATGTGATCTACAACTTTATGATTCTTTCCATTGATCTTGACAAGGTTACTATTCAGTCTACATAACTCATTATTCACAAACTCTCCAACCTCTCTCATTTTAAATAACCTTTTTTCCATCAAGCATACTTTAATATCTGTAGAAAAAAATTATAGTGCTGTCAGGGAAACCTTGGACTTGGAATCTACTAACTTGGGTTTGATTCTTGGCTTTGTCTTTTAACAGCTGTATGACCCCTGGGAATCCATTTAATTTTTCTATGCCACTTATATAAAATGGGAGACATTACAATATAATTCACTACAATTTCTATTAAAGAGTTATGAGGAAAGCACACATTTGGTCTACTATTTTTCTTGAAGTTTTGATCAATGACAGGACATTCAACTGGAAATAATTCCACTACCTTCTTCCTCTACGCTTCAGCTCCCTCCTTCCATTTTGCAGAATGGCTGAGACGAGCTATCCTTCATTCTCTAGACTTTGCTTCCATGCTCCAACATCAGTATGTTGCCCCTTCCTCTACATGTTAGATCCCTTTTATATGTTGTCTTTCCCCATTATAACGTAAGCTCCTTGAGGGACTGTCCTTTGGCTTATATTTATATCCTCCATACTATGCCTGGAACATTGTTGTTCAGTCATGACCATCACTTGGTGACCCCATTTAGGGTCTTCTTGGCAAAGACGCTGGAGCCGTTTGCATTTTCCTTCTCCAGCTCATTTTACAAATGAGGAAACTGAGGCAAATGGGGTTAAGTGACTTGCCAAGAGTCACACAGCTAGTAAGTGTCTCAGGTCAGATGTGAACTCAGAAAGAGGAGTCTATTCGACTGCAGGCGTTCTATTCATTGTGCCACCTAGCAGGTTAGAAATAAGGGGGTTGTTTTCTTTTGTTTATTTCTGTTGTAGCAGCTCATGCAGCAGCCTTTGCCATTGCTGCAGGATTGCTGGCAGCTGTCACCAGCTGTTGCCCTCCTCCTCTGGATTCCTAATGCCATCTCTAGGTTTCTTTAAGTCTCAATAAATGAGCAAGACTTGGGGATAGTCATCTGGTTGGTGAAGGAGGAGTGGGAATTGGGAAAGCAAACTGAAATGAGTGCAAGGGTGTTTTTTAAACCTTAAAAAGACTATGGAATTTGGCCACATGTGTGGAAGGAACGGGGGGAGAGAAGGAGAGGAAAAAAGAATATTGCTTGGACAGTGAGGCAGGGAAGAAATAAATTAAATAATTCAATCATCATAATGTAAATAGGAGGAACAGGGCGTGGGGCCTTCCACTGAGAAGTACTTGGTGATAAAAAGAACAGAAAACATTTTTGTGTAAAAGAAAAGATTTCTGTTAATTATTAAATGGTAAAGTTATGACTGTTAAAGATGAGAATTGATAGCTAAAGAGTAACAAAAGAACCTTGTTTTAAAATATGCTACTAGCATTATATATGCATATATTATATTGTCATAATATTAAGTTATATATTATAATATGCGTTATATATATTAAGAAACAGTTTTCAAATAAGATTTGGACAAAAATTATCTGTGGTATATTATGTAAAGATTCAAATCCCTTTGTGAATGAAAAATGATTCCTCACTTGTGTGGGAACAGTTTAATATTTTAAATAGGCAGGGAAAGATGTTTCATTTATTAAAAACTAAACAAATGAATTTTGAGAACACACTTTCAAGGTGATGTGTCAGTGATGGATGCTCACGGTAAAGTCTTCAGAGCTACAAGCATGATGTATATTTTACTCCATTTGTAAGTAACTATTTTTTTTTTGGCTGAGGGTAAAACTTTAGCAACAACAAAAGTAAATCATACAAAAATTTAGAGACTGAGGTAATCTTTTTAAGGACTATTGATTTGATAGGAAGAACTTGGAGAGCTGTGAATTTGTAAGTGAAACCTCAACCTCTGAGAGTCGGGAGGCTCTCATTTAATGTATGAGAGCTAGGAAGAAGAACTGATGGGTAGAAAAACCTGAGTTAGGAGCATGAGGGTGGAGAAGAATTGAAGACAGTTCAGAGCATAGATGACCATTTGTCAAGTATATAATGTTGATGGAATTATTATTCAGTCACAGGGGGACTAAATGGACAGTCATCTAACACCATGATTCTGAGATTTTGTGATCAGACTTGGATTATTGCAAAATAATGTTGGTGTGCAGTTGGCATAAAACTTTTTTGCAGATTATCTATTTGTGGTGTGAAATTAGTGTTGCTGATTTTTGCAACAAAATGATAGTGTTTGCATATAATTAAAGTGTTGTTGATTTTATGGTAAAGTTGATGTGTTGTTTACTTTTGTGGCAGTGTTAGTATGTTGTTGGCATGTAATTGGTGTGTTGTTATATATTATTATATACAAAGACTTAGAAAGCTAAGTCTTTCTTTTTTCCAGATAATTGTTGTACAATATTGTTACTGTATACAATATTCTCCTGGTTCTGCACACTGGATTTGACATCAGTTCACATAAGTTTTCCCAGGATTTTCTGAAATCTTCCCCTTCATCATTTCTTATAGCAGATAGCATTTCTTCAAATTTACGTAGCAATAGGCATGATCTCATGTGAACCTTGGGACAGACCTATGAGTACTTACCGCATAAGTGAGGTATCATCTTTCATTCACAAAGAGATTTGAAACTTTATATAATATACTACAGATAATTTTTGTCCAAATCTCATTTGAAAACTGTTTCTTCATATATATAATACATATTGTAAGAGCAGCTAGGTGGTGCAGTGGATAGAGCACCAGTGCAGGAGTCAGGAGGACCTGAGTTCAAATCTCACCTCAGACACTTGACACTCACTAGTTGTGTGATCTTGGGCAAGTCACTTAACCCCAATTGCCTCATCCTGGGTCATCTCCAGTCATCCTGATGAATATCTGGTCATTGGATTCAGATGGCTCTGGAGGAGAAGTGAGGCTGGTGACCTGCACAGCTCTCCCTCACTCAAAAACAAAGTCAAGTGCAGGTCATGTCATAATTTCTCTGAGGGCATGATCTTCAACAAGGAAGGATGAACACACACGCATATTATAATACATAACTTAATATTATGATTGTGTAATATATGCATATATAATGTTAGTAGCATATTTTAAAACAAGGTTCTTTTGTTATGCTTTAGCTATCAATTCACATCTTTAACAGCCACAACTTTACCATTTAATAATTAATGTAAAGCTTTTCCTTTACACAAAAATGTTTTCTGTTCTTTTTATCACCAAATTGTAGTGCACATTACACTATGAATGAGTTTCTAAACATCACATGAAACCACCTTCAAACTTTTGGGTTGTACCTACAGAAGAACAATCTGGAAGACAGAATAACTAAGTACTCACATTTTGCCCACCTCAGACTCCCTATTATTTTAATGTTCATTGTTTAGGACAAAGAAATTTTTGTTTCAAGAACCCCCTTTCTAATTACATTCATGAATTTTTGATCAATTCTTCATGGACACCACTAAGAATCAGCTCAAGTGTCACCCATATCAAGATCTTTCTTGATTTTCCCTAGTTGTCAGTGTTCCTGTCTCCTCATCAACACCAAATCAAGAAGGTTTTCAGATCAATAGTTTGGTACAAGAAAACATGGGGCTCAAAACAAGAAAATAAAGCAAGCTAGCTTTACTGAGGCTTAAGTCAGTGAGATTACTGTATGCCTTACACACCCACTCTTATGTGTGGTTTGTCCTTCTTTCCAGAAAAGGACCATGACATCAGAGAGATGATAACATGACTTGTAATTGAATTTTATTTGAGTGAGGGAGGGCTGTGCAAAGTCACCAGCTTTACTTTCTCCTGCAGAAACATCTTGGTCCACTGTCTAGGTATCTATCAGAACAACTGGAGATGGCCCAGGGTTTCTGTTAAAGTTTTACCACTCTGAGTGAGACAGTTCAAATTTACTCTTTAAGAAGTGAGTTGGGAGGTAGAGCCAAGATGGTGGAGTAGAAAGACACAAAAATGCAGGCTTTCCCCACACAGCCCATAAAATACCTGTAGAGAGGGACTCTCAACAAATTTTGGGGCAGCATAAGTGGAGAACGTTTGTGGAGGAGATTTCCAGCCCAGGGTGACCTGAAAGGCTCATGGGAAATGTCTGTTGTCTGTTGCACCAGACACAGAGTGGAGCCCAGCCTTGGCTGGGCAGCTCTTGAAGAGCTCTCAGGGGCGGAATCTCCAGTCAGGGAATCCCCAGTCCCAGTAGCAGCGGGTTCTCAGATCCCTCAACCCACAGGTGCCAAAGTTCAGTGAAGGAGTTTTTCCAGCTGGCCAGGAAGGGAGAAGGGCCTTCCCACAGCTCCGGCCTCAGGCAGCTGCCCACAGAGGCCACCTCAGGCAGACAGCAGCAGTTCTCACAGCAGCCCTTACAGCAGCCCGCGACCATTGTTGGATCATAAAAATCCCTGGGGGCACTGAGAATCTGGTCTTTCCTCAACCCTGTGTGGAGGCCCTGAGGGAGCAGGTCTTTGTCTCACACTGAATGGTGGCCCTGTCCCCACAGCTTGACTGCATCCCACCCCACCAGTGCTGGCTTGAAGGAACTGGAGGCCAGGTGGCTGTGGAGAGAGGAAACTCTGCTAAGATTCTGGGCACAAAAATCCCTCCCTGTGACCAGACCAGTACATGCTTGATTGTGCCACCTTGGAGGAACTGAGATTTTACAGATTGCCAGAGTATACCCTACTCTTGACAAAGGATCCAAAAGTCAAGTAACTGGTTGGGAAAATGCCCAAAAAAGGGAAAAAAAATAAGACCATAGAAGGTTACTTTCTTGGTGAACAGATATCTTCTCCCATCTATTCAGATGAGGAAGAACAATGCTTACCTTCAAGTAAAGACATAAAAGTCAAGGCTTCTGTATCCCAAACAACCAAAATAAATATTCAATGGTCTCAGGCCATGGAAGACCTCAAAAAGGATTTTGAAAATCAAGTAAGAGAGGTGGAGGAAAAACTGCGAAGAGAAATGAGAGAGATGCAAGAAAAGCATGAAAAGTGAATCAATGTCTTGCCAAAGGAGACCCAAAAAAATGCTGAAGAAAATAACACCTTTAAAAATAGGCTAACTCAATTGGCAAAAAAGGTTCAAAAAGCCAATGAGGAGAAGAATGCTTTCAAAAGCAGAATTAGCCAAATGGAAAAGGAGGTTCAAAAGCTCACTGAAGAAAATAGTTCTTTCAAAATTAGAATGGAACAGATGGAGGCTAATGACTTTATGAGAAACCAAGAAATCACAAAACAAAACCAAAGGAATGAAAAAATGGAAGATAATGTGAAATATCTTATTGGAAAAACAACTGACCTAGAAAATAGATCCAGGAGAGACAATTTAAAAATTATGGGACTACCTGAAAGCCATGGTCAAAAAAAGAGCCTAGACATCATCTTTCATGAAATTATCAAGAAAAACTGCCCTGATGTTCTAGAACCAGAGAGCAAAATAAGTATTCAAGGAATCCACCGATCACCTCCTGAAAGAGATCCAAAAAGAGAAACTCCTAGGAACATTGTGGCCAAATCCCAAGTCAAGGAGAAAATATTGCAAGCAGCTAGAAAGAAACAATTCAAGTATTGTGGAATTACAATCAGGATAACACAAGATCTAGCAGCTTCTACACTAAGGGATAGAAGGGCACGGAATAGGATATTCCAGAAGTCAAAGGACTAAAACCAAGAATCACCTACTCAGCAAAACTGAGTATAATACTTCAGGGGAAAAAATGGTCTTTCAATGAAATAGAGGACTTTCAAACATTCTTGATGAGAAGACCAGAGCTGAAAAGAAAATTTGACCTTCAAACGCAAGAATCAAGAGAAGCATGAAAAGGTAAACAGCAAAGAGAAATCATAAGGGACTTACTAAAGTTGAACTATTTACATTCCTACATGGAAAGACAATATTTGTAACTCTTGAAACTTTTTTCAGTATCTGGGTAGTTGGTGTGATTACACACACACACACAGAGACAGAGAAGAGACAGAGACAGAGACAGAGAGCACAGGGTGAATTGAATAGGATGGGATTATATCTTTAAAAAATGAAATTAAGCGGTGAGAGGGAAATATATTGGGAGGAGAAAGGGAGAAATGGAATGGGGCAAATTATCTCTCATAAAAGAGGCAAGTAAAAGACTTTTCAGTGGAGGGAGAAAGAGGGGAGGTGAGAGAAAAAACATGAACCTTACTCTCATCACATTCAACTAAAGGAAGGAATAAAATGCACACTCATTTTGGTATGAAAACCTATCTTACAATACAGGAAAGTGGGGGAGAAGGGGATAAGCAGGTGGGGGGTGATGATGGAAGGGAGGGCAGTGGGAGGAGGGAGCAATTTGAAGTCAACACTCTTGGGGAGGAACGGGATCAAAAGAGAGAACAGAAACAATGGGGGGCAGGATAGGATGGAGGGAAATATAGTTAGTCTTACATAACATGACTATCATGGAAGTCATTTGCAAAACTACACAGATATGGCCTATACTGAATTGCTTGCCTTCCCAAAGGGAATGGGTAGGGAGGGAGGGATGAAGAGAAGTTGGAACTCAAAGTTTTAGGAACTGTTAAGTATCGTTCTTGCAACTAGGAAATAAGAAATACAGATAATGGGGTATAGAAAGTTATCTAGCCCTACAGGACAAAAGAGAAGATGGGGATAAGGGAAGGGAAGGATGTTAGGAGAGAGGGCAGATTGGTGATAGGGGCAATTAGAATTCTCGGTGTTTTGGCGTGGGGGAGGGGAGAAAGGGGAGAAAATTTGGAACCCAAAATTTTGTGGAAATGAATGTTGAAAAGTTAAATAAATAAATTTTTTTTAAAAAGTGAGTCAAGGGATGGCCTCTTTAATTAAAAAAAGAAAGAAAACCAAACTTGCAGGGGAAGATCCTCAAGGTTGCTCGCCAAAAGAGAAACAGTTACTATTTATATTCACTCTGAGCCAGGAGGGCCCCAAAATAACCATTAAGTGGTGCTTGGGCAGGGTAGGGACCTATTATCATCCAGTCAATGAGATCCAGAGTGAGCTGGATTTAAGGCTTGGTCTTTGAGAGAGAAATCTAACCAGTAAATCCCAAGTTAACTAGGCAGATTTCAGCCATCAACTTTTACTTTCCTTTGGGCAGAACGCCCTCAGAAAGGAGAGGGGAGGAGAGGAGGAGCTGAGTTGCCCAATTGGAATTGGCCAGCTGGGTCCCCATTCAGGCAGCTCGAACTACTTACAGGATGTAGTTTGTCCTTCATTCTTGAAGTGAACCATGGCATCAGGGAGATGATGACCTGACTTGCAACTGAATTTTATTTGAGTGAGGGAGGGCTGTGCAAAGTCACCAGCCTCACTTTCTCCTCCAGAGCCATCTGGATCCAGTGGCCAGATAGAGATCAAGATGACTGGAGATGATCCCTACACACCCTATGTGTGTAGAATAAGTTGAATTCCCATAGAAGAATGTAAGTTTCCTGTCACTGTAGGCACCCTAAGTTTTGGGTCCTAAGCTGCCACAACAGCCAATGAAGAATTAGGTGACTAGCTAGAGGCAAACTAACTGGAGCCTGACTATGTTAAATGACTCCTTCTCTCTCAAAGGGTTAAGGTTAGTGAGAACAATGGCTGTTTGTTACAAAAGTGTCATCATGTTGTTGGCATGTAATCAGTGTGTAACTGGCATATTGTGTTCTTTTGCAGTAAACTGTTACCATGTTGGTGTGTAGTTGGTGTGAAATTTTTTCACAAATTATGAGTTGGTGGTGTGAAATTAGTGTTATTGACTTTTACAACAAAGTGGTAGTGTTGGCATAGTTGGCATGTAATTAACATGTTGATTTTCATGGCAAAGTTGATAATAGTTATTTATTTCTGTGGCAAAGTGTTAGTTTGTCATTGGCATATAATTGTGTGTTGTTAATGTCAGATTTTCATATTGTGATTTTGGCATGTAATTGACGTGTAATTAGGGTGTCATTAATGTAATTGATATGTGGTATACCACTTTTGTGGTATGTCATGCGAGAGTGCTGATTTTCATAATAAAGTGTTACCGTGTAATTGGTGTGTAATTGGCATGTTGGCTTTTCATGATGTGTACTGGTTTTCCCATAGTAAAATGTTAGCATGTTATTGTCATGTAATTGGTATGTTTGCTTTTCATAGTAAAGTGTTATCACGCTGTTACGTAATTGGTTTTTCCATGGAATGTGTTAGCATGAGATTGGCATGTTGGTTTTGTGGCGTGTTGATGCTAGAGTGTTGATTTTTCATGGTAAAGTGTTAGTGTATAATTGGCATGTTCATTCATTGTGATAGTATGTTGTTTTTTGTAGTAAAATGTTAGCATATTGGTGTGTATTTTGTGCAATAAAGTCTTAGTAGGCTGTTGGTGTGTTGCTTACTTTGACAGTAAAATTTTAGCATTGGCATTTTGTTGGCTTTGACATTGTGATGTTGGCATGTTACAGTGATGTCAGTGTGTTGTTGGTTTTGACATGATGGTGGTATGTTGTTGGCAGGTATTAGCTTTATGATGTGATGTTGGCATGTTATTGACATGAATCATGTTCTTTGTGTATGGAAGTTTCTCTTCTTTCCTTCTTCTTTGCCAAATTTCTTATTGGATAGGTTTTCTTCTCACGTCTCCCAAGCTAAGGAGAGACACTTGGGGCAGGACAATTGTTTCCTTAGGTTGCTAAGACCAATGGCACATACACATTCTGAGACAGTAGTGGAACATATATTTAGTATTTATCTGTGTTTTGATGAAGGCTGATATGCTCACAGAGTAGCAGAGAGATGAAGATCACAGAAGTACAAAAGTACAAAAATCCCTCCAGTATCCTTGGGGATACTTTTTTTAAGCTGGAGTTTTTTATATAAGAGGGAAACACTGACAGGATGTCCAGCAGGATTCTCCTGGCCAGAGGCCCCATCAATGTGGTTGGTAGACTTCGGGAATTTAGACATTGAGAGGATTGAGACTTCAGTGGACTATTTAGGACATTGATGTGCTGGGTAACTGGGTAACTGTGTCTGATTAACGCAATCCTTCCCCCCACCCCACCTTTATAAAAAATTCCATGTCTTGCAAAAAAGCAGCAGTTGTTCTCCCTCCCTGAAATGACCCATTAGACATCCAGTCACTTCCAAGCTAAAACACATCTGTGGAAGACTGTCATAAAGTATCTCCACTTGATATTTGAGGATAAATCTAGAATAAAGATTCAGTTTAGCTGAACCCCATTTTCTTAGCCCCTTTCCCAGTAATCATCTAAAATAGATGTAAGGTGAAAATTCTCCATCTGCCACGTACTTAGTAGACTTCCATTCCTAAGGATTCAGAAGAGCTAAGTTACACAAATGCTTTGTAGAGTGATAAAAGACTTAAAAATAACTCTTTCAGTAAAGAGAATCCTGGGCTTTAGAGTCAAAGGAGCAGACTCTCTGGCAGATATTACCAAGATTGAAAGACCTTGAATATGGGACCAGTGATGGGTTCTGCCTCTGTCATCTGAGGCTGGCATCAGCAAGCTCATTATTTTCTCATTACAAGCTATAGGGGAGTGAATTTTTCAGCCAAAACAAATCTTAAAGAGCATATTCCAAGTCAGTTGGTTGTGATCTGTGTCAATGGAAGGAGTACCTAGATCAATGAAATAATAGATCACTTAAGTATTGATTTTCTACATATTTATATATGTATATAATGATTGTCAAATCTATGTGGAAAATAGCACATTCTCTGTACTATGATTTCCATTGCTCACCTCTCAACCAAACTTGCACAAAATAGAAGCTAGAGGAATAGAGAGGGGGGATAGGTATGAAAGGTATGGCAGAGTTGGAAGCAACCAAGGACTCAAGATGAAAAATGCTCTCCACCTCCAGAGAGAGAGCTGATAAGCTCTCAGTATATATTGAAGCAGAAAATGTCAACTGGCATTGATAGGAGTTTCCTCACCTGGGAGTTTCCATTACCAATGAAACCACAAGTCCATTCTTGATCCCAATAGAAAATGTCCACTCACTGAGATAATTTGGAGGGAATAAAAGGTACTTATTAAAAAATATTCATATGACAACTACAGTCAAGAGCCCTTGGCCTATACAATGTCAGACATCTAGAATATTGACTACATCTTTAAGTTTTCATCTAAGTCAACTTCAACAAATCAACCTCACAAGGACAAGACAGGAGTGGTATGGGTTTTCCTTTGAAAAAGACCTAAAATTACACTGTACAGAAAGTACAGTATGAGTCATCAATTCAAAATGGTACTCCCCCCAAAAAGCTAATGTGATCTTAGGGCATTTGTTGTTGTTTAGTTGTGTCTTAACATTTGTGACCCCATTTAGGGTTTATGTGGTGAAGATACTAGGGTGGTTTTCTACTTCTCTGGCTCATTTTCACAGATAAGAAAGCTGAGGCAAACAGGGTTAAGTGATTTGCCCAGGGTCACACAGCTAGTAAGTGTCTGAGATTGGGTTTGAGAACTTAGTTCCTCTTGACTCCATGGTCAGGAGTCATTGTGCCACGTAGCTGTCCCAAGAGGAACATAGTTGCAAGAACTAGGGAAGAAATATTCCCACAGTATTCTTCCCTATTCAAACCACGTATGGAATTCTGTGTTTAGCATAGGGACCACTTTTTAAGAAACACAGTGGCAAGATAGAGGCTGTCCAGAAGAGGACAACCAAACTTTTGAGGCAATTGCGTGATCAAAGATTTTAAGCTGAAAGGGACCTTGGAAGTGATCTCGTCCAACCTCCTTTTTTTATAGTAAATGAAGACACTGAGGCCTAGAAAAACTAAATAACTGGTCCAAGGTCACTTGGTAGTAAATGGCAGAGCCAGGATTGAAATGCTTATCCTCTGATGCCAAATCCAGGACTCTTTTTACTTCACCACACAGGAATGGAAGTCACATTGTTTGAGGATTCGTTAAAGGAATCAGGTATGCTTATACTGGAAGACAGAAGACAAGTATTTGAAAGGCTGTTGTGTAGAAGAAGAAATGGTCACTGTCAACAAGCATGTATTAATCTATGTGCTAAATACTTTAAGTGCTAAGTATACCGAGAAAGGCAAAAAGAGTTTCTGAACCCAAAGAGTTTAATTTCTAAGGTGACAGACAACATATAAATAAATAGCATTATAATATATATGTATATATATAAGATTCAAACAGCATAAATGGAAGTCTATTGATTTGTTCTGCTTTGTCCTACTCTACAGACCTTGGAACAAAAGATGTAGTTTGCAGGGCAGGGTAGACCTTAGTAAATAGAAGCGTGACCCTCATTATTGGTCTAACAAAAAAAGCTACAAAGACCAAGAATTTGTATATGCAGCAATTAAGAAATAAGGTTTTGGTAGTCACTTAGCAAATATTCTACATAATCTATATGAAATATAAATTTGTTGTTATATAGCATTATCTGCATAATGCTGTATTGGTTATTGAGTGAAATACCAAGAAGCACAGTGCTAGATACTTGATCTCCACCAAATTTGTAGTCTAAGATTTAGATACACAAATATATCTATTTTTAGTGACAAAATATCATTAAGGATAATAATAGAAGAAACCCCAGAACAATAGAGGTTTAAAGGCAAATGACCACAGAAAAGCAAACAACGTAAGGTGAGCAAGAACAAAGAATTTATAATCAAGTAGCTCAGTTGTCTAGTGCAGAATGTGAATAGTTTCATGATTCAGTCCTTTGATAAGCCAGTTAACTAAATCATTGGTCATAAACAAACCCTGGCTAATCTCCTTGCAAAATGCAGGAGTTTGGTCACAAGTTATTTTGTTGATTGTCTAGACTTCAAAAAGTGACGGGAAAAAAGTGTTAATGAAGATTAAGTTTAAAAGTGTCCTGGTCCTTTGTGTGTGTGTGTGTGTGTGTGTGTGTGTGTGTGTGTGTATGTTTTGGGTTTTTGGTTTGTTTTTTTACAGTCATTGTGTTGCTAACCATCGTCCACTACACTCCTGGGAAAGCGTGGCAGGTACAGATGATATCAGCAAAGCCCACCTTCTGTTTGTCTTTTAACACATGAGCAGTTCACATGTGGCTAAATTCACTATTGACAATAAACAGTCTCTTGTGAAAGAATAGATTCTTTCCTTACTACCTTTAAATAAGGTCATTAAAATGTTTTAAATATAAACTAAAGAATATTTTCATAATTACCCACCAACCATCAGAAATTCTTGGCCTCTCTCTCTGGTGTCTAGAGATCTACAACTTCAGGGAATTGGTGAGTTGCTGAGGTCCCTTGTATCTCTAGGTGTAATGAATCTACTGCAATTTTTATTCAACTTAGCTTCCTGATAGAAATAGTCCTTATCAAGACAAACCTTTGTACTAGACCATTTTTCACTCTCTAAAAACAAGATTCTTTAAAAGGTATTAGGTATCTTTTGATTTTTAGACAGGGGAGAGAGGAAACATTACTATCTCATTCATATTATACCTAAAACCTTTCATTTTTAACAGGCTACCTTTAGGAATCACTTCTTTTCCCCTCTTCTCTTTAAAAAAAAAAAAAAGACATTTAAAAAATAAAATTCTTACAATCTATAGGATGGCTAGCCAGAGAAGAAAAAACATGGTGTCTGTGTAATTTCTGATTAAAATAATCCCAAGTGTGTCTAGAAGTCAGTTCCTACCATCTAGAGCCAATTGTTAAATTTTCAGTGTGTATGCTTGGAAAATTAGCAAAGGCTATAAATTATGGCTTTGTTTATTGTTTTGTTGACTGCCTAAACTTTAGAAAGTGATGGAGAAGATGTTAATACAGGAGATTAAATTTAAAAGTGTGTCTTGCTTTTTCATAAAGCCAGATGTTAAACACTTACCTATTAAGAAGAAAGAAGATCCAGCAAAATCTGTTTTGGAACTTGGCCTCCTGGAAATATTTTCAAGCCCTAGTATGAAGAATTATTTTCTCAATGCTTTATTTCTCCTTTATTCAGTGATAGAATGCTTTATTCAATGCTACATGGGATTTGACCATTTTGATTTAACTAGTGACTAATCAGTAAATGAAAGAAGGCTATATTTTGGGTCCAAAAGCCTGCAATTCAATTCCCAAGGACCTTGGGATCAGTTTAACAATGAAATTTTTCTCAACTTTGGTTTCTTTTTCTATAAAATCAGAGGATTGGATTGGATGGTCTTGAGTTCTAATCCTATGAACTTTATTGAATGAACTGTTTGTAACTGATCAATTTAGCAACGCCATTGAAACTGTGTATATAAAAGGACTCTGCTTTCAGTATGGCACCAGCACTGACCAGTGTAGGGCTAAAATTCTCCATGGATGAAAGATAGCTCACCAAGTTCTGGGGAGGAGTTTATAGTTACTGAACACCAGCTGTCAAGGTAAAAAATATACGTAACTTCTCCAACTTATTTGGAACCAATGGTTACATTATTTTGTCCTTCTATAGTATCTCCTAAAGCTTCTTTACAAAATCATGGATTAAAACAGAAAGAGCCTTAAAAGACATCTAATCCAACCCTCTCACTCTATTGTTACAGTTGCTACTGCTGGTAACTTTTACAATGAAGTGTTAGTATTGGTGTGTAATTGGCTTGTAATTCACATGTTTTGCTGGCTTTCGCAGTAAAATGAAACAGTTGTTGCATGCAATTGATGTGTTGTTGGCTTTGACACTGTGATTGGTGTGTAAATGAAATGTTCATGTGTAATTGGTGGGCTTCTAACTTTGACGGAGGGAGGGAGAGAGAGAGAGAGAGAGAGAGAGAGAGAGAGAGAGAGAGAGATTGAGGTTAGTCCTCCTTAAATACCATGTCATATGAGATAATTACCCTTTGTTGACAGGGTTATTAAACTGATAAATCAGGACTTATATAAGATACAATATTCCTACATTTCAGCATGGCAATAGTTGCTTATGCTTTTGTGAAGAACATAGGGCTGTAAGACAGGTGATGGTTACAGAGAGGTGGATTCAGAACTAATGAATCAGAAAACCCAAAGAGCAGTGATTAATGGATGTACATCAATCTGGCATGGATTAGTGGAATACCATATAGAGTTATCATTGGGCCAATTTTCTTCAACATTTTTACCAGTGACATAGATGAAGGCATAGGCATTGTGTTTATCAGATTTGTAAAGGACACAAAGACAGAAGAAACAGCCCACCTATTTATGCATCAGGATGCAAAATATTTCAACAGGTTAAAACAATGGGTTGAGTCTGCTGAAATGCATTTCAGCAAAGATAAATGCAAAGTTTTACACTTAGGTTAAAAGTCCACTGAAAAAGTCCAGGATGAGGGAAAGATGGCTAGACAATAGCTATTAGGAAGGTTTCAGGGGTTTTGGTGGGCTGCCAGTTCATCATGTGGCAACAGTGGGACATGAGGGCCAAGTCAATTCAAATCTTATGTTTTGTTAATAAAGGAATAAAGTCCAGAGGAGGGCTTAACCACTATCATGCACTCACCTGGTCATACCACATTTAGAATATATTTAGTTTGGGGGCCCCATTTTCAGAAAACATAGTAGTAGACTGGAACATACCACAAAAGGGTGGCTGAGATGGTGAGAGCACTAGTTAAAAGAATGGGGAATATTCAGCATGAAAAGAAAACAGGAAGATCAGTACAGGAGAGCTGTCTTCAAGTATTTTAAGAGCAGGCAAGAGGACAAGGGAAAAGACTTGTTCAGCTTGATCCCAGAGGACACAACCTAAAGCAATGGATGGACATTTCAAAAAAGCGGATTAATTTCAATATAAAGAAAAACTTCGTCGTAATTAAAGCAGTCTAAAAAGTAGAATAGGCTGCCTCGAGAGTAATGAGTTCACTCTCACCAGAAGTCTTTCTTCAAGCAGAGGTAATATCAGTGACCATTTGCCCAGCATGTTGTGGAGCAGTTTGTACAGGCCTGATATAGAGGATATTCTTGTGTGGGTATGGGTTGAACTTCTGTAGTCCCCTCCATCTCTGAGATTGTTTCCTTAGATCTAGAGCCCATACTAAAGGCTGCAAAACTGACTATGGCCCCTAGAAAAATGACATCTTTTGCCATTGAATCACTTCCTACCAACTCAGAAAGTCTCCTGGTCAGTGATGGACATTTTTGTGTTCCAACCACCCATTCTCACTTAATCACTATCTAAATTTCCTCATAGATATATCATAATTACTGTAAGATTTGTATGTGGAAGGAAATTGATTGTTCATCCAGTCCAACTCCTCCATTTTATAGATCACAGAATTGAAGATTCAGAGCCAGAACAGACCCTGAAATTCATCTAGTCAGAAATATGATGGTAAATGTTTCATGACCAGCTCTCTGAGAGAAAATATATATCTATGATACACTTTGAATTCAATCTGCTTTACTAACATTTTCCCTGTTACTTTATTAAGTCTAGACAACCAAATGAAAATCAATTCCTGATGTGTTGTAGTATTTACCAATTTCTGGGGTATAAATGCTCACACTGAAAATTTAACTATTGGCTCTTGTTGGTACAACCAAATCTCTGTATCTAATCCAAAGCTATTGACAAGAAAACTGAGGCCCAGAGAAATTATGTGACTTGCTAATGGTTATAACAGGTAGTAGTAAGCCATATTGAGATTAAAATCCATTTCTTCTGACTCCAAATCCCACTGATCTTTCCACCATGTTCCTCTTCCCACTCACACCCTGGTAATAGGCAATACCCACAGTCCCAAGAGCAACAATAATTTTGTTGTTTACTCATTTTTTATTCATGTCTGACTCTCTGTGACCCTTTTGGGGCTTTTCTTGGTAAAGATACTTTGTCATTTCCTTCTCCAGCTCATTTTATAGATGAGAAAACTGAGGCAAACAGGTTAAATGACTTGCCTAAGGACACACAGCTAGTAAGTGTCTGAGGCCAGATTTGAACTCATGAAGATGAGTCTTCCTGACTCTTGGGTCAGCACTCCATGTACTGTGCTACCTAGTTGCTAATAACTCAGATGTGTGTGTATGTATATACACTCACACACACACACACACATATACACACACATATAAAACACTCAATGATTTCCAAATGGACAAAGACACAAAGAGTACCCCTTCTCACCAAACCATAAGGCTTTTCATCACAAGTCCTGTACATCAAACTTTTTATTTTTTTTAAATTTTATTTGTTTTCAGTGTTCTACAATCACTTCCACATATCTTAGATTTTTCCCCCTCCTTCCCTCCTTCCTCCCTACTTTCCTATTCCCTTCATGAGACAGCATACAGTTTTATATAGGTTCTACAATACATTCCTATTAAATACATTTTTACCTTAGTCATGTTGCATCGAAGAATTAAAATGAATGGGAGAAATCATAAAACAAACCAAAACATAATACAAAAGAAAATGATCTGCTTTATTCTGCAGTCAAATTCCATAGTTCTTTCCCTTGATGTGGAAGGCATTTTGCCTTAAGAGACCATTGGGAATTATTATTTAAGTCCTTGCATTGCAATGAAGTACTAAGTCTACCAGAAAAATTCCTTGCACACTGTGGTTGTTGCTGTGTACAAAGTTCTCCTAGTTCTGCTCCTTTCACTCAGCATCAGTTCATATAAGTCTTCCCAGGCCTCTCTGAAGTCTTCCTGTTCATCATTTCTTATAGCACAATAGTATTCCACTACATTCATATACCACAATTTATTCAGCCATTCCCCAATTGATCCTGTACATCAAACTTGATCAAACAAGCTCAAGATGATTCCCAAACAGAGACAAAACATTGAGAAAACCTTCATACTATTTCAGATTGAAGAGGATATGACACTGAATGAGGGACAGGGCCTGCATTTTGGTGCCTATACAGCCAAGCTTTACCCTTCTCTCTCTTCCCATACTCACCACCACTCACCACCCTTTCCCCCAATCTCACATCTGAATAGAAAATAAATGTAATACTTAGACCCAGGGGAGAGGAAATTAAAACTTGAATTCTTAATTCCTGGCAGACTTCATCGAGAAATAAAACTGACATGCAGCAAATAAACCCAAGGTCCTGTGCAATCTGCCCTGCCTACTTGCAGGGCAAGAATGGTATCGTGCAAATGTGAAAGGACAGTGCTTATTAGTGGCATTCTGTATTAAACTCAGATCTCACACTCAACACTGGCCCAGAACACAGAGGACAAACTGGCTCCCTCCTCCTGGGGCTTCAAACTAAAACCAGACTCCTTTTCAAAAAGAAATCCCTTGACAAGCAATGAGAGTCTGAAATTTCTAATGACTAAATTGCTGCTTAAATGTTCACACAAGTTTTTTTTCTTCTTCTAGGCTTCAAGGAAGGTGTTACAAGTCATTAAAATATGGGACACCTCCTGCCTTCCAGGGAGATAAAGTACTACTAGATAACCCCAAGAGCCTCTGCTTTTAAGTAAGCAGGAGACCCAGGCAAAGGCAGAGAAGTCCTATAGGACCCTGGCTATTTTCTCCTAAGGTTGTGGATAAGTATCAGCTGTCTGTCCATACTGGCACACAGTGTATTGAAACAAGGTCTGGGTGAGTCATTCTTCAGCTGGCCGTGTGAACAATTTGTCTGGCCTTATGTGAAAGGAAAGCATTTCCAGGTCCCAGTATCTCAGCTCAATAAAAAGGTAGCAGAGGGAGGGCACAGCAGTTTACTGTGTGCTCAAGCTGAGCTGGGCTTTTCTCTCTCCTAAAGGCTAAGGTCCCATTTACATTAACCATTGGAGGCATCCCATGAGAAATTAAATATGGTATATTTTTTTTAAAAAAAGAGGACTTGGAGAATATTTTTGTGGGCAAAAAACTGAGGAGAAAAACTTGCTTTAAAATTCCAGAAAGTCCCACTAATCTCTCAATATCTATAATGTTCCTTCATTGGGATCTCATTTACAACCAATAATTTGAAGCATAAATTTCAAGCATTTGAGAGAAGGGAAAACCTATGAGGAAGAACCAATCATCACCACCAACAAAAAACGACAAAATGCATCCATGTCCCCTTAATAATACAGTTATCCCTTCTACATCACAACTTTCCCCATTGTTTCAACATATCACAAGTAGGCATAAGAAATTAAATGGGAATTATTTGGAAGTTTTGCAGAAGCCACAGATGGCAGAAAAAGTTTAAAAACTCAAAAATACATTAAATATATGTACAGTACTATACAACACCAATTCAAATTTTACAATAAGGTATTGTAAAAACCTAATAAAGAAAAAAATTCAGATCTCTAGTATGAAGGAAGACCTAAAAATTTTACTTGCATTTTCCAGATTGAGGGGACACTATGCCCCTAACCCTCAGGTATGAAAAGGATATTCAATACAGATGGCTGACAGTGACTCCTAAGCATTTTCTTACCTTTCAGCCCTGTTTTTTGTAGGCCAGCCAAGCATCTCTGGTTCCCTGGTTTCATTCTCTTAGCAAAGCTTTCCTGATTCTCTTGTAGGATTGTTTATGTTTTTTAGACCATAGTAAAGTCTGAGTCATTTTTTTTTCAAAGAAACTCAACCCAACTTTTGATAGAGAAAGAAAGGGGAAGGGGGAAGAAAGGGAAATGGGGGGTGAGAGAGAGTGGGAAATAGAGATAGGTGAGACAAAGCGAGAAAGGGAAAGAAACAAAACAGAGAGCCACGTTTCTTATAAAAGTAACTACTTCCTAAACAAATCCAAAGTCAAAACCTTCATTTTACATATTTTATATCCTCCATTGGGTAGGATATTGTAAAATTTTCAAGGAGGAACTTGTTTGGGAAAATAGGAGCTGGCAATGGTAAACCCTAAATGGGGTCACAAAGAGTCGGACGACTGAAACGACTGAACACCCACAACACCTGGAAATAGAGGAGGGAAAAGAGAGATCATCAAGCCAGAGAATAAGATTAATGTATCATTTTCTTCATTATTACTATGACTTCATTATGACTATAGAGTGTGGATGGGGTAGATAAAGGGGGGTTAGGAAGGAAGGAGGAGATGAGTGTTGAGGTGATGGGATACAGGAAGTAAAGATACTCATTGGAAAACAAAAATATGCTCCTCTCCTAGAGAACAGGTTTGCTCAGGTTAAAATAATTAGTACTTTTTAATTTGCTTTTGTTGATGTTCAGTCATTTCATTCATATCCAACTCTTCATGACTCCATTTGAAGTTTTCTTGGTAAAATACTGGAGTGACAATGAATGTAGGAATCTACTGTTTGATAAACCCAAGGATCCCAGCTTCTGAGATAAGAACTCATTGTTTGACAAAATTGCCGAGAAAAACGAATAACAGTGTGGCAGAAACTAGGCCTAGACCAATGCCTGACACCGTACACAAGAATAAAATCCAAATGGGTACATGATCTAGGCATAAAGATTGATACTATAAGAAAATCAATGGAGCAAGGAATAGTGTATTTATCAGATTTATGGGGAAGGGAAGAATTTTTGACTAAAGAAGAGATAGAAAGCATTATGAAATGCAAGATGGATAATTTCGATTACATTACACTGAAAAGTTTTTGCACAAGATTCGGAGGGATGTGGAAAACTGGTAGAGAATTTCTACAGCTAATATTTGTGATAAAGGCCTCATTTCTAGAATATATGGAGAACTGAGTCAAATGTACAAAAATATAAGTCATTCCCCAATTGATAAATGGTCAAAGGATATGAACAGGCAATTTTCAGAGGAAGAAATTAAAGATATCTACAGTCATATGAAAAAATGCTCTAAATCACTATTGATTAGAGAGATGCAAATCAAAACAACTCTGAGATGCCACATCATACCTATCAGATTGGCTAACATGACAGAACAGGAAGATGATAAATATTGGAGAGGATGTGGGAGAGTTGGAACACTAATACATTGATAGTGGAGCTGTGAACTCATCCAACCATTCTGGAGAGCAATTTGGAACTATGCCCAAAGGGCTACAAAAATGTGCATACCCTTTGACCCAGCAATGCCACTTCTAGGACTGTATCCCTAAGAGATCATAAAAAAATGAAAGAGTTCCACATGTACAAAAATTTTTATAGCAGCACTCTTTGTAGTGGCCAAAAACTGGAAATCAAGGGGATGCCCATCAATTGGGGAATGACTGGATAAATTATGGTATATGAATGTAACGGAGTACTATTGTGCTATAAGAAATGATGAACAGGAAGACTTCAGAGAGGCCTGGAAGGACTTATATGATCTGATGCTGAGTGAAAGGAGCAGAGCCAGGAGAACCTTATATATGGCAATGACCACAGTGTGCGAGAGCTTTTTCTGGTAGCCTTGGATCTTCATAGCAATTCAAGGACTTAAAAAAATTCCCAATGGTCTTTTAAGACAAAATGCCTTCAACATCCAGAGAAAGAACTATGGAATTCAATTGCAGAATATAGCAAATCATTTTTTTGTGTGTTTTATGTTTTGGTTTGTTATAAGATTTCTCCCATTCATTATAATTCTTCTACACAGCATGACTATAATGAAAATGTATTTAATAGGAATGTATGTGTAGAACCTGTATGTCTATAAAACTGTATACTGTCTCAGGGAGCGAGGGGGGAGGTAGGGTGGAGGTAGGGGAAAAAAATCTAAGTTATATAATAGTGATTGTAGAACACTGAAAATAAATAAAATTAATATAAAAAAATAAATAAAAAATACAAATACTGGAGTGGTTTGCCACTTCCCCAGATCATTTTACAGATGAGAAAACTGAGGCAAATAGGGTTAAGTGACTTGCTCAAAGTAACACAGCTAGTGTCTGCGACTAGATTTGAGTTCAGGAAGATGTCTTCCTGACTTCAGGAGATATGTTGCATAAGCTGGCTCATTATGTCAATATAATGATTACTTGTATGACTCAGTACATGTGACTTCCCTGATTGGAGTGAGAGCAGGGATTGTCTTTCCTTTTCTGTGTGTGTCCCTAGCACTTAGCATATCCTCTGCACAGACTGTTCAGTCATTTTCAGTCATGTCCAACTCTTCATGACCCTATTTGGGGTTTTCTTGGAAGAGAGACTGGAGTGGTTTGTCATTTCCTTTTCTAGCTCATTTGACAGATGAGGAAATTGAGGTAAACATTTAAGTGACTTGCCCAGGGTCACACAGCTAGTATCTGAGGCCATATTTGGACTCAGGTCTTCCTGATTCCAGGCCTGGCACCCACCTTGCAGCACAAATAGTAAATACTTATTAAATGCTTCTTGATGGAGTAATCAACTGACTCATCAGCCTCCCTGAGTGTATCTGTAAAATCAAGATGGTAGACAAACGGTTCCCCAAGATCCTTTCTAATTCTAGATATAGGAGCTATTTGGGGACTTCATTCTAACTGTCTGAAGAAGACATTGCAGCTTCTGGCACTTCTTTTTTAAAAGAATGGACCCTGAATCCAAAGGCAACAGTTCAGGAGTTTAAAGCCACTAGCAGCAGCATTTTTTTTTCTGGCAGTTTCTTTCCATGCAAGTCAAAATGCCTTTGTCAGAGTATTGTTTGATATTTTCCAATCTGGCCCCGAAGCAGATGATGAGGCCACAGGAGGAGAATCCTTCAGGGTGTCTTGTTTGGTTTGGAAATATTTAAATGTCTGCTGCATTTCCTCTGAGAGGAGAAAAAAACCAGGGGCCTGTGGGAGTGCACTGCTCTTTGTGCCACATCCCAGTTTGGGGGCAGGAAAGAGCGTGCAGAGTTCCATCTTCTCCTTGGCCTTCACATCAGGACCAACTCCCACCCTCCAGCCCCCACCCCTGACAGGATGAGGAGCCCTGGCCTCACTCACATATTCTCAGCAAGACATTTCAAGTCCAGTAAGTCAGATGAAGCTCATTGTTCTTTTTTAAGTTGATGGTCCATGATTACAGAGGCATTTGCAACTCCAAAGAATAATCACCAACACATTATTAGGCACCGCAGCTCCACACATGGTTTCCACAGGCTTACATGCTAGTAGCCTCTATGGGATGAACCAGCCTTTTAGAATTAAGGGCATATAATTAAGTCATAATCTCTCTCTCTTTGTAGTATATGAAGCAGTAAATGGCTACCAAGATTGATTAAATTCTTCAGCTTCCCTTTGGCAGTCCATCAGTAACAGAAACTGTTGATTGCTAACATGCCATAAAGCAGTTCATGGTTGTTCCTGCTGCCCAGCAAACCACAGCATGAGCTAACATCAAACACCAATCTCACAATTAGGGTCCTTTTCTCCGGCCCCCTGTACACTCTAAAGCAGGTGTCGATAGAATTTCAGCTCTGCAGTGACACCCACTCCCAGAGCCTGGAAAGAATGACTGACAGAGGCAAGAGTGTATGATACAAATTAACTGATATGGAGCTGGGTTTTGCTGAGTCAAAATATTGATTGAGGAAATGGCTTGTGGTCAAGAGAAATCTGATTACATAAACACACAGCTTCGCTTTCGAAGCTTCATACCGCAGGCCAATTCTAGATCTTTTCTGAATGCTCTTAGGGTTTCTTCATCCTTGGCAGAAGTTTTTTGAAGTTAAGCCTTGGACTAGTTCAAAAGTCATTTAAAAAATAACATCCTTTCCTTCACCCCTTCATTAGATGGATGTGTTTGCATAAGCTTTTAATGATAACCTTCAACAGGTACGAAGCAATACAGTTTAAACACCTGATTTTCTAATATATATGTTTCTAATATACATACTTCTTTTATGCTTTAAACTCAGGGGAAGCCGGGCACAGTGATTACAAGGCTAGCCTTGGAGCACGAAGATGTAGATTCAGTTCCTATCTCTGAAGCTATACTGGCTGTGTGGCTATAAGCAAGTCAGTTCACCTCTCTACACCCCAGCCAGTTCTCTAAGTATAAGCTACTGATGAGACACTGAACTGTATTGATAGACATTTCCACAAAGGGTATTCCTTTATTTTGATGAAATCATAGATGAAAGCAAAAAAAACGTTTTTTAATCACTATCACTTTGGGGGACAGGGGATCGGGGAGAATGGGGAAAAGTATTAGGAGATGCTAATCTCCTAAAAGGGCAGCTAGATGGCAAAGCAGACAGAGCATTGGGCCTGGAGTCAGGAAAACTCATCTTCCTGAGTTCATATTCAACCTTACTAGCTGTTTGACCCTGGGAAAATCACTTAACCCTACTTGCCTCAGTTCCTCATCTGAAAAAAGGAAATGGCAAACCATTCCAGTGGTATCTTGGCCAAGAAAATCCCAAATGGGGTCACAAAGAGTCAGATACAACTCAACAACAAATCCCCTAAAAATGTAAAACCTTTTCAAAGGTCTTCAAAATGCTAACTATAGAAATTGATTTAAATCTTCAGGCCCGATCTCTTAGTTAGACAAAATCTGGTATTTCAGAAGTAGTAGGTAGGGAGGACATTCAACACAATGGAGAAGAAAAGATTTGGAAAGGCGGTCCTTGGGGTCCACCATAAATAATGATGGAACACAATAAAGGGGGCTCTATGATTTGGCGTTTTGTTTTCATTTTAATTTTAGCACATTTGCATATTCTTGGTCATTACTTTTCTTGCATGTGGAGCTCCCAGAAAAGCTACTAAGATTCAAAATACTCTGTAGGTCTGCATCTACTCCAAAAAAAGATCAAAAGCCTCCACCAATATATTTATTAGTCAGATAAAAGGTATAATTAGTTCAAAACTAAGGTATTTAAAGAACTAACATAGTATGAAAAGTAGCAATAAAACATTTCTCCCAAAAAGCGTAGAGCACACTCTCCTAAAAATGTATACAGCACCAATGGGAGAAGTATATATACCCAAGGAATGTGCATGGCATGTAGGAAAACACATGTGACTAGGGATTATGTATAAAGGAGCATATTTAGGGAATACATGTGGCCAGAGTACCACCAGAGTGGAAGAGTATTTCATGCCTTGGATGCTACAGGACTACTAAAGACTTAGGCATTGTGATGCTCCTAATTGACCCACTCCCCACAGATCTTACATGACATGCAGCCTTTGCCAAAGGATCTCTGCCAAAATCTCATATGATTACCTCTGGATGATGCTTTCCTTGGTCTCCCGGCTACTAGTTTCTGGGCTTCATCTTTCACTGTACCCCCTAAACATATCCACTGCTATTTGAAAGGATGCAGTAGAGAGAAAGCCTCTCCCTGATAAGGTCAACCTATGAGCCACTACAGACAGCTGTGTGCCAAAGCTAGATAAGATTAATTCTATTTTTTAAATTAGAATTTCTGTAAATGGGTCCATTTACTTGTTCTAAGTTGATCTGACTTAAGACTAGAAAGCCTTGATACTTTTGCGTTGGATCATAGATTTGCTATTGAGAGGTCATCTGACCCAACCCTTAATTCTACAGATAAGCCTTGGAGGGGTTAAGTGACTTAACCTACCCATGTTTAGGTAGCAAATAGTAGAGCTGAGATTTCAATCAATATCCTCTGATTTCAGTTCCAATGAACCATACTCATTCTTGTTTCATTCCCTTATTTAGCTCCTCTACTGCAAAAATCATTGAGGAGGGGGTGGATCTTGGTCAAAGAGTTATATGAGTTTCGGACTTTGAAGTTTTTCCTTAACCCCAAGATCCTCTGGGCTCTCATTAAAATGGAAGAGAAGAGAAAAATCAAAAAAAACAAAAATGCCTAGTTGGAGCTTTGTGAAGCCATTACCCTATACCTCAATCTTTTGTTTCCACTTCCTGCCTTGACTGTGTATACAGGTCTGGTAACCAGTCATCCTACACATACCTTGAACATATTAGTAGAAGCCATCCAATGGTATTTTGTAGTTCTATGGCTTTCAATGCCTGTGTCACACTCCGAAGCCACTTCCCTGACTAGGTGTATATATCTGCACAGATTCTCTTATGTGAGGCAGAAGAACAAGGCAGTATTGGAGGAAGCCTCAAATTATTGGTTTTACAGTTCCAGATATAATCTTGTGGGTTTGGGTTTTCTTATAAAGATCAGAATAACAAATATACTTTGTCTGCGTGTGGATGCAGAAACCTTTGACTAGCATGTTGTATGGTAGTAAATAGAGAGGGCTAAGAAAAACATAATAGCAAATCCCCATAATTATCTCGAAACTTTTTTTGCCTTTTAAATTCAAATCAAACATGAAGTAAAACACTATAGAAGAGGAGAGCAGAAGAGCATAACCAGAATCACCTCATAAAACAGCAAAAAGCAATAAAAACAGAAGAGGTCTTATAGAAAGCTTGGCATGAGACCTAATTGAAACACGTTGTTCCAAGAATATTTCTAGACAAAATTGACAAGAGAATAACAAGTAGATGTTATAGGGAATCGCTTTTTGGCATTTCTGTAATGATAGATTTTCAGCATCAATGATAAAAGGACCACCACATCTGACCCCTGACACTTTAGCAATCTGAGATGTGCTTTACAAAGAAGGAGACATTACAGTTAATGAGATGAATTCAGAAAGAACAACTGAACCATTCCAAGCACAGACCAAGGAAATCCTGGCTGGAAATAACACACACTTGAAAGTACTGCAGAATTGTTTTTACAAGATATCTCAGGGAGGGCAAGATATCCAAAAGAGTGGAAACAATCATGGCTGCTATTTGTATTCCAAAAAGGAGGGGGGGCAATTTTTAAAACAGTAATAGCTACCAACTCCTATAGCTAATTACTCTTCCTTATAATATTTTATAAGAATGATCTGTGTATGTATAAATGGTATCTTTGTTAAAAATGTAAGAAGGGAACAAATGATTTTCACAAAATACTCTTTAGAATAGACTAATACAATAATAGCTAGTATTTATGTAATGCTTTCAGATTTGCAAAGTGCTTTACAAAGATTATCCCATTTGATCCTCACAATGCCCTTGGGAGATAAGTGCTATTATCCTCATTTTATAGTTGAAGAAACTGAGGAAGACAGAGGTGAAGTTACTTGCCCAGGGTTACACAAGTTAGTGTCGAAGGTTGAATTTGAATTCATTTTTTTCTGACTCCGGGTCCATTGCTCTATCCACTGCACCTCCTCTAGGTAGATTACTGGAACAGAATTTTGCATGCATTGTAAAGCAAAGTTTCTATCCATCCCTCTATCCACTGAAACACCTACCTATATAGTCATATGATTGACTGAAAGGTTCAGAGAATCCAAAATCCTCTCTGTGTTTGGGGTGGCAAAAGGGGAGAAGGGATGCATTTGATTCAGTAGAGTAAAATGACAACTAAAGGAGCCACACACATATTTTAAGGTCATAGAGGATTCCTTGACAAATATAATCACAAAGATAACTTGAGTTCAAAGACCCAAGAGGCAGCATGGGGCAGTGGAAAGAACATCAGATTTGGCTATTTGGATATAACAGGACATCAGTTTAAAATTCTGATTCTGCCACCTGTATAACACTGAGCAAATCAACTTCTCTCAGCCTCAATTTCCTCATCTAAGTGGTCTCTGAGATCTCTTCAAGTCTAAATAAACTGTGATTCAATAAACTTCTAATTGTTAACATGAAGTAAGGTCTAACACAAAGAGATCCATTCTTGCTTGAGACATTTGCCACTTCTACCAAGGATATCCTATGCAAGGTTCGGCTAGAAAGAGGGATTCCCTGTCGATCATGATTCCCTCTAAAGCCTTCTATTGATGGATAATGTGATCAATGCAGCAAACTCCAAGAAATTATAGGACCTCTTCAATGAGTATTCTATCCACGATTTTTCAGAAGAAATCAGCCTTACAAGCCCATATAGGAAAAACTCCATGGATGAAAAATGTCTATTGTCCAAACTATAGTGTGCACTTGGATGGCCAGTTCATTGAGTTAGTGTATCAGGCTATCTGGAATAGGCACTGCAGATGGACAGTGAGTCCAGAAGAGACTAGGTTGGAATGCATTTGGAAAATCATGCAACACTTTTAACAATCTCAAACCACTTCATGGTACAGCAACCCACCTTTGTTCATCCAATGATGTGACATGGTTATGAATCTTGGGAAACCATAGCCTTCAAAGAATCAAAGTGATGGGGAATACAAATGGCAAAGAAGAGATATGTGATGGGCAAAACTAGGCTGTAGCATATTAATACTGATGACCTCATAACCAAAAATGCTGTAAGGAATATCATGATGGAGATGTCAAATTAGAAAAGAAAGTGGACAGGTAGCTGGTTGTTGTCCTTCATTCTTTAAGAGGACCAAAATGACACCAGTATTTTGGAGTCAAGTTTCAGTGTGTCCAACTGTGATTGATTAGAACAATACAAACTCAGAATGCTCTACCACAGGTTGAGCACAAGTCAGTATGAACACTTGGGGTGGATTCTCTAAATTTGCACATCTCATGTTTTTTTGAGCTACTGTAGTTCTGCTTTGCTCATAGAGCACAGCATCTTCTCTGATGTGGGCACACCATGTTAAGCAGTCCTGTATCAGTGTCTCCCATGTCATACAATCTATTCCAAAGTTCTTCAGAGAGACCTTGAGAATGTCCTTGTATTGTTTCTTATGACCACCATGTGGGCGCTTGCCTTGAGTGAGCTCTCCATAAAATAGTCTTTTAGGTAGACATATGTTTGGCACTCAAACAGTGTGGCCAGCCCACTGGAGTTGCATTCTCTGCAGTACAGTTTGAATACTTGGCAGTTTAGTTTGAGAAAGGAACTCAGTGTTTGGTACCTTATCCTGCCAGGTGATCTTCAGAATCCTCCTAAGACAATTCAAATGAAAGCGATTCAATTTCCTGGCATGGTGCTGGTAGACTGTCCAGGTTTCACAGGTCTGCAACAATGAGGTCAGCACAGCAACCCTGTAGACCTTCAGTTTGGTAGTCAGTCTAATACTTCTTCTCTCCCACACTTTCCTTTGGAGCCTCCCAAACTCTGAGTTAACTCTGGCAATGAGTGTGTCAACCTCATTATCAATGTGTACATCCCTGGAAAGGATCATAATGTCAAGGTAAATGAACTTATCCACAGTATTCAAAATCTCTCCATTTGCTGTAACTGATGGTTCTACATATAGATGGTGTAGTGGAGAACCTGTTTTCTTGGTGTTCATTGTTGGGCCAAAATTAACACAAGCAGCAAAGAATCGATCCATACTTTGCTGCATCTCAGCTTCAGAGGCTACATTGAGCACATAATCATCGGTGAACACATAAATCATGGACCAACTTTCCCTCCATTTTAGTCTTGGCTTGTAGCCTTTTCAAGTTAAATAATTTACCATCAGTACGGGAACTGACCTTGGTGCTATGTTTGTCCTGAAGTTGTCTGACAACATCATTGAAAACATCCTCTTCTCACTGGAAGCAGCAGTGGGATTTGGCAGCCCTTGGTGGATAGCTTTTGATTTGTGAATAAACTGGGTTTAAATGAGGCAGTGTCATTGGTCTCACTCTCTCTTCCAGAGTCATCACAGTCCAGTGACAGGGCAAAGTCAAGATGAATGGTGATGGCTTGAGATGCAGTGAATGATATTGTTATGGGTGATGTCTTCTTGAGTTGTGCATAGATCAGATTTAAGTGAGGCAGAATTTTGTGAAGTTGTCAGCCTCACTCTTTCTTCCCGAGCCATTGAAATCCAAGTGGCAAGGCAAAAGTCAAGATGACTGGTGTTGGTTTGGGATGTAGTGGATGACTGTGGCATCTTCAATGTCTAACCAAGTTCTAAGTGCTCCCCAGTGCCTGTTTTAGCCACCTTCATGGCCATTGGAACAAATTATTCTTATCCACCAGGAGAAGTCTTCATGTTCTTAGGGTAGATACCTCCCAACTTACCAAAGGGTTTGAGACTTCTTGGTTACTTTCAACCTGGTTTAGTCCATCTGCTGAAATGGTTTACTGGGATGTGGCTACTTTTCATACTACAGCTTCTTGGAGCCACAGGTGAGAGTTGGGTGGATCAGGTGGACACCAAATGTGGATGAGCAGCTCTGAAAAGGGCTTAACAAGCCTTCACACTAGAGGTGCTAGTCCTCCTTGAATATACCCTACACACCAATGGGCTGTTGTATTGGTAATGTAGATAAACAAAGGATCATAGAATAGCTTTAGTGGTCCATCAATACCTATGTAATGTCAAAAGTACCAGAGTAAGGCCTTCATTTCACTGGTGACAACATGGATAATAATGGAACAACATGAGAAAGTTAATATCATTAAGAATATAGACCTCAGAGTCCCTTGAAACTTGGATAGTTGTTTCCCTGGGTACTCAAACTGTGAGAGTAGGCATGAGAGTAGCTCAGAGAGAAGTTATACAAAGGCTATCACACAGGATTGAGGTGCTGGTGAGTTTTGCTAAAATGATTTTTTTCTGTCTTTTAAATTCTCTTTTAGAAGGGATGGATATGTTCACAAATGAAAATGATTACAAACAACTTGTGTCAGCAAAAATAAGACTAAACTTTTTTTTTAATTCTCTCAAAGCCCACTGGTTCATCAGTTTGTGTTTGTTATCAATATAAGTCATACTGAAAAAAGGCCCTACAGAGGATGGAAAGTGAACTCATGCTCCAGCCCTATCCCTCCAAAGAGAACTATAAATGTTTATAGCCCAGATGCCTCCATGTCATTCTGGGTCAGACAGTACTACAAACCATAATTCAAATAAAGAACCAACCCCCAAATAGCTTCCAAATATGTCCCCTGTGAAGGGTTGTGGAAGTCTTGGACAATTCCCATCATCCTCCCTTTCTTCTGAGTACCTAATCCTGTCATTTTCATTTCTCACTCCTGAAAACACAACGTAATATGGAAGAGGAAGAGAAAGAAAATAGCCACTTGCCCAACCAGCACCTTTATCTCTTCAAAAAGCACTTCCTTTTTTCATTATAGGAGAAGGGGGAAGGAGCATTTAAAAAAGAAGTTGAGAGGGAAAAATTATTTTTCTTAATATTAAAATGACTCACTCCCTACTTTGAAACATCTGAACTGTCTGGCTCACCAAAAGGAATGTATCATGACAACTGGGATTAGAAGTTAATGCTTTTGAAAAAATAGGTGAGAGAAGAAACAGAGAAGTGGCTAGAGGGCTGGCCTCTGACACATACAGGCTGTTAAATGAGGAGACGTTTAGACCCTCTGTGGTCCCAATCACAGAACAGTTGCATATCTGCAAAAAGCAGTGCTTCTTAACTTGGGGCCTATTAATTATTTGTTTCTTTGCTTCAAATATTTTGATAGTCATATGGCAATATAATTCACTTCCTTTGTAATCCTACATCTTTTATTTTCTGCAATTAAAAACATTATCCTGAGACTGGACCCAGAGGCTTCATGATACCGCCATAGGAGTCCATGACACAAAGACAGACAAAAAAGATTAAGAACTCTCATCTTAGAAGGAGTTGCCACACTGGGACTTCCTCGTATGAAGTCATCAGTCTAGTCCAAAAACCAAGACAGGAGAGTTCCTCAGTAGCAGAGTTAATCAATTCTTTCACTAGTATAGATTGTACTCCTTTTCCACCTTAACAGATTGTCTTCCTAAAAGTCATTTTTTTTTTTTGCTATAAACATTTTGCTAAAGACATTCATTTTTGCTATAGCCAAAAAATTCATAGCAGGCTAGGCAACTCTGTTGTGAACACAGCCTGCTTAGAGGACATATCCATAGTCCATCACAGGGCCTACATCCAAGCCTTTCCAGTCTAGTAGGCCTCGACAAAATTTACATCCATGGGCAAGGTTATGGGGTGGGGGAGAGGAGTACTCTACACTACAATAACGCATCTAAGTAAAACTTGAATGTAAGTGCCTTCTGTTATCTTTTAACAGGAGCATCCTAGAAAGTATTCACCTCTTGTTCCCATGAAATATCAATATTTGCTTCCTAGTGCGATGATCTCCATACTTTTTTTAATTGCACATCGCATTAGTAAATATGGTATCTAGATGCTGAATGAAGTGAGCAGAACCAGGAGAACATTGTACACAGTAACAGCAACATTGTTCGATGATCACCTTTGACAGCCTTAGCTCTTCTCAGCAATGCAGGGATCTAACACAATTCCAAAAGACTCATGATGGAAAATGCTAGCCACATTCAGAGAAAGAGCCATGGGGTCTGAAGGCAGATCGCAGCATATTCTCTCTCTTTTTTTTTTCTTTCTTGTGGTTTTCCCCTTTTGTTTGGATTCTTCTTTCACAACGCGACTAATGTAGAAATATGATTGTATATGTATAGCCCATATCACATTACATGCCATCTTGAGGAGGGGAGGGGACAGGAGGTGGAAAATTTTAGAATTCAAAATCTTATAAAAGTGAATGTCGAAAATTATAACTAAATAAGGAAAAACACATATATGTATTTTCCTTATATATAGATATATAATACATCTATCTCTCTATCCATCTATCTATCTATCTATCTATCTATCTATCTATCTATCTATCTATCTATCTATATTTATGTTTGAAAATAATCCCAACAGAATGCGAGTTCCTTGAGGGCAGGGGACATGTTTTTGCCTCTGTAACTGAAAAACTTGGCACAGTGTTTGCACACAGTGAGCGCTTAATAAATGTTTGTTGACTGACTAACATTACCACAGCTATTGCTAAAGGGCCCAGGCTTGGAGAGAACTTGGGAATTTGCACAGTGTCTGGAAGGGATGGAGTAGAAGTCATAAGGGAATAAAATGGAGAAAGACTTGCGTTGGAGACATACTTATCATTTATCAATTGAGGAATGTGTCATATTCTCACAAACTTAGCAAAGTTCTCTATACATTTGAGATATGAAGCCTTTATCTGAGAAACTGTCCATAAATCCCCCCACCCAATTTTCTGCTGTCTTCTGATCTTGGCTACATTGGTTTTATTTGTACAAAGTCTTTTTAATTTAATATAATAAAATTATAAATCTTACATTTCACAATGCTCTCTATCTTTTGTTTATCCATAAATTCTTCTCCTATTCATAAATGTATAGGTAACATGTTCTATGTTCTTCTAATTTACTTATGATATCTCCCTTTATGTCTAGGTCATGCACCATTTTGACCTTATCTTGGTAAATGGTGTGAGATACTGATCTGTACTCTGTACCTAGTTCCTGCCAAACTGCTTTCCAGTTTTCCCAACAATTTTTGCCAGTGAATTCTTGTCCAAAAAACTTAAATTTTCGCATTTATCAAACACAAGGTTAACATGATCATTTACTGCTGTGTATTATATATCTACTCTATTGTACTGATTTACTGTTCTATTCCTAAGCCAGCACCAGATCCTTTTGATAACTACCACCTTATAATACAGTTTAAGATCTGGCATTGCTAAGAGTTGACCATTTTTAAGGAAGTTATAAAAACTGATGTCTCAGTCATCACATCAGTCTCAATATCTTGAAAGAAGGCAGAAAGTGTTTCCTATATTTACATATATGTGTGTGTGTCCCAAGAGGCATATCATTAACAAGTGTCTCTCTCTCCATATACACATACATCCATGTACATATATGTACACACGTGTGTTATCATGTGTGTGCATGCAAGCATGTGTATATATACATATATGAAGATGTGCATAATAGTAAATGTGTGCATGCGTGTGCATATGTGTTTATGTCTACACATACATAATGTGTATACATATATTACATATAAACATGTATATATGCATATGAACACATACAAATATATGTACATGTGTGTATGTGTGTGTTTCCTGCTCTATAAAGTCTTTAGTAGAAGCTGGCTGAGCAGAACCATAGCACTGAACAAATCCTTATTAAACACCTACTATTTAAAGAGCCCTAGTTTGCATTCTGGAGAAGTTGTGAAATTGTAATCACATTAGGTAAATGGATCTGCCTGAATTCCCTGTTCTTATGGAACTTAGTCTAAAAAGAGAATACCACCTATTCCATGAAGTCTTCCATGAATTTCCCCTAGTCCATAATGAGTTCTCCCGTTAGATCTTACATAAAACCCTTTCTTTGTAGTTACATATATGAATATGTATATATTCATATACATATATATACATATTCAAATTTATAGAGATTGATAAATGTATATATGGCTATGTATGTGTATCTATACATACACACATATACACAATATAGATATTGATACATGTATATATTGATACACATATTGATATATACTCTTTTTCTTTGTCCACACTCAAAGATGCACAGAGTCTACTGGTACAAAAGAAGCTGAATTGTTAGGAAGTTGTTTTTTCCTCTCTTGATATCAACCCTTAATCTGTCTCCCTTCCCCTTTAGTTACACAAACACAAAGGATAGAGGCAGAGATAACAGGCCTGGGCAACTGGAACACTTTAAACAAATTGGCTACAGTAAATAAACAAGTGTTGGCACTGCATAATCACCAAGGGTGTTCATGGGGGTGGGGGAAAGTGAGTAAAGAGGGTGTCAGGCAGTACTTAGCTACTAACACTAAGGCTCCCAATGCTAATATCAGCCAAAGGAATGACTACAGTTTGCACTTCTCTCCAGAGTCCCCTTCTACCTTATTTATGAATGAAGCCCAAGACTGGCAGTGTGGTTTATACAGGGAACGCCAATCTTAAATAAGGATCTGGATTCGTTTCCTGCCCTTAGCCATTTTCCTGCCAATCACAATATAACCCTAGACTAGCTGCCAGAAAACATGTAAATCACCACTTATTGGTGCTGTTTCTCATGGCCCACAGCTCAGTCCTCTGGGGCCCCGAAAAGGCTGAGGGCTGAATGTTTGTTAAATGCTCATAAAGGGGGAACACCCATTATAGAAATACTCCATAAGTGGCTCAACAGATATTTGCCAATTGCCTGCTATTGGTGAAGACTCTGGGCATGCAGGAGGATCCCCAAAATATATAAGAAAGCGTCCCAAGTCTCAAGAAGTTTATAAAACGTAGGCCTGGAGAGACACAGTGAAAGATGAAATAAATCCTGAAGGTAAACCTAGGGGTTCAAACATTTTACTGAAAACCAGTGAGCTATGAATCCATGATCTAAGTGGCCAGGGCTTTCCTCTCACCATAAAAACAGATAATTTAGAGTCTTAGCTGAATAGAATGGATAGTCTAGGGGACTCCTGGGGCTATTTCAGTGAAAGGAAATTAGACATATAACTTTATTGAATATAATAACTTTATTAAACATAACTTACTTTTAAAAAGGCAATATGGCACATTGGGTTGGTAGCTGGCCTCTAGACGTGGGTTTGATCATGGTAAGCACTTAATGAATGCTAATTGACTCATAGAGATTAATATCCCACCTCTGCCACATGCTGGCTATGTCACCCTGAGCAAGTCATCTCTCAGTTCCCTGGACAACTCTCTAAGACTAAGTGGCAGAGCAGATGTTCAACTGAATTAACAGAGGGATTTCCTCCTAGAATATTCCCTACACCAATGACATCACAGGTTTCACTTCAAAATAAAAACAACCCTCACATATAGGTTACGCTTTACAGAAGTTGAACTCTGAGTAATGGAAAAACCAATAAAGGGATAGAGAACAGATAATGGAACATACCTGTTCTCTTAAAGAGCTGCTAGAACAGAATATTGTATACTTTGTAAGACAAAGTTTCTGATGGAATTTTTTCCTTTTTCTTTCTCCTTTGGTCCTAGGGTAGGGTTCTTTGGTATGAGGCAAGTGAAGATGACTGTGATATAAAGTCAAAAAGTACCTTAAAAAACCAAAATTTTTACATGCATTATATTATTTATTCCTTACAAAAATCCTGACAAGTAGATAGTAAGATTCTTGTTATTCCCATTTTATAGAAAAGGGAATTAAGACTCCAGGAGGAAGGATGATTTGCCTAAGAGAACACAGGCAGGTTAGTAAGATGACAAGGCCAGGACTTGAACCCACGTGTTTTGCCTTCAAGTACAGTGTGCTTTCCACAGTGCCTTGGTTGCCTCCATGTATAAAATCCAGCTCATGGTTTTTATAGGCAGCCCAAAGACGTAAACAGGCTTCAAGGAAGGCACAGGGTCTAACCAGGCAGTCGTCATTCTGCCATGAAATACCCAAACTACATCCCCTGCTCTGACCAAGTTCCACAAATGGAGGAGTTTTGTGGTCAGGAGGGACATGTGGTGCTTTGGGGGAGTCATCATGCCTAAGTGATAAATAAAGGAGCATCCAATGCTAACTGTGCAGTGAAGAAAAGCCACTCTTGAAATTCCACCCCATGTGGCTTGTCATGGTTGGAAAAAGCAAGATTCCCAGGCCGCTCATTACCTCTAAGTAGAAACGAGCCTTGGAATTTCCTAATGTCGACCACCCCTGAGAAGGCCTAATCAAGTTCAGTTTTCCCAGCACCAAATAGAACATAGCTTCATCAAGAGGAGAAAGTCCCCACTGTGAAATGTCTGCCAATTCTCACTACCGAGTAGAAGCCCAAGTCAATCACATTTGCAGGGGCAAAAGATACATAGAAGCATTCCAGGAGTGTCCTAGCTGTCCAAGGATCAGGGAAAATTTCTGTACCAAAAAGCACAGAGCTCCTGTCCTTCTCACCAATCTCCCCAAATCTAGCTACTTTCTGCAACTACCCCATTTTTATCAGAGCTACCATCACTATTCTACCCTGTCACTGGATAGGGATAGGGATAGGATGGGAATGGAGTGGAAATGATAGAGATGGAGATTTCACTAGTATGAGAAACTTCTGGGGAAAAGCTACCATTACTAATTCAGGATTCAGTCAATAAACACTTTCTAAGTGCTTACTATGTTATCAGCACTGTGCTATACTCTGTGAATACAAAAAGAGGCAAAAGAAAGTCCGTGTCCTCAAGGAGAGGGGCTACCTCTAGTCATTCTGATCTATCTCTGGCCACTGGGCCCAGATGGCTTTGGAGGAGAAAGTGAGGCTGGTGACCTTGCATAGCCCTGCCTCACTTAAATCCAAATCCCTTGCAAGTCATGGCATCACCTTCCTAATGCCATGGTCCTCTTTGAGAACAAAGGACAAACAGCCATAACAACCACCTCAAGGATACGGTATGAGAAAATTGCCTAAAGTCCCAAGAGGATAAGTGATGTGCTCAAGATTTGATAGTGAGATTTGAACTCAGGCCTTTCTGTTAGGAGGCCAGTTCATTTTATGCACTGCATGACATGGCTTTTATCTTTGATTCAAAAAAATTTAAAGTCAACAAATATATAGTTTCTACATTGTGCTAGAAAGCTCTGCGGGATACACAAAATATCATAAGACTGCGCAGAACTCATAATTTGGTTGGAAAAACAAGCGTATACATATAAAATGTTAACAATGATAGATTTAAATAACTTCAATACTAAGAATACATGTGAAATACAACAATAGGATAGCTTTAGAATGGAAAAATATGTTCTTTCTGATGCGATGCAATCCCCTTATTTTAGAGATGAGGAATTGAGGCCTTAACCTCAAAGTTTAGTAATTTTCCCAGTGTAACCCATGTAGTTAAGCAGCAGAATCTCTACTCAAATCCATTCCCCTTGACTTCAGCACTCTTTCCATTAAGCCACTGGACAATGTTCTGAAGGCAAATGGGGAGCCACTGGAGATTTATGGGCAGGAGAGTGACTTGATAAACACCGTGTCTTAGGACTATGAACATGGTCATGGTGGTGTGCTCAGAATGGGTTAGAGAAAGGGAGGCTGGCCCCCAACAAGGCATTTGAGAGACTCTCATAACAGTCTAGACAGAAGTGAAGGGGACATGGGAATGGGGAGGTAAGAATGAAAAAGAATTTTGAAAGAAGACTCAACCATACTTGGTAACTTTGGGATTAAATACAAAGTTGCAGATGAGTGAGCAACCAGAGATGCCTTGGAAGTTTTGAGCCTGGAAGACAGGAAGAAAGAGGCTGGTTGAACTATGTCCTCTAATACCTAGCACAGTGGTCTTCAGACGATAGCATCTCTCTGTTCTACTCTTACTCTCTCTTAGTTTCCTCTACTGGAACATCATCTATGTCCTGCCCTCTATGCATGGTTGTTCCCTAAGGCTCTTCCCTAAACTCTCATCTATTGTTTCACTATACTCTCTCTTTCCCATGGATTCAATTATTGTCACTATGCAGATGGTTTCCAAATCTGCTTCTAGTCCCTCTCCTGAGCTCCAGTCCTTCATCACCAACTATCTATTGGACATTTTAGATGAGAAATTTCAGGGATGGAGCCAAAGTGATTGTTGTTGTTTGTCCTTCATACTCAAAGAGGACCAATAATGTCACAATGTTGGGGTCAAGGTGTAAGTATGTCTAGCTATGGCGGATGAGACCAATAGGATCTCTACTACAGGTCAGACACAAATAGTCCATTTGATCATTTAGGTTAGAGATGTCTCTAGATTTGTGTATCTCATGTTTCCTTGGTGCTACTTTGACTCTGCTTTGCTCATAGAGCATGGTGCCTTCTTTGATGTGGGCATATCATGCTGGGCAGTCCTGAGCTAACATCTCCCAGTCTCAAAATCAATACTAAAACTCTTCAGGGATACCTTGAGACACTTTCATTACTAATAGACAAAAAAGAACACATCAACAAATTAGACATGCAACTAAAAAAAAACCTAGAAAACAAACAAATTTAAAAACCCTAATTAGTCACCAAAATATAAATCCTAGAAAACAAAGAAGCTACTGACAAAATTGAAAGCATACTGGATATTCTATAGACATGTCAAAATCAACATGTCCAAAACAGAGCTCATCTACTTTTCTCTCAAACCTGAAACCCACCCATTTTCTGTTTCTGTTGAGACAATTGTCATCTTTCCATTGACCCAGGTTCACAACCTTGAAATCATCCTTGATTCCTTTTTCTCCTCCAGCCTGAAGAGTCGGTTAATTTCCATGTCTTGTCAATTTTACCTCCATAGCATCTCTTGTATCTGTCCCCTTCTTACTATTCACAAGATGGTCACTACTCTGGTTCAGCATTTCATCTTCAATTTGCTATTCTATTTCAATAGCATCCTCATTGACCTCTCTGCCTTAAGTCTCTCCCTTCTTCAAACTATTTTCCATATAGATGCCAAAGTGATAGTTTTAAAGCATATTACCATGTCAGTCCCCTGTTTAAAATACTCCATTGACCTTTTTTTACTTGAAACATAAAACATATGTACATACATACCCACACCTACCCCTCCACATATTGTACCCATACACACACACATACACACACCCACCACACATATGTATTTCTGTTTGTCATTTAAAGTCCTTTACTGTAAAGCTCTAGCCTATTTTTCCAAACTGGTATAGGACCAGGATTCCACTGCTTCCCAAAGTAGGGATTCATTTTTCCCAAACCATCTAACCCCCCCTGGGATTTAATTGACTCTTCCCTTGATTTTGAACACCTAAAGATATAAAAAGTCCCACTCACATGGAGTTGGGGTCCCTCCAATTTGGTGAATTTCTAAAGACTATCTAAGTCCCTATTTTCTTTCCTGCTCACTAGTTGCATTTTCATATGAAGATGAAGGGAACTGAGTTCAGAGAGTGCCATCATATCCTTGTTAGTTACCCTTGATGCATTAGGGCAAAGTAAACCTTTTGTTAACTTCAATGGCTTGCTAATGCCTCATTTTGTCTCAGCATTGAATTTATACAGTATTAGTGTTAAGCCTTCCCACCTAACACAGATTTATTATATATTCCTCCCAAACACCCACTCTACAATTCAGTGAGACTGGTCTATTTGTTCCTCCTCCTAAATGTTACTCAATCTGTCATCTCTTGGCAGCCTGCCCCCATGCCTGGAATGTTCTTTCTCCACACCTCTGGCTCCACTTCCTACCCATCCTTCAAAGTCCAGACAGTACTCTACCTGTTCCATGAAGCCTTTTTTATTTATGCCAGCTTCCATTCAGTCATTCATTCATTCATTCAACAAGTATTCATTAAAGACCTACTGTGTGTCAAACACTGTGCTAGGTGTTGAGGATACACAGAAACATGAAAAAACAAAAACTGTTCTTACCCTTTACAAGTTTGTGTTCTACTAATCTCTTCCTTCTTGGAATTCTTGTTGTAGATAAATATTAGAAAAATGAAATCTAAGTTTTTTCCCCATTCTAGTTCACAAACCTCCTGAAGTCTCCCCACCCACCCCCATCCCAATCCCTAGATTAAGAATCTTTGTCTAAGCCTTGAAATCTCTCACTTTTTCCAGAATATTGTTGATTCATTATCTTGTTAATCACAGTTATTTGTATGTCTATCATATCTCCAGCTAGACCATAAGGTCAAAGAGGGCAGGGATGATATTCCTGAGCACATAACACAGTGCTTTGCTCAGAATAAGATGTTAATAAATGTTTGTTGAATTTTAATTTTGCCCAGGATGACTTTTTTTTAACCACAAAGTGGGTAAAAGAGACAGTCTGTAGATGGTGGCTTCTTGAAGAATCATTATTTTTCTAAACTCATTCTTGCCCCTTGAGATTTTTACATCTGACAGTTTGATATTTTCCTCCTGAGCATACCTGACTAAGCTGTGCCACTGAGAGTGATTCTGAATGTTTGGGTTGGAAATCGGGAGAAGCTTAGCTGCTCAGGCAGATGGCAGGTCTCTGATTTCTGGACCAATTTCTCCCAGCTTCCTCAAACTATTATCTTAGTCCTAAAATTCAGTTCTATGTGCATGGGAGTCCTATGTTCAGATCTCTCCAGTGCAAACTGGGAACAAGATGGATCACCTGGAGGGTAATTATCCATTAACAGAGGGAGGAGGGCTGATATTCTTTAGACTATGACAGTCTAATTTGTAATACAAGCCTCTAATTCTGAAAGGTTATAAGCAAAGTTACTGCAGCCAGCAGCCCTTGAGGTGTTCAGAGTCCAGAATATGAAGGCGTTCCCCAGGTTGCCTGCTTGGTGCAATTTGGGGGATGGTAAACTAGAGGCAGAGCTTTCTGCAACTTACTCCTAAGGATGTGGAATTTAAAATTATACTGCTGCTGAAAGGGAAAAGAGGGGGAAAATTATATTTCTATAGAGGGTTGAATTAATATTTCTCCTTTAACCATTTAAATGTATTTAATGCTTAAGTTCCTTCAAGGAAGGGTACTCAACTCTCTAAGATACTGTTAACAAGCATCTCTACTTTTTCTCTGTAAAAAACTTGTATGAATATGATAAAACAACATAAAGCGCATCACATAAACATAGGCCAGATCAGTCAAATGAAAACTATCAACTGTGTCTGAGTCAAAATAAAAAAATAAAAATAACCCTTTATCAATGCAAAATCCATAAAAGCCAATATGGAAAAGCAAAAGTAAGTATCTACATTTGAAAGGTAATCAAGCTGCATTTGTCTAAATAATGATTTGGTAAACTGAGAATTAGCTATCTGGCAACTGAAAAATTACACACAAGGGGCAGTGTGGAATAACGGATATTGATGGAGTGCAACCTTGAAGTTCTACCCACGATACATTCTGATTGTGTGACCATGGGTGTGTCACTTAAGCTTTGAGTGCCCCAGAGAATACTCTGTAATCTAAAGCAGAGATATGACTAGGTAGAGGGAGGGAGATTCTATACCAGAAATTCCTCCTACCACTGTACTCATAGGTCTTAACACTTCTCCCATGAAAAAGAAAAATGATAATTTCAGATAGCTTTAATCCAGCTCTTTATACAAAGGAAGCCGGCACTGAAACTGACTAATGCTATACAAATTAATTACAGCTACAGAATCTGAGTGTGAATACAGGAAACAAGCAAAAAAAAAAGACCAACACTGTTATTCTTACTATTCTATTAGTCCAGGGGTTGGGAACCTGCATCTTTGTGGGCTTAAGGCCACAGGTTGCCTACCTTTGTAATCAGTCTATATTTAATAATTTTTTTTTGTTAACAAACTGAATTATTTTAAACTTTTGCTTTTAGGTTTGATTTTATTGTAAGACGTTTGGGTATCCCTTCCTTCCATCAACCTGATAAATTCATCATTTAATTTGACAAGGTCCTCAGTCCATGTGATGGGGTTGCAGGTCAGATAGGCTTTTGTTTGAAGGCATCTGAATGAAATCTCCCCTTGGACGATATGGGTGTGGCCTTCTCCAGAGCTACTTCCCACATTTGCACACGTTGGTGGGCCAGGTCCCTAGAAGAGGAAACTACTTCTCCCCCTGAAGGTTCTAGGGGTAACCCTGAAGGGCCAGTTCTTTTGAGTACTGTTGCTCATGAGCCTCTACAAGTGTGATCCCCATTGATTATAAGCTATATTGAATAAAGAAGGTATTTATTAATTAGGTAGAGCAAGGAAAATTTTACAATTTCACTAAACCAGGGGTACGCTCTCTCTTTATACACACCAAGATCCTAGGAAAAATAGGCACATGTATAGAGGATACGTGGCAAAATTAACTCCTAGATAGTAGTTACTGTTAGCCTTTTCACCCTTTCTCCTTAGGTGAAGCTTGGAGGGTTGGTACCATTGTAGAGTTCATACTCAATATTTTTTCTCACCTTGAGGGGGGTCGCACTCCCTGCTCTCTGAAGCTGCTATGTGTCCAGTTTGTCCTTTAGTTCCTGATGCAAATGCTGCTACCAGCCATTGATGGTTTGAGGACCTTGCTACTGATGCTGATAGGAAGTCTAAGTCTTATAACTTTTTAGAATTCACTAGGTCATCACTTGGTCAATGAAAGAGGGGGTGTGGAGAACAGAAACTCACTTCTTCCCCACAAAGAGCAAGAGTTTTTGCACTCCTGAATCCAACCATGACCTGATGCTAAGATGTACAATTCCAAACCAGCCTACTATGTTATACATAGGCCCAGATGTATGTTTGATTCTTTAAGCTAATCACAAAGTATATCCTGCATCTACTTTCATCCAGTCTCTAAGCCCCTGTGAGCCTTGCAAATTAAGCAGTTTTTCATGCCTTATTTATTTCTGATTAATTCATTAATTCAATTCAAAAGTCTGAACCTTCTGTGATTATACTAATTATTGATAGGACACAAGGAACTTCAGTTTGAGGTTTTCAGTAACTGGTAACAACTCCAAGATGACTGACCAACTGGAAATTGGTTCAATGAGCTCCTAGAAAGGCCACCCTTTTCCATGATTAAGCTGATAGACCCATGAGGCTCTTTTTTTAACTTCCTTTTTATCTTCTATTAAGAAGACAAAGATGTAACAGTGTGGACCTTGTCCTGAGGGAAAGGAGATCTGTACAACTTTACAGTCCCTCCCCTGAGCCATCCTCGAATCTGAAATGGCTCCAAGAGGCAGACCCATGGGAGTTGCATATGTTTGCTCGGGTATTAATACTGAGAATAGGCTTGGCTTCGTTGGTTGTATTGGCCTTCACTGTTATTATTTAAATCTGAAAAAAGAAAAGTTGGCAGCAGATTAGCTATAGGGGATAAAGAAGGAAAAAAACAATTTTTTGTTTTGTTTTAAAGTTCCGACTTTACTATCCCTTCTATTCAAGGATGCTTCTGAAAATGAATTTTCCAAACTCAGAGACAGCAGTAGCTAGGGCACTGACAATATTCTGGCAGGAAGAGAGATGTGTGCCTACTTAAATTACGAAGGAAGTTCATGGACAATGTTCTTGAATCTCAATCTATTGTGCTGGAGGTAGGCAAGGACAGGATTTTAATAATCTAGACAATGTAATCCTAGAATCTAACCTTCTGGGGTGCATATAGCCATAGGGGGTACAAGAAAATGTCAGGGGCATGAGAGATATTTGGTAAATAACTATGCTAATCTATCAGAATTAATCTATTTTATTTTTCTGTTCATACGAAAGGTAGACTCTTTCATTTTGAATTGGCATATGGCAAAGTTTACTGAAAGCCAAAGCATGTGGGGAACAAAAAAGAAGAAAGATTTTTCTGGACAATTTTAGCCTTATAATTGCCTTGTTTCCACATTCTAGAGTTTGAGAATCAGGCCTTCTAGAGAAGAGACATTAACGTGGCATCCCCCTTGCAGAAAGATTGTCTTTGTCATCTGTGGCTAGAGGAGAAACAAAGAAATGTAACTTGGGAAAGCAATAGACCCACCACCCAACCCTGATAATACAGTGAGTTATTCTGACAGTACAAATCCAATGAGAAGGGGATTGTTTGATCAACAGCTCCCAACATATGTTTGCCTTTCAGAGGGACTGAACAAGAGTCCCACAGGATAGGCTGGCAGGGATGAGTTACAATCTACATCTTTGAAGGGAACATTTTCTATCAGTGAGAACATAGATCCATTGGAATATTTTGAGCATTTAGAAATGCAGCTAGAAAAAACTACGAAGTCCCAGACTAGGTGAATTAGGTTATTGACCACTCAACAAACAAGCATTTAATAGGCACCTACTATCTGCCAGGCACTGGAGAGACAAAAACCAAGAATGAAGCAATCATACACCCCATCCCACCCCCATTCAATAAACTCCAGAAAGTATGTATATCTGTGAGCTTTGACTGACCCAACAAATTAAGATCAACCAAATAAAATACAAAAACATGAGATGCTTGCTATAGATCCCCTCCATGGCCTAGCTGAGGGCTGCAAAGTTAGGACTCCTATAAATCAACTGACTCTTGTTCAAGGAAAAAACTTTTGTTGACTACAAAAGGCAGCCTCTTGTTTTTGGACTAGGAGGAGAAAAAGGTCAAGCAAAAACTATGGATTTAAACAAACTGGTTTCCCTGTTCACCATTCCATAACTTAGACTTGGTAGGACTAAGACAGGACAGATGCAGGAAAGGAATGAATATCACCACGTTAAAACTAGTCTGACATTGAATTAGGTGAATCGAATACTATGTTTTTAACTCTACTCATAGCAAATGTACCAAGACAAATGGATATTTGACAAAATAAATTTTGCCTGACAGGGGAAAAAAAGAAGCTACAATCATTTATTTAAATGAATAATAAATTGTAGATTGATAACTTTTCGTTATGTCTTCTTAAAACAAGAATCAGGATCAGGGCGTCTAGATGGTACAGAGGATCCAGAGCACTGGCCCTGGAGCACTGGCCCTGGAGTCAGGAGGAGCTGAGTTCAAATGTGATCTCGGACAGTTACTAACTAGGCAAGTCACTTAACTCTCATTGCCTCCCTCCCCCATACACACAAAAAACCAAGCCCATAAGGATCATTTCCCAAAATGCCTCTAACCCTGTTGAAACCTCCCGTGTAAGAAGCAAAACTTTAGACAAAACGCAACTAAAAGAGACCCAGTCTGACAGTCTGCAATATTCTGCACCCAAAGTTCACCAAACTGTATATTGATGAGTCAAAGAATATGAATATTTATAACAATGTATATTATTACATTACAATATATAAAACAATAATTTTAGAATTCCAAGTCATTTTTTAGAACATTTGGGTTAATTTTATCCATCTAGACAGTCTCACATTCTTTAAAAAGTGAATTTCTGGAATGATAAAATGCTTTCTTTCCTATAAAACATTTCAATATACTGTTTGAATCACCCCCACCAGAAGACCAGAGAACCAAATCCAGCTGTCTGCCTGGTTTTGCCTTCCGGGGCAAGCTGTACAGAAGTAGGTGGTGGCAGGCTGGATTTGTACTTTCCCAGCTCCTGTACTAGATTGTGAACTTGAATGAAGGCAGGGGGCAGTTCTTATTTCATCATTATGTCTCTCTTACCCCTCAAAAGAGTGTTGTAGACAAACTTTGAGTTTAAAATAGTTGATCAGAATCAAGTTGTTTAAGATGCCTGAAGATAATAATGAAATGAGATAAGGATAGGGATTGGATCTGTGATTTAGTTGGTACAGGAAGCTCCTGGATGACAAACTCCCTCTCCTAACATGGGTTGGTGTTTTCTTTGCAATTTATCATCCTAAGAGAAGTGCCCAGAGCACTGAGAGGTTAAAAGACTTATCTGGGATCTCCCAGTCAGTATGTATCTGAGTCAGAACTTGAACTCAGATCTTTCTGGTTTCAAGGCCAGCTCTCTATTTATAGAGTGCCAGACCTGGAGTCAGGAAGTCTCAACTTCCTGAATTCAAATCTAGTCTCAGACACTTACTAGCCGTGTGACCCTGGGCAAGTATTTAAACTCTATTTGCCTCAGTTTCCTCATCTGTAAAGTGAGCTGGAGAAAGAAATGGCAAACCACTGTAATATCTTTGCCAAGAAAACCTTAAATGGGGTCATGAAGAGTTGGACATGACTGAAATTACTGAACTGTAACAATAAAATCTCACCAAATGCCAAATGACCATCTTAATGAGGCGCCTGGGTGACACAGTGGATAGAGCACCCAGCCTAGCGTCAAGAGGACCCTAGTTAAAATCCAGTCACAGACACTTATTAGCTGTGTGACCCTGGGCAAGTCTTTTAACCTCTGGTTGCCTCAGTTTCTTCATCTATAAAATGATGATCATAATAGTACCTTTCTCTCAGGATTGCTGTGAGGATCAAATAAAAATTTGTAAAGTACTTTGTCCAATGCCTGGAATCTAATAAGCACTATGCAAATATTAACTATTGTTGTTGTTAATGTCAGATTCCAATGTAAAAGACCATTCAGCAAATTAGAAACAGTAGAAGTAACTTTTCCATGAAAAATATTCCTACTTAAAGATTCAGCAATATGCCTGAATATATCAAAAGTTCAAGGTTAGAGAAATTACTCCTGGTTTAGGGGTGGTCTGCCCAGACAACCAGGGATACTCTGGATGACCTCTTCAAGGTTCCTTTCACAGCCCTGGGATGAAGGGACACATTCTTCTTGGCTGCTGTGCCCTTTATAGCTGCCCTCCATCCTCAAGCAACTTTCAATGACTTGAGCTGATATTCAGTTCCTAGGATGAACTCTGAACACACAATAGACTTCTAAGCACCGGATGTGATAGAGAAGTCCCCATATCCCCACTCCTCATACCCCCAATTTATTTTTATAAGAGAAGATTAGATAGAGGAGATTAGCCTTGGTGACAGAGTAGATACAGATAATACATCGAGAAAATGGTAGGAAGCCAAGCTTTCAAAACAACTGGTTTCAAGAATATGTATGAAATATAAACATTGGAGGAAATCCATGTGCCCTAGCCGGGATGTGAGGTTAAAGAATGAGGAAATTACTGTCTTATAGTGCTGCGAAAAGTGGGGTCGTGTGTGTGTGTGTGTGTGTGTGTGTGTGAGAGAGAGAGAGAGAGAGAGAGAGAGAGAGAGAGAGAGAGAGAGAGAGAGAGAGAGACAGAGACAGAGACAGAGAGACAGAGAGACAGAGAAAGACAGGGAGAGACAGAGACAGAGAGGGACAGAGACGGACAGAGAGACAGAAACAGACAGAGATGAGAGACAGAGACAAAGAGACAGAGAGACAGAAAAGAGAGACAAAGAAGAGACAAAGAAGAGAGAGAGAGAGACAGAGACAGAGAGACAGAGAGACAGAGAAAGACAGGGAGAGACAGAGACAGAGAGGGACAGAGACGGACAGAGAGACAGAAACAGACAGAGATGAGAGACAGAGACAAAGAGACAGAGAGACAGAAAAGAGGGACAAAGAAGAGACAAAGAGAGAGAGAGAGAGAGAGAGAGAGAGAGAGAGAGAGAGAGAGAGAGAGAGAGAGAGAGAGAGAGAGAGAGAGAGAGAGAGAGAGAGAGAGAGAGAGAGAGAGAGAGAGAGAGATTCTTACTTCAGAGCAGTGAGGGGCTAATTCTTTTGTAGCACAAGGTCTCCATCTCATGGACAATGCTGGTATGACACCTTGTGTCCCATTAAACCCTCTTCCCCTTACTAGAACGAAAATTCTGGGAATACCACCACCAGAACAGTGCATCAAAGTCTTTTCCTTGTTAATTGTCCAGGATTTTAAAAAGGAATCTAAGGAGGACCACTCAGTTTCGGAAGCTAAATGGTTGGAGCAAAAGATTAACTGGCAATTTTGCTTCAAAGGTTAGAAATTGTTTCCCATCACTGCTGTTCCCAGGCATTCTTCTTGTGCAGATAACTACCATTAAAGAAATATTTCAGGATGACTCAAATCCCTGTATGGAAGGCAAACAGAAAAGATCAAAAAATTTCCCTCAGTTAAGAGCTGAATTTGACATTTATCTTCTGATTTTAATTTTTATGGAGGCAGAATCTATCTGCAGCTTGAAATGGAACATGACAGCCAACATTTATATAGCTTCAACGTTTGCAAAATCTTTTACATATGAACTCATTGGATGTGATCCTCACAAAAGCCCTTTGAGGCAGGTGCTTTTGCTATCCCCATTTTACAGATGGAGCTGAGAAAGGTTGACTGACTTGCCCAGGATCATACAGCTAGCAAGAGTCTCCAATGAGATTTGAATGCGGCTCTTCCTTACTACGTACCCAGCACTCTATCCACTGTACCACCTAGCTACTTATCTTTTTGGTAACTCATCATTTGAAAATAATTTAGGAAACACAATATGCCTTGGAGATGTTTAGCTAAATAGGCAAAGATCTAAGCTTTAACAAACCGGCTCTACGTTCCCCATAGCCATGAAAATAAGATCTTACCTTTTCAGAAAGAAAAAAATCCCAAATTTCAGATTAAACATTAAATCAGAATAAATCCTAGCTTAAGAGAAGGATCTCAGCATAGCAACTGCATCAGAGAACCACAGAGTTGGAAGGCATCTTAAAATTCATCTAGTTGAACCCTGACCAAGAATCCCATCTATTTCATACCCAAGTATTGGGTCATTTGGTCATTTAGCTTAAAGAACTCCAGTTCTTTAACTTAAAGTTCATTTAGCTTAAAGAACTCACTACTTCCTGAAGCACCCCATTCCATTTTTGGATGACTCTAATTGTTAGGAATTTTTTCCCCTTAAATCAAACAACTGCCCATTTGTTCTTGTTTGTGGGTTTGTTTTTTGTTTTTGCTTTTTTATTAATCATCTGTTGCTTCTTTTTCAATGATCTAGGGCCAGCAAAACAAGTCTTTTTTCTTCAAATCCTTGAAGGTAGCTATCAGACCCCATCTTCTTCTTCCTTCCCTCATCAAAGTCTTCCGTCTAAATAGGCTAAACATTCTCAGTTCCTTCACCAGATCTTCAAACAAATGGCATAGTCTCCAGTCCTCTTATAATTTGGGTTGCCTTCTTCTGGATATCGCCCAGCTTATTAATATCTTTCAAAATTTTGATGCATAGAATTAAGCATAATACTCCAGATGTGTTCTGACTAGAGTTGAGCACAACTGGACTAACTCCCTATTCCTTGACAATGCATCTCAATGCAATTAGTACTAGTAATGAACACCATCAATACTCTGTGCTTGTGTGTGTGTGTGTGTCACTTGTAGATGCCTATGAATACATACACATCTAGACAGACCAAGATTAACAGCACTCTGATTATTCCAGTAAAAAGTAGGATCTATACCGGGTTATTAGGAAATTTCCTGTTCTAACTACCTTTCTACAGCAGACTCCAAACTATTGCCTGCTGATTTGTGATTACTCAGACCCAAAAAAGACAGGAAACCAGCTGGAGTGAATCATAACTTCTATTCTGAGACTCCAAGATCTGTGACCTCAACGTAGCAAAAAAAAGCAGTGGGGGACCATCCTACGTCTCAGCTTAGAAGACTGAAGTATACCAAACCCAAGTTAAGCATTATGCCTCTCGCAAGCTGCAACTTTTAAAAAATTTGTAACCAAACTCACATTCTTATTAAAATAGGTATATTACTTCTATGATATATAGCAAGGAAATATTATAATCATCTTTATTTGTTTGATATTTATGTGACAATAAACCATATATGATCTGAAAATTATTAAATAATACATTAAAAACAAATTTACATATATTTATATGCTAATATAACATAATAAATGTTATATTTCTTATCATAAATTTCACACTTTAAGCTTTGAGAAGTGCTAAAATACTTCATCATTATCCTTATTTATAAAAGTATATATGTATAATCCTTGGCCAATAAATGGGAACAGGAAAGCCAACATTCTTCATTTAAATGAATAAGCCTTGAGAAGAATACATTGCAGGAAGTATATATCTGTAGTCATACCAAGTAGGTTATGTGGCAAGAATGATGGACCTTCCAGACTTACAAATAGGATCCTGTAAAACCACAAATGACATACTGAAATGATGGCATGAACCAGCAGTCCAATTTTCTCACAGATGCAGCATGAAATCTATACTCACATCATCTGAGCAACGTTGGGGCCAATGAATAAATGATTCACAGAATCGAAGAGTTGTCAGGGACTTGTTTGGTTCAGTTTTCAGTCATGTCCCACTTTTCGTGACTCTATTTGGGGTTTTCTTGGCAGAGGTACCGGAATGCTTTTGCCTTTTCCTTCTCCAGCTCATTTTATAGATGAGGAAACCAAGGCAAACAGGGTGAAGTGACTTGCCCAGGGTCAGACAGCTAGTAAGTGTCTGAGGCTGTATTTTAACTCAGGTTTTCTGGACTCCCGAGTAGGTTCTCTGTATACTGTGGTGCCACCTAGTGGCCCAGACAGGGACTGCAGAGGTCAACTAGTCTATACCATACCCATTGTGACAATGTAGCATCTACTCAAAGACCTTTGGTGAGGACAGAGCCATCACCTTTCTGAATAGCAGAAATGTGAAAGGATGCCCATTCACCTTTTGAACAACCTCGAATTGTCAGGAAATTTTTCCTTACATCAAAGTTAAATCTACCTCTGGGCAATATCCCTCCATTTTCCTAGTACTGATTCCCTGGAGACAAAAAGAATGAATCTAATCCTACTTCCAAATGATGACTCTTCAAATACTTTAATAACAATAACAATAGTATACATGTGTGTATGTATGTATGTATGTGTATACACACACATACACATATAGTACTTTAAGGTTTGCCAAGCACTTGACAAATATCTAATTTCATCCTCACAACAACTCTGGAAAGTAGATCCTATTATTATCCTCATTTTATGGATGAAAAAACCAAGGTAGGCAGTGATAAAGTAACTTGCCCAGGGTCACACAGCTAGTTTAATATCTCAGGGTAGACTTGAACTCACGTCTTCCTGACTCAAGGTCCATTACTCTACCTAATGCACTACCTACCTCAAGATGGCTCTCCTTTCAGTCTTCTCTTCTCAGTTAACATTCCCCATAAAATCTTTCCCAGATGAAATGACCATCAATCACATTTCAGACGTAATTATTTTTCACATATATTATTGTACGAAAGCGAATTGGAATTTTGAAGGTAGAATTTGTCAGTTTTTACATATTCCAACAAAAATATAGGTGGTAACTTTTTTTCCCCTGGTGATCAACTTTTAAGTATAAAACTTTAGCATAATAGTAGATATTCATGGGGAGAATCAAAACACAGAGGAAGAGATATAGTAATCTTTTAATGTAGCCCAGAAAGGTTGAGTGACTATCAAGTTGTTTAGGAAAAAGAATAGATACTAGAGATTCGACTGAGAACTAGCCAAAATGGGAAAATTTCAGTTTTACAAATGGAGATAGGAAAATGCTTCAAGGCACCAGTCCTATCAGTGTATTAGGAGAAATCAAAACTCTCACTTCTTTTCTCCTCACAGTTCAGCAGGAGCTTTATTCAAGAACACAGAAAACAGAGAATTTTCATAGAAAAAAAAAAGCCTCATTACCCTACAGAGCTCAAATGGATCTTCTTTTATAAGAGTATTAGTTTCTATTTGCAGATAAGCTGTCTTCTCTGAATTTTAGGCCTGTGTCAGAACTTAATCATTGTCTGACCCAAAAAGTACTTCCCATTTTTCAGTCCAGTAGCAAAGTTTGGGATAGAGAGGATTTGAGAGACAGAAACAAACAGGAATGAATGCATGATTCTGTCATCATATAGGCCCTGGAAACCCTTCCTACCCAACTGTTCTTGAGTCTCTGGTCAAGTCTCTGGCATTTGCCTGAAGGCTAGACTCATCTCAGTAATTTTCTCAACTGGCCCTTCATTGTAGCCTGTTCCCGATCTCTGTTACCTCTAGTCTAGCCCTTCATTGTCCGTTACCTCCAGGATCACCCTGGCTACTTCCCATCCTTGATCCCATCTACACCCCATTCTCCCTTGGCCACATGATCCGGGTCTCTGGCATTTGCCATCTCTGTTACCTCCCAGTCACCCCAGACTACTTGGCCACTCCTAGATCCTTCTCACAGTCTTTCTGTATAAAAGATCCATCTTGCCTCCATTAAAGTACTTAGGTTCCTTAGGAGTCTGGCCAATGTGGTGGATTTTTAGAACCACACCCACTCTGACTGGTGTTCTAATAAACTTTGTCTTTGGTTGAAAGAAGGCTTCTGTCTAATTCATTCTAGGTAGGACCTACATGCTGCCATTTCAGGGTCCTAACACCCCTAAATCTCAACACTTCCTCATACTGAGTAGAAAGAAGTCCAGTTGCTAATATGGAGTACTCCCGTCAAAAGGGGCAGAGTATTGGCCCTTCTACCTTTGCCTCCACACGCAGATCATAAGGTCTAAAATGATGATCACTTGTGAAAGAGTTTTCAGGTTTACCTTTTGGGATGGAACAGAGATAGCATTTAGAATATGCAGACAGATCTGTGAATGCTAGAGGGATTTCGATGTTAAAACTAGAAGAATTATTATCACTTGGAAATAGATGGAAAGGTTGGTGTACTATCAGAATAAAGACACCTCACTTACTCAAAAGAGATAGCACGTTTGGAAGGGCCTACTCTGGGAGGTTTTAAAAAGAAATCTCACAGACATAACCAATTTGCCTGCATTGAAGAGCCCAAGAATGGAGGCACTTTGTTAGACACCCTAGTAGTGTATTAGACAGAATACTGGACTGGAGTTAAAAAGATCTGAATTCAAATCGTCCCCTTCTTTTGGATAACTTCTTAGCTATGTGACTATGAACCAGTCACTTAACCTCTCTTTTCCTCAGTTTTAACAATAAAATGGGGATATTTACACCTACCTCTCAGGGTTATTCTAAGTTTCAAACAAGATTATACGTCTATAAAGTGCTTTGTGAACCTTAAAGAGCTCTATAAATGTTAGTCATTATTATTATTTTCACTCAGGATGTAAAGTAGACAAGAATAAACAGGAAATGATCCCCAGAAAGCCCCAGGCAAAAAATGGGGGGGAGGTGTCTATATAGACAATTTCAATTAAAATGTATTTCGAAATCATGGACCCATTTAAGATATACTGATTTATCAAAGGAAATTTACAATAATTAGTTTATAGCACTCACCTTTGCACAAGAAGAATTACTTAACTACATAGAACTCAAATGACTCTCCAAATCTGACTTACAACTATAGTCCTCGGGGCCATTCACCATTACAGTTACATTAAAGGGTGAATCCCCTGCACCCATCCTCCTAGCTACTCAAAACACTATACTAAAATATTTCAGGAAAAGGATTTGTACCTTGGCGACTCACCTATCCTTACAATGAGCAAACACTTGTTAAGCACCTAGTGCTCTGCAGATACTGTACTAAGTGCTGGAGATAGACATATGAAAAGGAAAGACAGGCTCTGCCCCCATTGAGTTTATAATCTAATAGTGATGGGGGAGGGAGTGGGACCTGAACCCCTAAAAGGCAAAGATCCCGAGCCTCTAAAATTTCCCACTCATTTCAGCAGCACAGATTGTTGGCATTTTGCCTGAGGTACGTGGTCCATCCTAGTTCACCTAGATGCTTGATAACTGCCCTTTCACTAGCTCTCAGACCACTTAATTCCTTTCATTGTTTGCCCCTGGCCCACCCCAGGCTATTTACCACTCCTTAATCTTTTCACTGACCTTTTTCCCCTTTTTTTTGCATAAAAGTACCAATTTTATCCCCATTAAACTGCTCAGATTCACTTAAAATCTCACCCATTTCTGTTGGTGATACAAGAGCGCAGATTCTTAGAATCTCACTTGCTCTTATTGGCCACACAACAGCAGATTTACTAGAAATCTTGCCCACCTAAACAGTGTTACTACTCTGACTGAAAGAAGCTTTGAGTGGTCGAATTCTTTCTAGGTAGACTCCCGTTCCCTTGCATTTTGGTGTTCCCAGCACCCCAAGCCACAACAATAGGAGGAAGGAAAACCCACAAAATAAAGCTGGAAAAGGGGTGGGAGAGGTACCTGGCACAGGGGCACTGTGGAGAGTTCAAAGAAATCCAAAATTAGTTCAGCCAGGAGGGAAGTGAGATGCCTGAGGAAATATATTAAGATGTTCCAATATTCCATTTAAATAAGGTAACATTTGCTCGGTTGTTCAAGTCATTCATAGTTATTTTGCTTTATTCTACATATTTCATTTTTTCTTAATACTTTTTGGTGCCTATGATGAGCAGAGTCCTGGGGGAGGGGAGGAAATGGAGGGTCAGGGACCCGGCTTGCCTAGTTCTAACCTCAGGACTACTTCTCTATGTTGAAGGGTAAATGCTGGTTTTCCCATGTGATATCATTGTTTGAGAGCCAACACATTTCCTCTCCAAGCTAAGTGAAGCAGAAAAATAGAATATTCACAGAACAGATCTGAAGAAATGAAGGATTGGAGGACCTAGAGTAAAAATCAGACCAGGAGTCTGTGGGAGTAAAGAAAAGAAAAACAAAACACAAAGATCTGAGTTTACCCACAGTAGCCTCTTGTCTAAAATTATCTCATATATTTATGGTTCATAACACAATAAATTAATGTCATAACTGTTGTCTCAAGTTATCCAGAGAAAGGTTCCAGCATGCAAGGCCCCCATCCCCAAGATTTATGGGAGGAGATGTATGAGTCCCATAGGCTGAAAGGTCATCAATGGCACTGTGGAGTATCGACATCCCATTAAACACCAGATCTTTGAAAATAGCAAAGCTCTTTATCCGAACAGGCTATTAAAATCAGGCTAATTTGGTCATGCTACCAAATACAATCATCTGTGTGTTTCATTAATTGCATTATTTTAATATACAAAGCTTTTGCACATAGTATTAGTGGGAGGCACCCTGTATGCTAGGGCCTCCCTCTAAGTCTCTTGAGACAAGAGTTATGACATTGATATACTATGTTATGGACTATAAATGTATGGTGTAATTGGAGACAAGAAGCCACTGTGGGTAAATCCAGAGGGGACTCTGGACCATAGGCAGGATCTGTGATTTCAACCACATGCTGGTATGGAATCTCTCTCCACCAGTGCAAATCAATCATGAATCTGTACTCTTACAGTCCTTAAGAATTGTCAATGTCACAAAAAGATTAAGTCATGTAACTTTCCTAGTCACACACCCAACATGGGATAGGGGCAGGACTTGTACTCAAGTCTTCTGGTCTTCAAGACTGGTCACTTTTCCACAATGCTCCCAAAGCATATATTCCATAAATACTTATTTGCATTACAGTCATCTACAATAAAAACTTAATATGAAGGTCTTCCACTCCTAATCTCACAAAATTGAGCATTATAAAAAGTTTCTATTGAAAATGAACTGTTAGCAGATTGTTTAGTTTAAATAATATGTTTCCACAACTGATGATGAATTTTAAAATGTTGCCCCATTTATTTTACCTTCAGATTCAACATGAAGAGTGGGGAACAAAAACTAGCCTTGGCTTGGGCAGTTCCAAGTTTGGCCAAAGTTGATCTAAGTGGACCTGGACTCTATTAAAGCCATACTTAATTTACTTCTATATCATGGCAGTCGTTTCCTAGCTTTACCAAATTCATTTCCATTTGACAAAAAAAAAGTAAAATAACTCCCCTTTCTGCAATAAGCACATAAATCTTTACAGCCAATGGAAATTGAGTCTTACTCCATTTCCTTACATGAGGGTAAAATGCCTTATTATCAAGACATTTCAAAGTAGGTCTCCATTGATATTATCACCTGTATTTAAACGGGTGTTTCTGCTGCTGCTGTTAATAATAATCATCACGGCTAGAATTTAGAACATATATGTTATTTTTCTTTCTCTCTGATCCCCTTGGAAAACAGACCTAATAGTGATATTTCCAGGTCAAAGGGTATACATAATTTTATAACTCTTACATAGTGCTTTGAGGTTTATAAAGCAGTTTACAAATATCTCATTTCATACTCACAACAACCCTTTGAGATAAATGCTCTTTTTAGCCCCATTTTATAGGTGAGGAAACTGAGGAAAAAAGAGATAAAGTGATTTGCCCAGGATCACACAGCTGGTGAGGGACTGGGGCTGGATTTGAACTCACATCTCCCTGGGTCTTGGTCCAGTGCTCTATCCATTATACCACTTAGCTGACACTACTATTAAAACTAGATCCTAATTTCTGAAATACTAATATAACTTCCCTAGCCACAGGGACCAACCAGTAGCTACTACCAACCAGGAGCACAAGACCAGAACACATGTCCAAAGTGCAGATTGTACTTTTGTGTGTGTGCCTTTGCCTGAATAAAGCAGTATCTACTAGTAGCTACTTATGAATGATAACTCTAGTCACAGGCAAAGCCAGGCACACGTGCTTAAGTGCTCTAGACATAAGTACAAGATGGATAAACTTATAAAATCCACACACCTCCCCCCAACCACCTGCCAGTCCTGATCCTAAACCTCACATTGCCAAATCATCTAGAAGTAGTTTTTTGTCAGTTGTTATCTGTAATGGGACCAGGAGAACATTATACAGTGGCAGTCATGTTGTAAGGATGATCAACTGTGAAAAACTTAACTACTCTAATGAATGCAATGATCCAAGAGGATTCCATGGGATTCCAAAGGATCCATGATGAAAAATGCTATCCACCTCCAGAGAGAGAACTGAAGACTATGAGTGAAGATTGAAACGTACTTTTTCCCCTACTCTCTTTATTTTTTTAGCTTTTTTTTGCCACATAACTAATATGGAAATATGTTTTATATGACCTTTTCATGTATAATTAAAATCAATCTAAATGGTGGGGTAGGAGCTAGAAGGAGGGAGAGAATTTGAAACCCAAAATTTTTAAAAATTAATGTTAAAAAGAAATGTTTAAATAATATATTATTATCTGCAATGTAATAGGTGACTGATTTTTTTTTTTTTTTTAGCCCAGACCTATGACCTCACATTACTGGGAGCAACTCATGTGGAAACTCTCTTTCCTAAAGCTGATCAGCAACTCTTCTGTAATCTGTCATCTAAAAGAGATATCTGGGACACTGAGAGTTTAAGGGACTTGTCCATAGTCACCCAGCAAGCAATTCTTCCTGACCCATAAGGCCCATTCCCTTTTGGTACATTCTTTCATAACTGACTTCCGATATGCTACTGAGTTCTAAGCACTTCTGTGTTACCACCATGTGATGAGCATCTCCATAGAGAAGCTTCCTGGGGAAGCTTTCCTTCCCACAGCATGGAAGTGACCATCCCAGGACATTTTGTTGGGATGGACTTGGATCCAAAACAAGCATGAGCAGATGCTTTGAGTCATTTTTCTATCAGCTCTAGCGTGACAGAAACTGTCCTTTGAAGGCACAGGCTGCATCTGGAGTCCACTCATGACTCCTGCCAGACAGAGCCTCCAAGAACTGCGGGTACTGCTTGGCTATCCCACCCTGTCACAGTGGAGCCACATCGAGAGCCTTAGACTTGGCTCAGCTTCATTAACTCATTGGAAGCTATCGAGGGTGGCAGTTCTCCACAGAGAATGAACTTTGTGAACTTGGAACCCACTGGAATAGCAGGAACTGAAAAGACCACAGATAAATTATACTGTTTACCCCTCATCACAGACCACCCACTTTTTAATTGCCCGGGTGCTTTGGTGACTTATCAGATAACTTAGTCAGAAAACGTTACTCACAACACACTAGACATGAAAAGTCTTAACAGTGGGAGCCAACGTAAACATGAAACTTCTGTCTTTTCTCCCACAGCTGTTCTTTAGCAGCATGGGACCAAAAGCTGCTTGGAATGAGCCTCGGTCACCCCAAAGTTTCTAGTCCCAGGCCACCGAGCCTTTCTTGTGGCATTGCCTTGCTCCAGGAGCATGTTGTACTTAGCAAGGGAGTTTGGTTTCAAGAATCTGTATCTCCCAGAAGTCCCAGAGCTGTGGGGAACCCTTGATGTATTCATTTATTTATTCACTCATACATTTATTAAGCACCTACCACAAAGCACAGTGCATGGCATATAGGAAGCACTTAATAAATGCTTCTTTCCTTCTTTCCCATTATATGTCAAGCACTCTGCCAGGGGTATAAACAGAAATAAAAGTCCCTATCCTTAAGGAACTCATATTGTGCTGAATAAAGTACACCATACATGTCATGTGCTATTGCTGTTCATTCTTTCAAGTGTGAGGATTTGTTTCTCTTTATCTCTTGTCAACCCCATCCTATATGGAATATTTTTCTTTGGGTTTCAGTGCTCTCCCCCGCCCCCCAAAATATTCTTCCCTTACCTCCTACCTACTGCCTTCCTCTGACTCACCTACAAATCTAAACCTCCCAAGGGACGTTGAGTTTCCATGGTGGGTGAAGGATGCCTTATGGACAAGCCACGTTCAATACTTTCAGGCAGAAATGAACTCAAAGTACAGATATTTTTCCATATTTTGGAAAGTGGAAACCCCCTTGAAGACCCAGGTAAATTTTTGGTAAATTTTGAGCAGTGGGGGAACAAAAATAGCCAGGAAGTGTAGACGGAAAGAGGGAGAACTGGAGAAAGGCACCGCATAATTTTATTTATTTTTCTTTTCTTTATTATTTTTGAGGCAATTAGGTTAAATGACTTACCCAGAGTCATACAGCTAGTGTCTGAGACTAGCTTTGAATTGCGGTCCTCCTGATGTCAGGGCCTCTACTCTATCCGCTGTGTCACCTAGTTACCCTGCCTCCAAATAATTTTAGATGAGAACATGTTTACCTGACATATTTCATACATAGAAAGCATCATTAATTTACAGGTTATCTAGTACAATCCCCTTCTTTCACAGTTGAGGGAACTGAGGTCCAAAGGTAAAAATGCCTTCTCCAAGGTCACACAAGGAGTAAGGAGCTGAGCCAGGATTTGAACTGGGGCCTTCCCAATCCAGACACCAGCATTTTTCCTCACTGCACCACGCTGCCTCTGGTTTGGTTTGGTTTTTAGTCTTTTACTCCCTAAATCACATACTCATTCCTCAAAATTATTTTATGTCAAAAATGGGTTTTCAAATATTTTAGTTTGATGCTCTATTGACCTGCACTGTACTCTTTATGTTTTCTTTTAAAATTGTACCACTGGAAACTTTTAGTGTGACCCAAATAAAACAAAATGGCCATTGGACTTGTGGTAGCACTATTTTGAGTCTCTCAAGTGTGTGTGTGTGTGCGTGTGTGTGTGTGCGTGTGTGTGTGTGCGTGTGTGTGTGCGTGTGTGTGTGTGTCTTAAAGGGCAGCTAGCAGACAGAGTGCTAGGTCTGGAGTCAGGATATCTCATCTTTCTGATTTCAAATATGACCTGAGACACTTGCTAGTTCTGTGACCCTGGGCAAGTCACTTTACCCTGTTTGCCTCTGTTTCCTTACCACAAAATGTGCTGGGACAGGAAATGGCCACTCCAATGTCTTTGCCATGAAAAACCCAAACGAGGTCACAGAGTCAGACACAACTGAAATGACTGAACAAGTTTCACAACCCATTTTTTAACTACTGGAAACTACCATACATTGACATGTCTCCCTCCCCCATCTCCCAATAACAAATCATTCACATCAGTTCTTTCTTGTTTCCATCTTCATGAAGTCCCCAACCTTCTTGACTAGCAGCACCTACCGGCCCCAAATGTGCCTCTTTGGGGTTAACCCCCACCCCCAACCCAGGCTAATAGAGAAACACTGTAGTCAGCTACATTAAGAGCCAGCCTCATATGCCCATTCTCCCCTTCGGTGCCTCCTGCCCATCACCCACAGGGAGACAGTTTTCTGCACAGTCTTTCTTCTTTCTCCCAGGTGGCTGCATTTTCCTTAATGCAGAACTTACTCTGGTCCTTGCCCCTTATAATGAGCTTCAGCTGGAACTCATCACCAGTAAGTCGTGCAGATCCATGAACTGAGGGTTTTTCTACCTCAGTCCTTTCTTGAAATCATTAACCCTTTGTCACCTGGAATTTGGCCACCACCTCCTAGAATCTCAGATTCAAAGCTGAAAGGAAGTATTAAAACAATCCATTTCCAACCCTTCTTTTTACAAATAAGGAAACTAAGAACTAGAGAAAAAATATGACTTGTCCAAAGTCACACGGTTAATGTCAGCTTTGATATTGTTGTTTAGCTGTATCCAACTCTTTATGACTCTACTTGGGGTTTTCTTGGTAAAGGTTATGTATTGATAATGCATTTTTGCTTATTGTTAATGTAATTTTGCTGCTTAATGGGAAGACCTTTCCATCCATGAATAGCCTCATGTGACCTGCTTAAGTCACATGGAAGCCTGAGTTACATGAGTCTAAGTTATATGGAACAGGAAAGGGTGGAGCAGGAAGAGGCAGGACTAGAGCAGAGCTGAGAGGAAATTGGTCAGAGCATTCAGAACTGAGGGAGAGAGAGGAGGCAGGCACCTGGCTATGAGTGTTTGTTTGTTTGCTTGTAGGAAGCCTAGCAGGATGAAGGCTTGGGGATGGTGTTGCTCTTTGCATTATTATTGTATATAGATTTTTGTTGCTATGATGGATTTGGCTTTCTGATGTCTGAATAAATGTTTTGATTCTGTCTTCCATGTGGAGATTTTGTTGTATTTCATGATTCAAAAGTGTGCCAGCATATTCATGGTCGAGGTAGGCACTGTGAATATCACTTTGGCACTACAAGGTACTGGATCTAGTGCTTTGCTATGTCCTCCTCTAGCTCTTTTTACAGATGAGAAAACTGAGGCAAATTGGATGAAGTGACTTGCCCAGGGTCACCACAGTAAGTGTCTGAAACTAGATTTAAACTAAGGAAGAGGAGTTTTCCTGACTCCAAGTCTAGCATTCTATCTACTGTACCACCTAGCTGCCCTTGGTAGAACCAGGTCTCAAATACAGATATTCTGCCTGTCTGTCTGTACAGTGTTATCTCCATTTTACTGAGCTACATCTCTTTCCTGACTCATTACTTTCCCAATTTAAATCCATCTTAAGTAAGGAAGTCATTTTTTTCAAGGCTATCATTAACCATTAAACTCTCTTGACCATCCTCTTCATTAATTCCCAGCTACTATATACAATATACCTCCCTCCACTGGCACACTTTTGTATACAGGAGAAATTAGGATAAAAAGTGTTGGGGAGCTTTATCCTGGAGACCTGAAGGGGAAACACAGGTCCGTTCTCCCTGCAGAAAGGTGGAAGATAGAGGAGGAATGTATACATTGTTAGACACAGTTCCTGGGTCAGTTGACTTTGCCAAATTATTTTTCTTTGTTATAAGGAAGGCTTCAATAGTAGGGGTGGGGAATGGTTAAGAGGAAATTACTGTGGTGTAAAAACAAAAGGTCACGAGAAATTTTTTTCAAAAGAAATGAAACATGAAAATAAACATTGAGGTCAGACTTGAAGGAGGAAATAAAATCACAAAAGGAAACTCAGATTTTGTTTCACACCAAAAATACCACCTCACCCCTTCTTTTGTTGACTGCCCCCATTAAGTCACTGTCCAGCACCAGCAGAATGGGGTCCCAAACCACTGGACTTGAGGAAATAATAAGATTCAACCTAACAGTCCTTGAAGAAGTTCAGATCTCCAGGCCCAAATGAATTATGTCCCAGGGTCCTGAAAGAACCTGCAGATATGATTGTTAAGCTATTCTCAGTGATCTCTGAAAAACTGTGAAGAAAGGAAGAGATGCTGCAAGATTCAGGGTGGGGGAATACTGTTCCAATATTCAAAAAGAAAAAAGGTGAATTACTGACTTCAATTCTTTGCAAAATTCTAGAACACATTAGCAAAGAGACAGAGGGTGACTATTTAGAAAGCAAAGCAGCCACCACTATGGATCAACACAACTAATTAAAAATAAATTGTTCCAAGTTAACTTAATTTCTTTTATTGACAGAATTATAAGCAAATTCAGGGACTGAAAAATGGAAAATATATATGAACTTTTAGCAAAGCAGTTGACAAAGATTTTCACAATCACCTTGTGCATTAGATCAAGTTATATGAACTAGATAAGAATGTAATTAAGAAAATTCATAAGTAGTTGAAAAAACCAGACCCAAAGAGGATGATTAAATGTTCAATATCAACCTAAAAAGAGGCTTTGGTCCTGCTCTACTGACATTTTTATCAATTACTTGGAAGAAGGCACAAATGCCATGCTTATCAAATTTGAGAATTATGCCAGAAGAGGACCATAGATGAAGAGATGGAAGAGATTTTAGAAGCTATCCAATATAATACCCTCACTTTACAGATGGGGAAATTAAGACCCAGGAAAATTTAATGACTTTCACAAGATCAAACCAGTATTAAGTATCAGAAATGGGATTTGAACCCAAGTCCTTTGATTTCAGGACCATTAGGCTATCTCAGGGGTAGGGAACTTGTCACCACATGTGGCCTTCTAAGTCCTTGGATATGGCCTTTTGAGTCCAAGTTTACAGAGCAAATCCTTTTATTAAGGGGATTTGTTCATGAAGTTTGCATTCAGTCAAAGGGCCAAATTCGAGGACTTAGAGGGCCACTTGTGGCTTCGAGGTTGCAGGTTCCCCACCCCTGGGCTAGCTAATTCACTGAAGGATGGCACTGTAATCTAAGAAAACATTAACAGTTTGACACATTGAGCCATGTTAATGAGATGAAATATAATTGGAGCAAATGAAAAGTTCCAACCTTGGTGGACTTTTATAAATCACCTGATCAGGTACAGGATGAGGACATGTGGATAGACAACATTTCATATGAAAAAGACCGGGGGGTTTCTGAAAGGACAAAAGAGTCGATAGTGTAACAGGAATCCTGAAGAGCTAGCATCATTAAAGTCTGCTTCAAAAGAAGCATAGTGTTTAAGAAAATAGAGGCTGTTGCCTCACTGTACACTGCCACAGTCAGACCCTGGCTGGAGTGCTGTGACCAGGTAGAGTCATGACACTTTTTGGATGGCTGTTGAAAAGCTAGAAAATGTCTAAAGAAGGGCAATGGCTAAGTGAGAGGACTCATCATGATATACTGAGCATCAGTTGAAAGATTGGGAGATATTCATTGGAAATTAGAAGACTAAGGGGGCACTTGAGAGCTGTCCCCAAAGACAGAATGACATGGAACATTATGTGTTCTGTTTGGCCCAGAACTATGACTAATGGGCAAAAACTACCAAAAAAAAAAAAAAAGAGGAAATTTTGAATAGATGTGAAAGAAAACTTCCTAATTAGAGCTGTCCAAACATGGAATCGGTTGCTTCCAGATTTAATGAGTTTCTTAGCACAGGAGGTCATCAAGCAGAGGTTTTTTTGACTATTTGTCAAATATATTGCAGAGGGGCTTTCTGATCAGGTAAGGGCTTGACTAGATGGCCTCTGAAACTCCTCAGTTCTGAAATCCTATACTTTTCATAATTGCAACTGGTTCTCGAAGCTTAACACATGATTTGATGTGAGGTGGTAAAACATAACGTATGATGTAATAGTATGACATAATGATATAACATTACAATACACAGTAGCATGTAATAATAATAATATAATGTAGTGCCAAAGAGGCAACATGCTATAATAGGTAGAACTGGCCTCAAAGCCAGAAAGACCTGTGTTCAAATTCTGCCAGATACTGACTGTGTAACTCTAATAAAATCACTTCACTTTTTAGTACTCCAAGTTCGAATAACTAGGAGAGAAAGGCTGACCTCCATTCATAGAGTTTGTTTCCTCACCAGGAACTTCCCTCAACTGGTGAAATCACAAGTCTAGTCTCTATCCTTATTCTAACATACATGGCCATATTTTCATTTTTATCCTTCCTGATTTATTCCCAGGTAACATAATTCCTTTTGTTTGCTCATTGTTCAGATCTGTGATTTCCTCCATGTGGAAATTTAACTCAGGGAAAAGGCAATTGTATCTTGCATACTAGTAACCATAATGGTTGGAATTCCTGGTACCATGACAAGCCAGTTGGAAGTTCTTTTGGGGCAAGCAGACCTTTTGGTGTCCCTCAAGTCATGCCATTTGGGTGACTGGCCACTCTGCTTAGGACATAGTCATGACCATCCTGGGAAAACTTCTCATTTCCTTTATCACTAAAGCAAAGTTTTCCAATAGGATGCTCTATCAGATCTCAAAACTGTATCTAGTTAATGTTCAAGCTGGCTGCTGCTGAAATGTTTCCCTCTCTGTGGTTCACTGGGAGTTCCTCATGTAGTACCTCCATCATCAATATTCCTATCCAGCACTTCTCTACTTACCCTGTAGTCAATCAAAATATTTTGCAGAACTCTATATTCTCAGTGGTTTTACTAGAATACAACTCCTTTGATGACTTGGGGTCATCTTATACATCTTTTTATTCTCCATATACCTAACTCAGTCTCTTGCATATGGATATTCAGGAGAAGGAAAGAAGGAAGGAAGGAAGGAAGGAAGGAAGGAAGGAAGGAAGGAAGGAAGGAAGGAAGGAAGGAAGGAAGGAAGGAAGGAAGGAAGGATGAAAAAATTGGATACTCTATTTTAAGAAATTCTTACTGAACCTCAGAAGAGAGAAGAGGTGTGAGAACTAGTTTCTAAAGATCTACACCCACTACTCACAATGAGCACCTAGTATTGTAATTATAGGCACTCGAGAAAACTTTCACCAGCTTAAGGTTCATCTTCTGAAGGTCCCTATGGTCCAGGGAAGGAATCTTGTGGCACTTCATCAGACTTTTTTCTAGAATGATGTCTCTAGGACAGAAATAATACTTTGTTCTATTGTATTTATTCTAAAAAGTTTCAGGTGGCTGATAGCCAGGAATTGAAAAATGGCACAATTATAGTATGTTAGGGCTAGAAGAGACCTTTAGAGGTCACCTAGTCCAACTTTAACATCTTACAGATGAGTAAACTGAAGCCTACAGAGGTGAAATGACTGGCTCTGGATCATAAAATAGTTTGGTGGCAAAGCTTGGACCAGAATCTCAATTTCCTAATAACCAATCCATTGCTTTTTCTATTACATTTATACAGTGTTATTTCTGAGTTCAAAGTTCCTACTGTCAAAAAGCTTTTTATCTAGGGTGAGAAAAGACAGACAACATATGGATCCATTTGTACTCATTTGTGAATAAAGATAAGAGAATTACATAAGGTCAATAGCATACAGAAGCATAAAATTTCAGGGCTGAAAATGACCTCAAAGATCATCTTGTCCAAACATTTCATTTTATAGATTAGAAAATTGAGAATCAAAGAGATTATGACTTGCCCAAGGTCACACAGAGTCAGCAGCAGATTTGGGACAAGAACCACATCTCTTAATTTCTAGTTGAGTGTTCTTCCATTCTACCATAGATATATGCTACTTAGATATCGTCTTCATAGTGAGGCTGAGTTTTGAGTCAGGTTTTGAGGAAGTCAGGAATATGTGGAGGGAATGGAAAAAGAGAAATTCCTCAAAATGCTAAAATGCCTAAGAACAATGACCACAGGGAGAAAGACTCTCTGTTTGACCACAATTATTTGGGGAAATTGAAAAAAGATACATTTCAAGTACATAAAAAAATTTAAAGCTCTTGCATTAATGAAATCAATTCAGATAAAATAAAAAGAGAAACTTTTGTGTGGGATAAATAATTTCATCAAATATCTCTGATAAAAATCTGATAACTAAGATATATAGGGAAGAATCATAAATATATAGACGAAAAGTCATTCCCCAAAGATTAGTGGACAAAACTTATGCATAAAAAACTTTCAAAAGAAGAATTGCAAATTATCAGCAACCATATGAAAGAATGCTAGAAATCCCAAATGAAAAGAAAAATGTACATTCAAATAGCCCTGAGGTTTCACTTGGTATCTCCTCAAAGTAGCAAAGATGATAATGAAAGAAGCAAGTTATGGAAGAAGCTACAGAAAGAAAGAGGGCAGCTAGGTGGCGCCATGGTGCATAGAGTGCCAGACCTGATATCAACAAGACATCTGACTGAGTTCAAATGTGACCTCAGATGCTTACTGGTTGTGTAACCCCCGGGCAAGACACTTAACCCCGTTTGCTTCAGTTTCCTCATCTGTAAAATGAGCTGGAGAAGGAAATAACAAACTACTTCAGTATCTCTGCCAAGAAAACCCCAAATGGGGTCTCGAAGTTTCAGGACTGAACAACAAACAGGAAGAAAGGCACACTAAAACACGATTGGTGGAGCTGTGTATTGGTTCAAAAATTTGGGACTTGTTAATATCCTGTTTCTAGAAGGGCAGATACTTGAAGGAGAGGAAAGGCAGAACGAACAGCCTCACATATACTAAAATATTCATAGCAACGCTTATGTGGCAGGAAAAATAAAAGCAAAAATTGGAAACAAGAGAGTGCCCATGGATTGGGGAATGACTGAACTGATTCAGTGTCAAGTGTGAATAATAAGAGCTAGCACTTATTTAAGGTTTGCAAAGCACTTTACAAATATTATCTTCTCTGATCCTCACAAAAGTCTTGGGAAATAGGTGCTATTACCATCCCCATTTTACAGATGAGGGAACTAAGACAAATAGAAATTAAGTGATTTACCTAGGATCACACAAGTAGTAAGTGTCTAAGACTGAATTTGAACCTTCCTGAATGTGTCTTCCTGATTCTAGGTCCAGTGTCCTATTCATATCTATGCAATATCCATAATAAAGCATTCTAAAAGATACACTACATGAAGACTTGTATCAACTGATATAGAATGAAGAAAGCAGAACCGGAAGAACTATATAAACACTGGCTACAATTATTTGAAGAGAAATAGTACTAACTAGCAGCCAAATTCTGCTTTATTGTAATAGAGCTCAGTTCCAAAGAAGATGAAAGATACCTCCCTCCTTGCAATAGAGCACATGCTATCAGATATTGCTGAGACTTAGTTTTGTTTAATTATTTTTCTTTGTAACAAGTGAGACACCATATATAAGAAGGAAATAACTGTGGTGTAGCGGCAAAAAGCTTCAAAAACCTTTGTGAAATGACATACAAAACTCCAAGGAGAAACAAAGAAAGCTAGTGGTCCAAGGGAAAGGTTTTCAATGGTGTGGTCCAAAGGGAACACCTGGGGATAAATCTTTAATTCTAAGTGGCAGAGAAAATGCTGACTTGCACTTGTACAGGGAGTTTTCTTATCTTCAAGTTTCTTAGACCAATGAGGTACAAATGGGGAGAATTCAAATGGATATTGTCCTGGTCAAATATGCAGGGAAAGGACAGGGGAGGAATTTGAGGATCAACTGTATAAATAATTTAGAATCTATAAAGTGATTAAGACCCTTTGAGAAAGAGGATACTTATATCAAAATAGTTCATTACCTCAGTTTCTTAGAGGACTCACCCTTCCCTAAAAAGGCTTATAAATTTGCAGATATAAGGGACCGAAGAGATCAACTAGTCACACTTCCTGATTTTAAGGATGAGAAAACTGAGGCCCCAAGAAATTAAATGACTTGTCACACAATAAGTTAATAGCATTCAGGACTAGAACCCAGGTCTCTTGATTTTTTTTTTTCATTCTAGTCCTTTCTCCTTTACACTGCATGGAGGTGATTTTGCAAGCCCCATTTGTGATGGTGGCCAGAAGTCCTCCTATTGGAAACAGAAACTTGCCACCTGAGAAAGATAAGTATCTTGATTGTAGAGTACTTAGTAGTAGGGATCAAGATCTAGAGCAGACTTTTGGGGAGAAAGAGAGATTAAAAGAGCATTAAAATAGAGATAGGAGAATGAGAGACAGAGGTTTGTAGGTATGATGAGCCACTAAAGAGTCACCAATTTACCTTTTAAAAAATTGGTTTTGGGCTAAAGCTTGGTTACAAAAAGGTTTCCAGTTGAATCTAGTTAGTTTGGGGTTTTTTTGGTTTTTGTTTTGGCATAGTCCTCTGATTTCAACAGTACAGGAAACTCTATGAAAACTTCCTCCATAGATGAGGTGTGACAGTTCATCTGGATCTACAGTCTTAGAGAGTTGCTTAAGAACATAATTGACTTGCCCATTATTCTCATACAAAATTCATATGACCCCTTTGGGGGTTTTCTTGGCAAGGACACTGGAGTGGTTTGCCATTTCTTTCTCCAGCTCATTTTACAAATGAGGAAACTGAGGCAAAAAGGGTGAAGTGATTGCCCAGGGTCACCCAGCTGGTAAGCATCAATCCACTGTGCCACCCATCTGCCCCTTGTCAAGGTATAAGAGCCACACTGTTTTTCAGAACAAAGGCCTAACAAACAAGCTGGTCCCTAAGTTTGGCATAGCAGCAGTCTTTTGCATTCACCTTCTGGAGCTGATGGTCCCTGAGCTCGGGCAAGCACCAGCAGGGTCAGATATGAAACCCTGCTGTGAATGCACTTTTTGTCACTAAACAACCTTACCTCACTGCTGCCGTTATGCCTCACCACTGTTGTTACACTACATTGTTTGACTCTTCGTCCAGCCACAAGTACATAAATAAAGATTCTGTCACACTAAAGTGGGTCCCCCCACTAGGGGTGGGGCTCCGGCACATGTGTCCTTGCTTGAAAGTCATTTCCCTCACTTTGAAGTTAAACTGACTCTCCTGCCTCTAGTCTGCTCTGTTCAGCTCTAGCCACCCACAAATTAGAGACTGATTCTGTCTACGTGATGCCCTGAAGATCCAATTATTTTCATTGTTTTATGATCACAATTTTCATCCTAACCCCAACTAGCCATCTTTTAGATATGTACTGTTGCTCACAAGATGATATGGACAGCAGAATATGTGAATGACCCAGCACAACTTACCACCAGAAAATCATCTCAAAATGTTTTCACTGGGCCTACATGGAAGACATCACATACAAAATGTTATTTTCATGAGGTCAGTTATGGAGACAAATAGTAAGGGATCAAGCACCAATCCAGTGGCACATGAAACTATGCCAATATCACCAGAGACTGATTCGTAAATGCCAAAGTGGTCCACTTTGGATATGTGATTTCCACTCATTAGGTGTGCTGTGTATCAGGCATTAATCACCATTTCAGCAAATTTCAGCACAAAGGCTTCATGTGTTTTCTGACACGTGTGTTGATGTTGGATTTCTAGTTAAGATACTCTAAAAGATTAAGTGCTCCCCTTAGTGTTAGCAATTTAGAAAGCACAGAGCTATTTCCTCTCTTCCAAACACGAGAGGATGCAACTGCCAAAATAAATACAAAGGAACACAGTCAGGTAGAAATACTTGGGACAAGGCTGAGACGGGGCCTTAATAGCAGTAAAACGCTATGCAGGGAGGGTTTGGCTGAATTATGGAGGAAAATATCAAATGAGGCGCAACATATACTCATAATCTGTGGCATAGAGGAAAGGCTAATTGCAATTTAATTTGGAGGAATTTTGTAACAGATGTCTATGAAATTAGGATTATAAACCCCATTTAGTAGGACAGTCATTTACATTCTGCCCCCAGAAAGCAGAATGATTACTAAATGCTAACACAGTTTCCTTGTCTTTGGTTTCAAATGTCTGTTTTCCCATTTTGATTGTGGTGAGGATATACCAGCTAATATATCAGGTAAATTTCCATAGACTTTATTTCCCCATGATGGAGTGGCTTGTCATTTACACATCCTCATGACTGTTTCTGAATCTATAGGTTCCACAGTTTCTTATATATATCTATATATCTATATATAGATATGTATATATATAGATATAGATATATATACATATATACTTGACAACATTTTTGTTCACATTCCTAAAACAATCAAAGCATCCCAGTATGGCATGCAGAGTTTACAATCAGGAAATCAAGGGTTCAAAATCTCCCCTCTTAGGTTCACTAAGTGGGTGACCCTAGGTAAACTACTTCACCTTTACATGCCTTAGGATAGGTGCGTGTGTGTTGGTGGAAGAGATTGCCACGCTGAGAGAAGTCACAGATCTCCCTTGTATTCTAAAACAAAGCATTCTGAAGGCATATTCTAATATCTACTGGTTACTGAGAGTTGCTTCTGAGAGACAAGTAGCTATGGCTGACAGCTATTTAGAGAAACAAGGGCTGTCACATTAATACACAAAATTAGAATTAAAATAACAACCAGACATTGACCTTTTCTCAAATGTTTTGCCCCACTATGTAGTCCCCCTGCTTTGAGTCTCTCTCTCCTTTCCCTTCCCTGAAGTTGAATGAGGTCTCCTTAACCAATGCATAATTTTGTATTTTTTAATTTTATGATTTCTAACATATGTTTGAAAAGCACTTTTACTGAGAGTTCAGCTATGGGGCCTTGTTTATGATTTGGGATAGTCTGTTTCTCTGTCTGAAGAGAGCAAGAGAAATAGCCGTATCAGACAAGGACTTTCATTTTCTGTGGTTCTGTGTCACTTTACACTGTGATCTTTGGGGAGGTGGGGGGGAGAACTGTTTGAAATCAAATAGCTAGGACACTTCTGTTTAAATTTATTTTGAATTCAAGAGGTTCCAAGCCCAAAGTGAAATGGAAAAACTTTTTTGTGTGGTTTTAAAGGCAAATAATATAGCAAAAATCACTTGCTTCTTCATCCCAGCACTACCACTAACCAAACTTTCATGGAAGTATTTTTCAAATCAGTGGTCTACATGTTTTGGTCTCTTTCATCTTTGTCTCTTGCTTTTACCATAGTGCAACTGGAGTGTATGTGGATACCTCCAAGTCTGGGCTTCAAACTTAACTCACTGCCAAGTGTATGCCTCAAAATTTGTTTTGTAAATTACATTTTAAGCCCCAAGGCAGTAAAGAAAGCACCTGGAAATGAGCTGGTTTCAGAAGAACCCTCAGCAGCTTAAAAAACATCCTTCAAGTGGGCTTTATTCCTAAACTGAGATTTTACATAGCAATTTTTAGCCTAGAAAATATTTATTCCAATAATCCAGATCACCAAGGAAAGGCTTATAAAAGTAACTTATCAAGTATTTTCTTGTGATGCACGAAACCTTAGTGAATAGGAGCCCAAGTAGCTGAGACTTTCAATTAACCTGACATTTTTTTCTGTCAGTCAGCCAATAAATAAATAAATTTATCAAGTACCTACTATGTGCCAAGCATTATGCTAAGTACTGGTGATGAGAAGAAAGATGAAAGACAGTCCTGCTCTCACAATCTGTTCACATTCCATTTTTAAGAAGAGGAGATAATCAGAAGTAAACTAATTAGGGATTTGGTAAGAAAGCTAACGATGACGGTGGTGGTGGTGGCAATGCTTGCGTTAGTGATCACTTTCAGAGAACTTTCTGGAGTCAGTCTCCATTCAGCTCAATCCCTACCACTCTCTATATCCATGCCAATACCAGCTAGGACAAAATCTCAGCTTGAGCATGGTAACATGGTAGCTTGCATACAATAGTTGACTAATTGCTGAATGTATTAAATTAATATTATTCAATCAGTTCAACATAGAATAATAACCAATTCAAAACCAAACATGGATGTCTGTTTTTCCACTTTGTCACAGTGAGGAAGAGCACTGGATTTAGATGGACAGAGGACCTAGATTCCAATATCAGTTCTACCTCTTATTTACTATCTATGTACTCTGGGACAATTTATTTAATACCTCTGAGCCTCAGTTTCCTCATCTGTAAGTGGATGGGTCTTGGCTAGATAATCTTCAGTGGTTTCTTCCAGTTTTAATTCTTATGATCCATGATTCAGACATTCAGAAAGATTTTCAGTATCAAAGACTGAAACAAAATGGATTCTCTGCTATAATTTAGTGGGTTAGAAAATCCCTTCAGTCATGATGCCCCCGTTCCCTCAGCATTCCAGATGATTTTGTCGTGGAGCTAATGATTCTCTATATTTGGATTAGCTCAGTTACATGACTGTTTCTTGTTTTGTGTACACTTGAAGTTAGAGAAAGAGCAAACAGGATATTAACAAGTCCTCATTTTTTTTTTTCAAAAGACATTCAGACCATAAAGGCAAGAAAAGGATAGTTCTGTCTAAACCTTATTCTCATCTCTCCCTGTAATTTCAGTTATGTCTGACTCTTCGTGACTCCATTTTGGGTTTTCTTGGCAAAGGTATGTTAGTGGTTTGCCATTTTCTTCTTCAGCTCATTTCAGAGATGAGGAAACTGAGGCAAGCAAGGTGAATGACTTGCCCATGGTCACATAGTCACTAAGTATCTGGAACCAGATTTGAACTCAGAAAGATGAGATTTTTTGCCTGAAGCCAGGTGCTTTATCCACTACACCATTTAGTGCCCCCCCATCTCTTTCTGGACAGGTGGCAACAAAGAAAAGAATCTTATCAGAATCCCCTGGGGCCAGTTTCACCAAAAGCCCATCCTCAGAATATGATCAGTCCTCCTTAGTCAGTGGAAATGAATAGTAGTATCAACAATGGACTTCTTCCAAATCAGGGGAGAAAATAATGTACAGATGTCCCTCACTTTAAATAAATCCAACGTATCAAAATGAGGGTCTCTGAGGAAGCTGAATTGGGGTGTGATTGTTTTATTATACAAAGATAATATGGAAATCCTTAAAATAGGTCCATGCATAGGAGACTGCTAAGTAGCACAGTGGCCAGACCAGGGGTGGGGAACTTCTAGGCCTTCTAGCAACCTTTTGACTGAATCCAAGTTTTACCGAATAAATCCTTTTATTAAGGGGATTTGTTCTGTGAAGTTTGGATTCAGTCAAAGGGCTGCACTTGAGGTCACACATGACCTCAAGGCTGCAGGTTCCCCACCCCTGAACTAGAGTGTCAGACTTGGCATTCGGGAAGAGATGAGTTTGAATCCTGACTGAAACATTTACTAACTGTGTAACCAAGGGCAAATTCCCTTAACCTCAGTTTCCTTATCTGAAAAATGGGATGCTAATAGAACCTACTTCCCAGGGTTGTTGTGAAGACTAAATGAGATAACACATGCAAAGCAGTTTGCATGCTTCCAAGTGCTGTATATAATTACTAGAGCTATGATAATTATTTAAATATTCTGATGTACAAAAATCCACTTCATACATAACTTTTCCACAAGATATCTATTATGTAAAGTGAGACATGCCCAAATGACAGCATTTTCTTACTCTTGCAGACAAAAGCAGAGCTCTCCAGGGCTCTGTACTGAAAGACAGCATGGTTCCTTAATGAAACTTGGAATTTGTTTAGAAAACTAACCAGCAAACAGCAGTGTCAAGGAGTTCTTTAATCCCCTTAATTGGGGTGTGGATAACAATCATATTGCAGTTCAGTGGCAAAAAAAATGGATCATAGATCTGGACTTGAAAAGAAATTCATTTCATATAACCCAATGCCTTCATTTTACAGATTAAGAAACTGAGACCCAAAAAGGCAAGATTATTTTCCCCCCAGTTACACAAAAGTAGAATCCATGTCCTCAGACTTTAGGGCCAGCACTCATTCTACTATTATACTACAGGCAAAGAGTATGAATCTTATCAAAATCTGTGGGCTCTCAGATTGTCACGTTATGAAGACAAAGTAAGATTTCCTCAAAAATTCACAAAAAAGTCAAGCAACTCTACTTTTTAATCTCTTTGTGTCAAAGCCCACATAAAGAAACTGGTTCATGAGTAAAGCAGTGAGCAGGGGTTACTCAAAAGCAGACAATAGCTTGATTTAGGTCTTAAAACTTAAACTGATTTTAAAAATGAATCTATAGCATTCAAAACAACTTGAAAAATGAGTATGTCAATTAAGCCACACTAAAAGTGAATATTAAAAATAAATTAATTAAAAATATTTTTGAGTTTAAGTATCATAGAAATTTTTATTAGCTAGTTTTTGAAACTCATAAGTGGTTTTAAAGTGAGCACGTTTTCTTTCTTAGACCCTTTAAGACAAGTATGTTCATTCCTTTCCCTAACTGCAAGAAAACACTAAATAGAGAATAGTCATATGACTGGGTTCATCCTATTATGGAGAATCATTAGCTTCACAGTAAATTGGCCCCCATTACCAATTGGCAAATTGTTGTTCAGTTGTAGCCTTGTCTGACTCTTCATGACTCCATTTGGGGTTTTCTTGGCAAAGATACTGGAGTGGTTTGTCATTTCATTCTCTAACTCATTTTACAGATAAAAAAACTGAGGCAAACAGGGTGAAGTGACTTGCCTAGGGTCACATCCCTAGTAAGTCTGAGACAAGATTTGAATTCAGGAAGATGAGTCTTCCTGACTCCAAATCCAGATCTCTATCCACTGTGCCACATAGCTGCCACTGATCTGCAGATGAACCAGTGCAGTTCAATGCAATGCAATTCAACAAATACTTATTAAGTGCAAACGATGTACAAG